>NW_027176372.1:13148044-13325544 GCF_023349555.1 Cebidichthys violaceus | reverse complement strand
GGTATTTGACAGGTCATCAAAAAGCGGCTTCTTTCTTTTTTTCATGTTTCACTGAGGGGCCGCACTTCACAGTCTCTCACAAATAGCACCCTATTAAGAGGCATCATTCTTTCTAGGGCAGTTTGCTCCTATAGGGATTTGGGTTTTTTTAGAATTGCGTTTTCTAGGACTTTCCCCTTTAATGATATAAATATAAAATAATTTTAAAGATAAGCCGAGTTTGCAAAGATAAAGTGTTGAAAGGAGGGAAGAGGACTTTACCGAATGAAGATGTGATGGTAAAGTTCCTTGAATGCTCAAATAGGCTACTTGGGATACATAAAGTAACAGAAAAGAAATGCAACATTTCATTAATGGTCAAATCTTTAAGGACAACTTACTTATACAAGTGAGGGAAAATATGAATCAGTTAAATGTATAAAAAAAAAGATCACACATATACTTCTGAGGGACAATCAGGGGTTTCAAACATCTGAGTGATATCGTTGTGTATTGATATATAAGAGAGGGCGTTCACTTAACTGCACCTTCATGTAAATTGTGTAGCTATAGCGTGGTTTCCTGTGTGCATTGGGTAACAGGTGCTGAGCTGTGTTGATCAGTCTTTGCAGCAGCTCAGCCACACCTCCCCAATAAACCTTAGCTTGCATTACTCTGAGAAGTTTCCTTCAATTGCAGCTGAAACTCCTTCATTGTTTATTCTGGTTTGTCGGATCTCAAATGTTAGTGACTGTGGATTTACAGGAATGCTTTGGAGAGATAGCCGTCACTATAATGTGACTCTATATGTGACTTTAGAGCCACAGTAGCTGCGTGATACTATGGAACAGTTTATCCCTCACACAGAAGTCCGCTCCCTCTGTTGACATTTTGTTAATCTTGGTTGAAAACCCATCTTCACTCCTTGGCTTTTAAATCCATTTGAGATCAATACTGCATCATCGGTGCTTTGTCTTTCTGCATTGTTCCTCTATTGTCCTTGCGTTTAAGTTGTCCTTTATGTGTTTATCTGTTCACTGAAGTTGTGCAGCACTTTGATCCACATTATCTGTTTTTGAATGTCCTCTATATAAATAAAGTTGACGCTATACTTTTGCTGTGAATCTGAGCAGCAGCCTTTTAAATGTCCCTTATCGTTAGAAGGTGTTCTTTATCCAGATTAGGTTAAATAGAGCTCTTTATGCAGTCAAATAAAGTAGGAGTTTGAACGCAAGTAACAACATTGCTTTACTGTTTAAACACAACTAAAGTGCTGAACTGTATAAACATATACCACAGTAAATGCATAGCAATAAGTAAAGGTCATTTAATGCAACTATTACTTTCACAATACAGCAGCCACTCGTACCTCTTTAACGTTAAGCATACATATCATACTAATCGTATACAGTATATATATGGCACTCTTCGTGTAGACCACTTCATTCTAAAAAGTCTCCAAGAGTCAGAACTGAAGCAAGTGCTGCCATTTTTTACTGGCATTTAACACTCACACAGCAGAAAACAAATCATAAAGAAGGCAAGGACACTGACACAAAACTCCAGACAACAATGCAGTCGTAAGACATCTTGTGTTTTAGCAAGAGGCTCAATGAACTTTCTAGATACATATTTATAATAAAACAAACTGTGTCTGAAAGCAGCAAGACAGTCAGTAACATCACAAACAAACTAACACAACAAAAACAAAAAAAAAGAACATTGAGATCTAAAAGTGGACTCCTTAATGTCCCAGAAGCAACGCTGGGTGTGTTGCAGTTTTACAGGTGGGCACAGGCGAGTCATTCATACTCACAAGGACTATTTTTCTCTCAAGGAGGGTGTCAGCTCAGTCGCAAACAGATGAATGTTGTGCCTGCCCTAAGGCAACTGGATGGTTAGTTCAAAAGCATGCCGGAGAATAATATTTATGCCTCGGGAGTGAGCTTGAGCATCACAATGTCAAAATGAAAACACTGGATGCTGTCTGAATGCTAGTTTTGCCCAAGTTTAAATTTGCTGGGCATGAAGCCCATATTATGGCCACTCAATCAAAGAGACCCCCATCTACAACCTTTATCAAGGAAACTGTCACGTCTGAGCATCATAAAACTGTAAGTAAAAAAAAAACCTGCTTTATAACATTCAGTCAAGCAATATTACTGCAAAAAATACCCATGAGGGTAGCACATTTAAAACAGGTGGAACTGACTACAGACAACTTTGTAGGGTGCAATACTGGTGTGAAACTGCTCTTACTTTGATGTATTTTTATCCCACAAAACAAAGACACACTGCCAGGAAAATCATTTGCTTTGCTGGGGAATTCCATATTTGGATGCGATTTTTTAGAATTTCTTAACTTGGTAATTAGGGACAACGTCCATTAATGAACAATACAAATGTAAATATGTTGGAGTTACCTAAAGACTTAAATGGTTAATCTTTTCAGTTGTCTCTGGCCAGATGTAAAAAATAAAAATACATTCAAATAACGCGTGTTATAAATGCTAAAAACACTAGTCGTGAAACCTACAGGTATAGCAGCACAGACAGCACAGACAAGGACGTGCACAAGAGTAGAAAAGCAGAACACGAAGCAAACAACAAAGATCAGATCTGTCAAATACTGTACAGTCAAGATTAAGGAAGAAATGTCAAGCAGGAGATGCAAGATGGGGAAGATAAACAAACAAGACAGTCCAGCAGGACAAGGGAGTCAGCAGAACAGTGAAGGAGATAGGTGACATCGTGATGACCACGGCTTTATATCAATGAAGAATCATTTCAGCTGCACTCTAAAGAAATAGAGTATTAAGACCTTGATAGTGTATTCTGAAGGGGTCCATCCCTCTGCATTGTCTTCTGAAGAAACACAATTACAGAAAAAACACATATTTCCCAGATCTGCAATCGCTCTCCAGTAACTCTTTACTTCTGCATCAGTGGTGCTATTAATTCAAACCATTATTGTGCTGTTTTAACGTGCCAATCTCTTACCCGGCTGAATCATATTATTTATCCAGCTGCCGAAACAACAACCGTTTGCACGAGAGGATCAATAATTCAAACTGTTAATGCTGCATGTGATTTTTACCCTCCCTCCCTTTTTACCCATCTCTTTTCATGTAAGCGACCTCAGAGCTGGATCTGAAAAAAACAACAGACAAAGCTGTCTGTGAGCGCCGCCATGTCGGGCTTAATGAAGCTCAGCTCGAAAGCGAGAGTGGCCAAGTTGGACTCGAAGGAAAGAAACAGCACTGAAGTAGATGTCTAGTGGGAAAGAAAACAGAACACTGATATTTTTAAATCCACAAAAACATGTTCTACTCTTTATTACTGTCCGACATCAGGGCACAGAGGGCAGAATGCAATCTGCCTCTTCAGTGAACCAATCACTGCAGAGGAAACTATTATTAACTTTAGTACAATTATCACAGGCACCTGCTATTTGTCAGAAGCGTGTTTTATAGTAAGAGCGAGCCGTTCACCTGACATTTATCACACCCCTGATGAATTATCATGGAAAGCAAAGTGATTCTCGTGCTTTCTTTTTTACAATGCCCAGTGCTCTGCTGTTTGCCACTTTAATGAGAATGTGTCTTCATCCAGTCAAACGTCCTGAGGAACTTCTGAAGTCTTTCTAGAGGAAGCAGGCTTTTCCTATAAGTCGATCTCTGTCCTACCACCTAACCTGACTGGAAGCAGGTTAGCAAGGCAGCATGGTTACCATGGAGGTCGACCCTTCTTAAAGTGGACTTTCTTTCAAATTTTGTTTTTGTGACACTGAAATACAATTTGAGATTTACCTATGATTATTTGACTAACTAATCGCATTAATCTCAGTTTATTAAACTGCCATGAGGTTGATCTACTTATCATAAGCTATTTGTTTTCAGACCATCACCCTTTTATTCGATCACATAATCGCTGTTAGGGTCACAACCGCATGCTACTTGTTACATGTATAGGCCTGTAGGGAGTTTATGCTGAGTTTAGCCTGCTAATCTAGCAACAGAGTTTTTTGTTTCAAGTTCTGCCATGTGCTTGGGTCTTGTGACGCCTGTGGCTTTCAGTTACCCTTTTACTTTTCAACATCTATCTGCCTCGGGGTCTCTCTGTGCTGTTGTCCTCACTCAACATTTCTGAGATCAATTTGAAATTGTTAACAGAGCCACGCTTGGCTTTGATAGGACTACTAAGAGTATAATTTGTTCATGCACTCCTATTCAAATGGGGCTTTTTGCAATAACGTTGTGAAGAACGATTTATTAATAAATAGCAAAAATGGATGGTTGCCTCTGGTGTGTCTGGTTTAAAATCTGTGAAACTCCTTTTCCCCAGAAGCTCGTAATTTACTTTAGCTTGTAATAAAATCATTAAAATCAATATCTTTTGTGAAACGTTTAATATGTTTGATAAGTAGGCGCATAATGAGGAGGATAATGCAGCTTCAAATTGCTAGTGATCACAGATAAAAGCCCTCGGCTCACACCGCTGTGTGGTCAGGTGCTCTCAAAGGACTTGGACAAATGGGTTGTCAAAAATACACTAATATATTTGGGATCCCCAAAGACGAAGAGCAACTCTGTGTGTGTATGAAAGCCCAATTCTTCCTCAGCAGGCCGCAGTCACAGCGCCTTGTTTTATCCCCGTGAGCCTAGAAGCTAAAAAATAATCAGATAACAGAGATACTTAAAAAAAAAAAAAAAGGCAATACAGGGCCGATGCAGACCGACCAGAGACAGAGCCTGTGGGGCACATTGTCAGAAACAGAAATCTCTGAACCATGACTGTTAGACCATTAAAGGCTCTCGACTCGGACTCCATTCATTTACAGAATAAGCAAAAAATGTTGGGCTACGGGGCACAGCTAACTTCTAGCAGACATCTAACAGATGCTGTAGGCTTCATCAATAAGCTCTGGCTCAACTAGTATTATGTCATTTAAATGTCCTCCTCTCCAGAACATTCACATGTCAAATGTAGCGTTAGAGGGGACATATAACGCTCATTTCAAGGTTCATACTTGTATTTTGGGTTTCTACTAGAGCATGTTTACATGCTTTAATGTTCCAAAAACACTTTCAATAGACTTGAAAAAGTGATTTACATACACTTTTTTTATGTTTTTGGTTTTCATATTTTATTTGTCTTACAACAATGAAACAAAAAGGATTTCTTGTGGAGTTGCTTGGAGCGTTGTGTTGTCATCATTGTGTAGGTTCTGCTACAACACTGACTCACCAAGAGTGGGACCTTCAGGATACACACAGGTGGCCTCCATTTACTCAAAACTAATTATGTGGCTGCACCAGTGTAGTTTTTGTCTTTTAACAAAAGTAAGACAAAATAAAAGCCAGAGCCAAATTTCACTTTGGGGATACTTTAAAGTTGACAGAATGTATTTTAGTCAAAGCTGTTACAAATTAATCAGGATCTCCTGATCTGCTCTGCTGAGTGCTTCTGTCAGTTATCTGTAACAGCTGTCCAGTGCAGAGCATTACACGGTTCCCACATGGGCATTATAAAATACTTCCTGCTTTATTTTGAGTCATTCTCAGCTTGTTTATTTCCCTTATTGTAACATTACCCCAGAGATCAACACGGTAATCTCTGTCGAAGCTCGACCAATTTACTCTGCACTTTTCAACCTTCGGTTTTTCAGATCAAGTATCAAAAATAGAAAGTGAAGAGCGGGCAGAGGTAACAGTGGCATGAATTTCCCATAGCACTCTATTGATATTACATCCTTATCTCACTGTGAAATTATGCCAGACAACTATTAAAATTAGATTTCCACTTTAACCGACAATCTTCTCATCCTCGCAGGGCTGAAAATGTGATGGGATGATAACCTTGTACTTTATTACTTTCCCATTTAGCTTGTTGTTTTCCTGTTTATCACAATGGCTGTTTAACAGCTCAGAGTATACTGACACAGAAACCCCGCACTTTTAAAAGATATTAAGGATCTATTAACAGTCCCCAGGTCAAAGTCATGATGCAAAATATGGCTCCGACAAAAACCCTAAATTATCTTGAGATAGCAAGGCTAAAAAGAATGGCGGAATTAATAATATATATACACGTTTTCCCCTTCCAAACTGCATTATAAGAGTCATAAAATTCAGCTTCTCAGTCTTTCAGGGAATCTTGATGGTGCTGGAGTACTTTCATGGTTTACAAATGGACACAGCTCATGTCTACAGTCAACTCACGTTAATCCCGCTGTATATTGTACGTACCCGTTCATCAGTTCTCCTCTTAAACATCCATTTTCAGCTTGGTTGAACTGCTTTTTGTGCTTTCAGAACACATTTATGGTATTTTGAAACTGTCTCCTCTCGCAGTGATTGGTCTCAGGCAGAGGCTGATTACAACGCGCCACATCAGGCACTTTCCCAGGTAGCCTCGAAAAATCAGGAGATCTCCCCAGGACCCCAATAGTCGAGGAAACAAAGAGTTTTAATCAAGCTGGTGATGCATCCTTTTAATACTAATGTCTTCATCAGACACACATTTCACTGGTTTAGTGTTTACTACCACACTGTATTTATTAGGACACGCTTTTCTGTACACTAATCTTAACGCCCATTATCGCAGAAAAGGGTTAGTCACAGCATGTGTCACTGCCCAGGGGTGGGAGAGGGGATTTAGGGATATTTTTGTGCCAAGCGCCCAGGGCTCTGTTGGTCTTTCCCTTACACAAGTCTTTAAAAAAAAGAAAGAAGCTGAATCTAACATACAAAATATACTGTTCACAGATGATTTCACTGTCTGTTGTATACATTATTATCTGTTACGTAGACTTACTATAGAAAACTGAGGTAACCGGTAATTTTTCTGAGTGAAATGTTCGCACAGTGATCATGTTGAAGTAAATAGTTGCCAGTTGAGAAAGCTCCAATCTTACTGTTTGCTATCAGTCTGTTTATGCTGAAGTGATACTTGACTAAACTGTGCAATAGGCAAAAAGCAGCTAGACAAGAGCCTGGCTCTCATGCTCAGATTTCCATATTTATTGCCTGAAATCCTGCAGGGAGTTCAACTGAATGCCAATCGTAGAGCTGACTCACTGAAACAAATATGCATCTGCAGCCTGCACACTACAACACCGACCCCATACTGTATGACGCTTGATTGATTAAAATCTACCTTTTCAAGCTAAATGTTGTAGTATAAGTAGCTCGCTGTGTCAGCACTGAAACAGTGATAAAACCCACCGGTGGCTGTTCTGTCTGAGTTGTAACGAGACAACAACAACAATCTCTATTCATAGAGCACTTCTCAAAACCAATGTGTCGCACAAGGTGGCAAATTAAAATCTACAGATTATAAAATCATTACAATTTACAATAAAATAAATGTCAGTAATCCAAAAAAGAAAAAGAAACCAAAGTAACATATGGATAAATGCACATAAAAGTATGTTTTAAGAAAGACATTTTAAAAGATGGTATTGACTTGACCGGATGGTCCACATGAGATCAGGGTTTGTGGTCAAGGTATTAGTTTATCAGAGCGGTGGTCACAAACCGAGATGCAGTCGCAAGATGACTAACAGAAGAAGCAAGCAGAAAAAGCAGCCTAACATCTTGTAAATGACCGATTTAATTTGACTTCTTCTGGACTCTAATCGGTAAACATGTGCAACTGATGACGAGGGAGCTAAAAAAAACGCTGGAAAACATTGAATTACAAGACAGACCAGGAGTGTTACGTCTAAATGGTTCTGCTTTTCAAGAATGTGTGTACTGTATGTTCATGGCCAAGGTATGTATTTTTCTCTGTGTTCAATTTTCTTTAATAAGTAGCACCTTTTCTCACAAGAAAAGAAAAGGAGCAGGAAGAAAAGGGATAAATCGAACAGCCGCGGGTACTACGTCCTCAAAGCAAACCTATTTCCACCCTCAACAACTGCCTGGTACATCAAGTCCCTCTTCTTTCTCCATAGTGCAGACTCAGGCACATGAACACACCTCAGAGCAGAGACATGTCTAATTCTATCTGATGCAAATGTATGCATTGCCATTGTGAACTACGAGTCAATTATAGCACCATGGTTATTCTGAGTGGGCTGAAGGTGGAGGCACCTCAAGACATTAGTATGCCAATGTGTTTAAAGGCCAATTTCACCCTGCATGCCTCTGGAACAAAACCCTCAAAGAATTTGCATTTCAACAGAATATCACTTTTCACTGCCTGTTTATGAATCTTCGTCCCGTTGGTGCTCCTATTTCACATTACCTAGCCTGGATGCATAATCACTTTTGTGTCAAATTGTCTTCATTGAGTTGTATTAATAAGCAGAAAAGATGCCAGCAGAAAACTGTTCTTTTTTTTTTTTGGATTATACTTCCTCAAATTTAACTGAGAGTTGGGATTCTTGTTTCTTGCCGGGATTCCCTGAAGTGTACGATATTGTGTTTGTATGCAATATAATCCTCATTAAACACAAGATGACAGGAATGAATAGATGGTATTCATCGCTCTCCGGACATAAACGCGAGTCTCCTCGTGCTGTGTGAGGAATTATTGTGAAACTCAATCATATGTTTCACACCACTGTAAATGGATTCTCAACTCTCTTCATACAAAAGGACAAATTAGGGCATCATATCTCCTGTGCCCCCCCCCCCCCCCCCCCCTTTTTATCATTGGTGGTAATGACAGCTTTACAGAGGGAACTAATTAGCAGGGTTCCTCCTGTCAGTGCTGCCACCAGATGAGCGTAAGCAAGGTCTCACAGGTGGAGAGGAAAGCATTGGTCTCTCACACTTCTGCTTTCTCAACTATTTTGGTCATTTCAAATGTTTGCCTGCTCGCTCTCTCTCTCTCTCTAAAAAAAAAAAGCGAGGTGTTTCCATACTTTGAGCCAAATTAAAAGCTAAATAAGCAGTATTTACAGTATGGATGGATCCACAACACAACACTGAATAACTCCACAGTGAGATAGTAATTGAATAAGAGATTTGACTTGATTTTAAAATGAGAAAAATCTAAACATTTCAAAGGCTGCACTCAAACTATTTTGAGTGTACGCGGTGTGCACTGTATGTCAAGCGATTCTATTAAAAATACAACACTTGGCAAAGCAAGCCAAAAAAATGAAAAAGAAAAAAACCTTTCCAAAAGACAATTTCTCACTTTGAAATGTTTTTTGCCTGGAGCGTACAATAAATGAGGCTCCGGTGAGCAGGCAATAACTTTTGTCAACAATACACTAAATGTTATGGGCTGTAGATGTGGAGTATGTAGTTTAACAGCACCTTACGAAACAACCACATAAAACGCATTTTGTACCGACAAAAATGCAATGTACCAGGTATAAAAAGAAGAAGTTGAGAGAAAGGCACTTAGCCACTGTTGCTTTTGTAGATTAGCAATACTCGTGTCACACCAGGCATGCAATTTATGTTTTAATGTTAATCTTTTTCTTTCTGAAAATGAAGGGGGAAAAAAATGATTGAACTGTATGTGAATATTAAATTAAAGAGGCTGCCACGATGAAATCAGTGACTGTGCCGATGTGCACTCTAAAGTCAGCAGGAAAAGAAGCACTATAAGTGCAGACTTTTACAAGGTTGGGGGGAAAAAAGCATTAAAGTACATATCAAAGGAGAAGAGCATGTCAATTATTTATCAAAGTGAGGAGAAAAATCACAAGGCAGACGAGTAAACAAAGGTAAGCTTCTACAGGACGGTGCTGGAAACAGAAAATGGACAGGGCGAATCGAGGCCAGCTCTAAAACAATGTCCGGCAGCCATAACCACACAACAAGAACAGCAAAACATATATAGAATATAATTAGATACTCTGACAGAAAATCTAACTTCCAAGTCATTCTGCAACCGAGTTGAAACGATTCATTTTTCTTGTATTTGTTTGACCACACACTGCCGCCAGCAGCCCTTCTACATGTGTAGATCGTAGTGTTCTTTGTGACCCGTTAAAGCTGCGGGATGTAGAGAACCCTGCAGCATCTGTGGCTTTGTTTATCTATGGAAAAGGTCAGCGTCTGCACATTTACAATGTCCATGGTATTTACCTCAATTTGCAAACATGTGCGCAAGCAGTCAAACTTGATTGCACTCACTGTAATGCGTTATAAACATATACAGCCTTGTGTTTGCATACATAAAATGAAATTTACATGAGATTCACACACTAAAGAAGAACTCATGTGAAAATATGATCTATTCTGTTTAAATGTGTACAAGAGGGGAAAAACCCCCCAGAAAAAACCCCCAGAGTGACCAAACCATTGAACCATGATCTTGGTTAGCGTCACATTTGCAGTTCCATTTATCACCTTCAATACTGTGATAGTGGGAACCCTGGAGGGACAATATATAAGCAGCAGACACACAGCTCCTCCTCTCACTGCTTCTACTGACAACAGAAGCCCGATTCTCCCACCTGCAAAGTCTCCATCTGCTCCCGCTGCACCACACAACGACAGAAAGCTGCACAACCCAACACACCGTCAAGCCAACCTTGACTGTAATACCCTGTGACGGTTTGTATTTGACACAGGCACATCCGCTTGATGCTCTGCAGTTATTTTCAGCGGCTACGACTGTCTACAGAATAAATGCATTCGATGGTGCTCTGAGATATTTTTTCTGTCTTTCCAAATTACATTCTGTCCGTGTTATTCTTCTTTTATTGCGTCTTAACTCTTCAAGCTGGAGGTCTGCAGCGTATCAGTGAGAGATGGAGAGGAGAGAGGGTGAGCGTAGGTTTTGGTATGGTTTTAGTTATTCATGTGTAACTGGCCGAAAGACAAAAAAAGAGGCATTCTCCACCATCCCACAATACAGCAAATGTGTAGGAGAAAAAAAAAGCAACGCAGACCCCAACAACCTCTAGAGAGGAGATTTATGGGACCTCCATGAAGTGAATCTTCCATACAGAAGGTGATGGAGGAATGAGGGCACTTTAACTCCCATTACTATGTGATCAAAAGTCGTTTCTCACTCTAGATTACCCAGTGGAGGCGCAGTGGGATCCTGTAAAGACGAACCTGAAATCCTGAGAGATAAGGTATTGGCGGGTAACAATGGCTTGAGCGTGAGGGGCACATATTTCTCTTCATTAAGCGATAAATAATGCAGGGGGAATCATATGAATAATTTTCTCCCTAATGGATATTGCATGCTGAGAAAGGATTTCCAGTTCCAGTTTTTAAAAATTTAGCATGTGAAATGATGCGTCGCTATGTGACAAAGTGATTTTTCAGGGCAAGAAGAGAGTAGCGCAAATGCATCAGAAAGCTTTAGGAAGAAAAAAAAAAAGTGAGACTGAGAGGAGGAGAGATGCTGGGACTTTTCCCATCGAGTCCGACGGCATCAAATTACTTATCCTGCCAGGCCTCGCCTCAGATGTGCTGGTAAACACCAATATATTTGATCTAATTGTTAAACATTCGGGGTGCTATAAATCATTTCTACACTGCTCTACTTCTCCTTTACTGGGAAGTCTCGAGCTGTGCACAACTGAAACTCATTCAAACACATTTATATAGCCCTCACTGCACAACACTTTTAATATTTTTGGTCTGCTTTTGTTTTTTTTAATTGATTTGTTCTCTGTCATCGACTTTGTTTTAAGTAGCCAAAGCAGGTGACCATGACTGTGAAAAACTATTCTGAACTCTGCTCACTATCCTGAAAATGATCTGGGAGATGCAACCAGCACCAGAAAAAAATTGAATTTCCCATCTGTCTGAATATAGAATTCCTCATACGTTATTCTCTTCATCAAAATTCGAAGATGGTACATCACAGATTGCATATACATAGGAAATGCAGCCCGTCATCACCCGATAGGACGGGAAGCATGACAAACTATGGAAATTCAAATAGCATATCCGATAACGCGCAGAGGCTCTTTCATTACGGTTGAACGTTCGGATGGATGAGTTTTAACATCACAATGAAATGTATCTTCTTGCTGTCAAAGCATGTCATAACTTGCAATGACACATCTGTAAAGATATGAAGGAAGCAGCAGAAGCATATGACACTTTACAGAGCCCGGGAATAAAAGATGTGGACTTCTTTCAGGCCCCTGTGATCCTACCTGCATTCAGCAGCATGACATACAATATGCATATGTTATCAAAGTAAAAAATCTGGCATGAAACTTTAATGAACTGTGCAACAGAGGGAGCGGTGTGAAAAGAGAAGCCGATCCGCTGAAGGCAATGTGGAATTGTTTTAGCGAAGCGTAACGGACAAGACGCAGGGAACCTGGGAGAAGGAGAACAATCGCTGTGGGCTTTTGCATTTCACATGTGAACGTAAGAGCCACCTCTGCAATTATACATACCACCGAGTTAGGACATGGCTGCAATCCACAAAGCAAATTCCCGTGCTTTGAACAGAGCCACAGCTTGCCTCCGGGACTTGGCAGCTCAGGTGGCAAGCATGGTTAATTTCACCATTTGGGAGAACTTGTAAGCTTTAGTTTACACGGTCAGCAGCTAAACGTTACTCTCCCTTCACTAGATGCTAGATCTGATTTGTTGTCCTTGGACTATAGTCTCTTAATCTTACTTAAATTGCAGAACACTTCCCCTAGTGAGCTACCCCCGCCCCCTTTTCTTTTTTTTCCAGACAAACAGCACAACACGATTCCAGCACCAAATTGGGAGAACTGTCCTGGAGCATCAGCAAAGTTTGACCCCCGCCTACATGCAACCTATTTTGAAATCAGATTGCCCCCCGATTTACCTCCACACACCAGACAGCATTAGTCCGCACCAGGGCTGGAGTTGCTAGGCAACTGAAGACACTTGCTGCAGACTGAAATGATTCTTTGATTCAAGGAAAGATCTTATATAATGCCTTACAGGGGAGACATTTTATTTAATTGCACAAAAATTGTCTTAGTAATTAGAATGAATGTAATATTATGTTCGTTGGTGCGCTGGAAAACAGAACCCATCAAGTAACAGTCTTCACTGCAATGTGTTTCCCTTCAAGTCGAAGTTTACCTAAAGTAGTTCTGCTGTTATGAATGGGAATTGTCAAAAAAAAAAATGAGCGCACACACACACACATGCATAATGATTTACTGAATAGTAATTCAAATATAAGTTAATGCATGGTAAGGATTCCATGTGTGTCGACAGTGCCTTTTGTTTAAGGTCAAAGAAACATCAAAGCGTTATTAGGAGAAGCCACCAAAGTGCTGCAATTAAAATAGGCTTTTCTAATTACCCCCCAATTTTCTCAAACATATTTACATTCCCACACAGTAAAAAATGATCTGGTACACGAGCCGTCACTCTTTGTCACATTAGTTTGCTTGTGTCAAAAAAAAAAAAAAAAAAAAAAATGCTGCAATGCTGCACTACGCCAGCTTTCCACTGTGCAAAACATGAGACTATTTCAGTAATATGTTAATTGTGTTTCATCTAGTTAACATAATATGTGGGTAGTCTGTAACAGCGGTAATTACCATTTTCTATACGCTTGTCCCCTGGGAAATTACCCGGGTTAAAGGTCGCGTGGTGGGGAGCTCCGTGCTGTGGGTGACCTAGAGAAGCTTCCTGGAAATGAAGGCAAACTGGCTGCAGGGAAATACATAACTTGCATGTGCTCGGATTATCTAAATCATGGGTGAGGAAGCTCATAAATATGCATATTCATTATCCAGTGCTGCATCCTTCTCACTGAATCCATCATGAAGATTAATGAATATTATTCAGTCATTCATGACTTACTGTAAAGCAGCAGTTTCAAATGTGAGCAGACAGCATCACCTACTGACTAAAAGCAGTACTCAAGAGCAGACATATGCCTGCTCATTGGAGGGATATCACCTTCTACTTTAACGGCATTGATTCTGCATATAGGTACTTTTGTGAATTCTTTAGAGCAACTTTTACTGTTGTGATCCTAGTTATAGCTGTCATTTCTATATATATATATTAATCTTCATAGCCTCAAGGCAATAAAGTCCGTCTGAATAGAGGCTGAAAGTGGCTACAATTTAAGTTTATGTTGCCACAGCTACTGTCGATATTGGAAAATTGATGGTCGGTGAAAAACAAAAAGATGAGCTAACGAAGTGGATTTTCATAATTGTTTAACCTAGTAGGCCCAATGTCAATGTCCCCCCAAGGCCTTCAGCACTGAACCCTCAGGGTCTGAGTGTGAGAGGCTGCAAAGGGTTTGAAATAGTATAAATGCGAATGGGACAGCACTTGGCAGTGACATATCATGTTACTTTGACGACACCAAAATCTACAATTATCTACAAATGTGGGTTTTTATTTTATTTTTTACTGCCTGATTTGAACGGATTTCAGGCTCTTGCCTCTCGAGACGAGAGGTAATTGTAAAAATAATTTCTTTACTTGTTTTTGTCAACAGCTTTAATAAGCATAACTAAAATAATTGGTCGATGAATAAACCAAGTGTGTAATAAAGCCTCTGCTTGCATTCCTCTGATTTCATGTGTTTCATGTACAGTCTTAAATCCTTATTTTTCGGTGTAAATGTAACACGCCAGGCTAAACACATGTGCTGACCTCTTTGTTTACCTATTTGTACACCTCTAGGATTCCCCTGGCAGCCTCGTGTTTAACGCCACAATGCTATGAAGTGGGATAAATTCCCTCTGGCAATGTTTGCAGAAATTCAGACTTATGGAAAGTATGTATAAAGGGCTGAAAATGTCAGTGAGAGAGCCCTCAAGCACTCAATAAGTTGACAGTGGGACAGCCCTAAACCCTCGCAGCCTCAAAGCCTGTGAGTCTGAGAGTGTACACATTGAGATTGGGCCATACAGTATTCATGATCAAATGAATGCAGTAAATGCAGTCTAGCACATCACCACTAGATGTCACTGCATAACCATTGGTCAGGCATGAGCAGCGCTTCAGTTGTGTGAATGCAAAACCCAACTGGTGTATCATGAATACATAAAACTTAGACAAATTGATACGTGACACGTGGGCAGTAACGTTGGTCTCATTGAGCCTTTAAAGGAGGTGAATTTACAGTCAGACCTACATTCAGCGAACACACACTCACATGCATACAAAAAATGGCACAAAACAAAACCTTGTGTTTACTTCTTCTTTGATATACTTGTTTGCTGTTAGTTTGTCTACTTCAACATACATCTCAATGACAAATTGCAAAGCAAGTTAATGATGGACAACAAAATCTAATAATTGTTTTTATCATGAAAACTTATAAATGGTAATCTTATGAATTAGACATCAGTTTCTCCTGTAGTCAGGTTCTTGTGCTGCTCGTCACTCTTGCTGATGGATCTTTTCCCCATGTAGCGGTTGGTCGGGTTGCGCTGCAGCAGTAGCAGACACTGGCTCCTCAGCTCCTTGTTCATACAGAGCAGGATTATGGGGCTGGAGAGTAAAGGCAGGTCCAGCAGGAAGTCTCTGACCATCTCCTGACACACAGACAGGTGCTTCATCAGTGCAAACACAGCACCTACAGATGGTATAGAAATGGTTTGTAATTACTGCAGTGCCTTTAAATGTTTATATTTTGTGATAAACAAATTAGTCTTTCAAAATGTTTTGTCCCTGTAGTATGACCTACAGGGACAAAACAATACCCTGTAGTATGACCTTTAATAGAGTATAATTAAAGAAGAAGACAAATATAAGTTAAGGTATGTGTTTTAGTTCAGTTTAACGTTATCCAGCCAGCGGAGAGAGGTAGAAAATGTATTTATTGAATACGTACTTTACTCATCAATTTTCATCTCTTGAATGAGACTCCTAAGTAAAACAAATGATTGTGTTATGTAAAGAGTACATTTGACCTTGGTGGGTTTAATAAAGTCCTAGTTGTTCAAATGCCAAAGTACGGCTTTTGTATTTTTTATTTATTTTTCATTAAACCGTTGCTCACTTCTCAGAAAATAGACTTTATACTTTTTAAATGGCAATACAGTGTACGTACGAATCTCTGAATCTCATCACCAGACATACAGTTTAGTTACTTCCTACAACACTAATCAGTTTAGCAAGTTTGTGGAATTGTAAACTCCTACAAAATGGGCACCGTACTGTACATAGTGCCGTATTTATATGTAGAAATATACTTAATTTCAGAATAGTATTCCAAATACGTAAAGGCTTCATGTAGGTTTAAAATGTTAATTCTCTTTTCATTAGAAACTTACATTATTTAAAGTGTTAAAGTTAAAGAAAGCACTCACATGTTTTTAAGTCAGTCTCAAAACTATACTCAAATGGAAAGAGTTATTGGTTGCTCTAATTTGTCTTTGACACTTTTTTCAGAAGTGATTTCAATGTCGGTAATGATGGATTTACTGAAGCAAATATGAGGTTTCAGCAGTGTGAGATAATACATTTAGGACATTAAGAAGGGATCGCTTCACAGGTAGCACAGACAAGAGGAACAGCACAATGACTAACAACTTTTAACATACATATGAGCAAGTGAATACTGTTTAATTAAGTCCGACTTTAAAATGTGCCAAACTAGTGAGTCAAAGCAACCCCCCCAAAAAGACGGTGATATAACATTCACTTACCAGGAACATGTGCTGAGAAGGTGATGAGCGATATGATGCTGAACACTTTGGCCAGTTGCACGTTGACCTTCTGGCTCCTGTGCATCAGCTTGGCGCTCTGGATGATGGTGTGCAGAATGTGAGTGTAGAAATACACGCTTAGTGGCAGAAACACGACGGTCTTCACCAGCAACAGAACCCTCGCGACTTCGTCGTTAATGAAGGAGAAGCATGTGAGGTTGACGGGATCCAGGTGATCCACGTGGATGCCCAGGATCCACAGGGTCAGCTCCTTCAGCCCGCCGGGAAGGACGGGGAACAGGAGCTGCAGGGCCAGGAAAAGCCTGCTGTTAACCAGGTGCCGGCAGCCACATACCACCGTCAGGTACACAGAGAAGGTGATAAGGGAGACGTAGCAGAAGGACGCAGAGCTCATCAGGTGTTTGGCGCCCACCATGACGTCGCACAAACGGGAGCCGAGCAGCCAGCGGCCGTGCTGCTTCCATTGGATGGTCATGGGCCACAGGCTCAGGTTGACGAGGTTGCAGCAGGTGCTTCCCAGGATGAACATCGCCACGTTGCCCCGTATCTTGCTTCGCCGGCTGAGCAAACAGGACACCAGGGACACCAGGATGAAGACGTTCAAGCAGAAGCCCGGGACCAGGAGCAGGACTTTAGAGGAGGCGCAAAGGTTCAGGTAGTTGGAGACGTCGCACCGGGAGAAGGACGTCACATTCATGGCGGACCAGTGATCAAGACAACAGTGTTCGCAAAAGGCAGAGGGGACGACTGATGGTCCTCCGTGTTACAAAATATTATAAAAGACGAGCCTGTAATACTCTTGGGTAACAAGTGCAGAGATACAGTTTGTGCAACATGTGAACATGCAGGCTCACTCTGCCCTCCATCATGTAAACATGTTTTCTTCCTCTGTCTCATCTCCGTGTCCAATCACCTTGACTTTGGCTTCTTCTGAAGCTTTTTTGTTACTAAGACTTTCCCCCACTGGGCCCAATTACTAAGGGTTCAGTTCATAATCCCCTTCCTCTCGTTATAAGCCTCTAATAAAACTGAAAATCGTGATCACCAACTTGACAAATGGCTGGAACATAATCTTATATTCCTCTTCTTCTTTCCCAGTGTTGTTACAGTGCTTTCTCCCGCTTTTATCAGATGATGATGACAACCACAAAACACCTTTCATGTTTTCAGACTTCAGACGGCATTTATGTTTTTACTAGTGATTGTTCCTCTACCATCTCCAGCCCTTGTCACCATTCTTATTGTTCATTCCTGAACACAAACAAGGTGATTTTGCTCAAATACCCTGATGAGACTGGGATGAGCATTCACCCTTCAGTTATTGTGCTCTGTCCATGAAATATCGCGGTTTGTTAATTCTAGGTCGTGTTTCATTTATTACCTTGCGATCCACAAGTCATTACCCAGCAGCATCCTCCTGCTCTACCAGCGCGGAAATAGTCCTAATGAGAGTGGAAAACGTATTTGTTTACTTCTCTGGGGCTTTACTCATGTGACACAGAGGCTGGTTGATTAAGTAGCTAACTGCTCTGACATTATCTAAAAGCAACATATAAAAATGACCTACATTGCATGAGGAGAGCGATATTATTTAACACACTTTGCACTACAGGATGTTGCTGTCCTGTGTGAGCAGGTGTATATTTACTTATCTCACGCTCATGAAGACTCTCACACAGGTGGAGAGGGTGCCGATGATACAAATTGCAACATTCTTGTCACAGCTCTGCCCATTCTCTCCTATCACTCCACACCCTCCTCACTCTATTCATCAGCACAACTCCCCTCACCTGCCTCTTAATCAGCTCATTCAGTGCACCTGTTAGTCACACCCACCTCATCAGCTCTATCACTCTCACCTGCTCACTCTGCTGCACTTACTATATAAAGCCCTGCCTCTCAGTCACTCTTCGCCAGCTCATTGCCATGTCTATTCGCCCGGTCTGCTCGTCCAGTTCCCGGTTGTCCAGTCTTCTTGCCGGTTTTTCCCCCTCGTCTTGTACTTGGACTCCCTGTTGTGTTCTGATAACAATTCCTATTTTGTGCAATATGCATTCTTTTCTATCTTGTTTCTCACTACATCTGCATATGTCGGCTTTTGAGTCCTCCACCACAATTCTGCTCAAATTCTGTTTAAAATCTGCATTGTAAACACTTCCAATATCTGGATGTTGATTTAGATTTCTTTTCAGCCATGTCAGTTGATGCATGATTTTGGTCCTGGAAGCTTATTTACAGACATTCCTGGTCATCACAGGATGAATGCTACCAACTGTGGTGATCATTATCAGCAGGTAAAAAATGTTCTTCCAGCACTTAATTCCTTAAAAAACTTTTTTGCCTCAGCTGAACATTTTTACAGCTAATTAATAATTGTTAGCATTGTGAACTAAGGTGACTATCGTTGCTATTCTGAGCATTGCCAGCTAGCGCTAACATTCAGCTCAAAGCACCACAGTACCCAAGTGCCACACAGTAAGGCGAGCATGGCTGTAGACTCTTAGGCTGTATTCCCAATAAATCAGGCATTGTTGTGTTTAGCGCAAGGTTGTAGGGCGGTGTGGGAGCGAACTTGGACTGGGATTGCCCATTTGAATGGACAGTTGATCACCTGTTATATAATTGGCCACCGCAGTGTGACATTGTGTTGCGTTTCTCCACAAGTGGATTCTGTTTCAACTTGTTTTTATTCTTTACACTTATCTCTAATAGATGCGAGTACAATTCATGAACCTGTTCATTACAAAGTGTTTTTAAAAAACTATTTTTCATATTCTGAATGCTTTTCAGGTCTCATCAGGGTTCGTTTGTTTGTTTGCTTTTGACATCGCTGCCTGAGTGATTCCAGCAGGCGATCTGGTCTAATTGGTCAGCATGAACAGGCCTGTCTAATGCATCAAGGGCCACTGTGTTCTTCACATGGCGTCTAATCAGGCTGCAAGAGAGATGTGATCACTGAGCAGGCGGAGCTGGACACTGTTGCTTCGTATCAAAAGCAGTGATACATGAATATATACCGATATTGCTTGCTTTGCTATTTAGTTGTTGCTTTTTTTTCCCCCACAAAATTAGATATACAGTATACTTAAAATAGGACTGAGGGGGAGGAGGGATGGCAGCGGTCCTGGAGTAATATTATTCAGACTCGTAAGTAAATGGAGAATGCTACCAGTTTTGTGTCCCTGATGGATTCAGCTTCCACTCCCTCCAGCAGTGGGTGCTCTGAAGACTGACGGACAGGCAGACAACAGTGAGCGGTGATGTTCCTGAAATTGATTGAAAATCAGAGATGCTTGCAGGAGTGGTTTGATCTAAACAGACTGCGGAGCAAGGGGGTAGGCGTGATGGAAAGGGGAGATGGGAGGAATAGAGACGCGGAGAGAGGGAGCGCTGTCAGTCAGCCGCGAGCACAGATCGGCCTCAAGGTGACAACTCCTTCCATGAGATGGCTTTCCACCGAGGGTAATGGAGCTTGGGTCTTGTCTCACAAAAAGCAATTTATAGCTAAGCCAACTGAGCTCTGAGAGAAACAAGAGTCTCGCTCAGTGTCAAATATTTTCGCCGACAAATTGTGCTGTGTCAGGCCTGAAGATTTCTACCTCAAGCCCATAAAGGTCTCGGCCGAGAACACGCCACTTGCGCAAGAAGTTCAGGTTCTACGAAGCTCAAAAAGCGCGCAAACAGCGGTAGACAAATGCTTGAAGACATTAGAGCCAATATACCCACGAGCTCTATTAATCATTCTTCTCCAGGAAAAAATCATATTAAACAGCACAAGTTCATTAATCACAAGCAGAGACGCTGCTATCATACAGTATTGCTGCTGTGCTCTATAGTTGAAGTAAACTTCACAGGGAAGTTAATATAACCAGAGTGCTGTTATCTATGAATATCTCATAAATGAATCCTTTCACTAAAACAGCCCAAAAGACCCCTTAAGGCAAAACTGACTGTAGGGAGAGAGAAAAAAGCACCATGCATTTCTAATGTAAGACACTAGCGGCATATGCATTTAGTGCCATCTGTGGTGGCTGGACCGATGGATCTAACTTTGCCGAGAAGATTTTTATCTTGCAACTTCAAACTGACTGGCTGTAAGCCAATAAATCCTGACGAGGGTTACAACTGGGCTCGCTCCAAATTCTTGTTTGGATGCAAAATCCCCAAAATATGGCTGGCCTGGCTGAATAGGATTTAATGTTGCTTCTAGGGAAATTAAGAGACTTCTGTGGAAGTCTCAAGCACACACACCACTCCCCAAAATCTCAGACTTCATTCTCTGATCTCCTTGCCAATATTCCTAAGCTTTTGTTTTGCACACGGAGACTGTGTCGTACGAAATCTCACTCGAGCCGGAGATGGTTGTAAACTCAACAAAGCTCTGATAAACAAGAAAGTTAACTGCGTCAAACAGATTTCTTAAGTGACTGGACCACATGATATACATACACAAAACATACACAAGACATACACAAAAGACATACACAAAACTGAATTGAACTGGAGCCAGATACTCTTTTCCCCCCAGCCTTATCTCCTGTCCAACAGCAATTAGCAGACTCAGTAATGTGGGTTGCAAACTGTATGTTTCACTGTGGGTTGAAATGTTTGGAACTATCCTGCAACTTTGCCCTTGCATCAGATTCACTGCAGCACAGCTCTCATTCGACCTTCAGCCCCTTTACATCAGTGTCTTTATAGCCGCCTGAGCCTGGCATGTAAATTCTTATGGATCCAGGCTCTTGGGTGTCTGCCTGTGTGGGCTTGCCTGTTGGAAAAACTCAAGGACAAAAGGCAAGTGTGAGAACCCGAGACCTCTCGCACATTTTTATAATCATCTCTCAAGTGAACCAAACGTGTATGGAGAATTTGTGTGGCGTGACGGCCGGGTCGAAGACAAACCGGGAGCAGCAGGCTAAACTCTCCTCTGATTAAACCATCATCTCTGATTTGCGACGGGCCCCGAGCAATTGTTATGGTTACTGTATACTGTGAGAGTAGAAAGCTGTGCGGCTAATGGCACTTAATGCAGCTGTAATGGGAAAACTATCACCAGGAGTTGTCCTGATGTTAAGCCTCCTTTCAAAGCAACAGAATTGATCAATGATGCGACCGGTTTTGTGTTTGTATGCTCAACGGTTTATCTTCTTCCAGCTGTGCGACTGTGCAGTATATTCTGAGTTTGAACAGTTGTCTGATCATTTAATTTTGTGTCCTCTTAGCTAAATGATGGATGTCAATGCCCTCAATGACCTACAGTAGATAGTCTAAACAAACTCACACGCATTCCAAACCCTGACCTCTTTCCCAACAGTGTTCATTTCGTTGTCGTCGCTTTTTTTTCCTATTACTAAGACGAGGCGACAACGAGACAGTGCCGAAATCCTTAAACACTAATTGTGAAGATATCAACATGCATTATTGTTGACAAGAAAACAAGACTAAACTATAGTTTCAAAAAATAAAATGTAACTAGCTGGCCCTCCTGCGCATCAACCACTTCACGCTGTGGTTTGGGTGCAGGGCATGCTTTGTTTGATTAGCATTGATAAATCTGGCGCTTCGGCTGCTGTCCATGGGGCTGGTGTGTGTGTGTGTGTGTGTGTGTGTGTGTGTGTGTGTGTGTGTGTGTGTGTGTGTGTGTGTGTGTGTGTGTGTGTGTGTGAGAACCTGAGCGACGCTTGTTAAGCGGCTGCTCAGGACTAAGACTACTTGTCATTGACCCACAGTTGCTGGTTTCCGGGTGAGGACAGTCATTTTCTGCTAAAGGTAGATCTCCAGAAATATGAAAACATGTGGTTTTAAGCAATTGAATGAAAGACTAATGTTGTCCTAATGACTGCCTCTTTAAAGACTATCTGAAAACCCTGTGATGTTGTTTTTGCTGACCTCTAGTGGTTGCTGAAGGGACGTACATGTGTATTCCAGAACCCTATTACATCACTGTTGAATGTGATTACAGATCATGCTGGGTGTTGTCAGAGGTAAACAGAGTGAAACTGATCAGCCTAGTGGTAAGTCACTCTTAAAAAATCAGTTTTCAAACTGTAGCCTGGTTACAGACCTCTGAATCACGACATCTCTGATCAGTTTGGCGCTACATATATATATATATATATATATATATATATATATATATATATATATATATATGTAAGTCGTTTTGGATAAAAGCGTCTGCTAAATGACTGTAATGTAATGTAATGTACATATATACAGTAGGTCTTGCGTTGTACTCTGTTTCTGACAGTTGAAAGAAAAACAGTTGACCAATCACAGCTCTGGGAGCAAGATTGAGAACTGCACTTTTTCTGCATAGCTTGCTAGCTACCTGGCTACATTCATGAACTATAATTACCTCATGTCTGTCTAAAATGTTATCAAAACATCATTTATTCCTATTAGAAATGTGTGTGAAATTGAGTTTTGGCCAAAAATGTGTTTTTTGAGGTAACAGTGACCTTTGACCACCAAATTCTTATCAGTTCAACCTTGTGCACAACTGGAAGTTTGTGGCAAATTTAAAGAGATATTGCATTCATGAGCGTGGACCGGACTGACATACTTATGGGACAGACGATCTGACAACAGAGTGCCTCAAACCAGAAAAAATGGCCACAAGGGAAGATAAGATCCATCCAGCAGAACAGGTGGTTGCAAGTTGACTCTTACTGGGAATCGACATCAAAAGTGAGATGTGAGTGGGGCGCAAGTGTTATCAAAGTGCTCTCTGTCCATTTACTCCACACAGATTCTGATCTACCGTTCGGTAGTCTCTGTCCTCAGAAACTCTGCGGTGACCAGCACACAATCTTTACCAGGCACACAAACGGTGAGGGTCGGGCCGGTGTATACATTTTAAAGCGGTCTCGTATTAGGCCAAAAGCCGGAACAGAATACCGTATTTGACCACAAGACGTCGCGTTTTAACTCAGCAGCCGCTCCAGAGTGGAACATAATGAGATGAAGAAAACCCACAAATGAAAGTGAAACCACTCCTGCAGTGTTTACACGATGCCTTGCTTTTTGGCTCACCTCTTTTGTCTTTGAGAGAAAAGTTATTTTAGTTATTGATTAGGCTATTTGCTGGATACTGACTTCATGGAGTCATGATGACGAATGACAGATGTCGAAACGGCTTCTAAAATGGCTTTCTATGTGGATTGGCCTTTAAACTTTATTATTACTTGCTCATGTTATTAGTTTCTGCCATTGTAGCAAAAAACAGTCATCAGCAACCGCTACCACCGTGTCAACTGAAAATGACATTTGGAGAATGGATCCACTCAACGAAATGACAATTTACTCTCATTATCAGGCCAGAGAAACTGAATGATGGGACATATGTTGGATTTGCTTAGTTTTTTCCAAAGTTTTGTTTAAATTTCCAAGGAAATAATATTAACATAGTAACACAATTCCTCAACAAGCTGATTTAGAAATCTATTCACAGAAATCTTACAGTTTGCAGCAACATCAGGGGACTTATATTTGGCTATGGCTTTCTATTTCTCAAAAGTTTCAATTTTTAAAACTCAACATTGCATACAAATGTTTAATAATGAATAGCAGAAGTGAAGTGGGGATCCTTCCACACATTACATAATACATTATATTAAGAAGTGGGCAGAAACCCAAATTTACCAACACATCCGTCACAACACAATGTGACAACTTCCAAATGGGTCTCTAAAACAGCATAAGTTCTTTTTGCCATTGACTTTGCGAGTGTTGTCCTCTACTGGAGGGATGCTGCTCTAAAATATTCCATAAACTACATTCCTCAGATAAGACCAGGTGACTGTGAAGGCAATAGTTTGAATGCAAATTTGGAGTATGTAAAGTTAAATTGATATCCACCTGGACAAGGGCTGCGGGAGCAATGCAGCCGTCTCCCAGAACTTTAGTTCCTCATATTTTAGGCATTAATGTGTGGAGAACTTATGCATTGAACTACAATGCTAGGGTATGAGCAGCATACACATGAGACCTCTCGGTAATTCTACTCAGTGGTGATAATTGACATTTTGGATCTATCTTGACTACCATATGACAGATTTGTTTTTCAGTAAATACAACATGGCAATGATAAATTGTAACTATAACAAAGCAATTTCTCAAGTGGATCCAGCAGCCGCGATGTGTGTCTCGTGTAAACAGCTTTGATAAATGCACTCCGCTGTGTTTGTCATCCTTTTGCTCAATCATTTTCATGCTTAAATGAAGCAATTTGTTTCTCAGAGCGCAATCTGTTGGAGTTGATTATCAAAGATGGTGATGTCCACCACGATAAAAATAGAAAACCCAGTCTCGCCTCCCACTTGCGACGCCAAGAGAACTACAGCAGGCTTTGCTTCTGTTGAGAATCTGGAATGACTGCGAGGAGTGACTTCTGTGGAAGTATGTGAGAAAACAAAACTTTAATTACTGTAATGAATCTTTCTGGAGAGGTATTGAAAGTGTGGCATTCGTGTGGTCTCAGCGCAAGCTCATTCTGGCTTCCAGCGCCACGGTCATTTATCATCAGCCGAACAATACAGTGGGTGGTGGAGAGTATGATAAGAAACATGGAAAAAGAGAGGAGTCCAAGAGCGAGTATATTTTCTGTTAAAACTAAGGCATTTCAGATGTTTACGACAATGTGTTCTGATCCCATTGATACAAAAACACAAATTACTACAATAACTACTGTAACAAATATCATCATCAACTCCAAAAGATGTCTTTGGAAGCTCCAAAATTGGTTCCTTGATCAACTTTTCGCCACTCAGAAACACAATTCAGTCGTTCATGTGTACGAAAATAACTGATTGATTCAATTAGTGCATAATTCAATCTTGTAGCTGCGCTGCTTTGAATTCTGCCCAAGCTACTTATATCTTGAAGCTTTTGTAATATATATGCAAATCTGTTTTCTGACACATTTCTACGAGCAAATTAAGAGTGCTAGTTTCTCATAATGGCCAATCAATTCCTCATTTAGGAGATTCATTTCAGCAACAAGCATAAGCCCTCGCTCACAGTAGAAAAACTCTTCCACTGAGTGACACTTTCGCACCTTTAATTTTTTTTCAATAAGAGATCAAATGTGCAACAGTTTTAGTTTCAAATTTGCTGCTTCCGTTTATTAAGCTTTGTGCTGACAAATGGCTTTTGTGCTATCGAGCAGACGCACTTTCCTGAACAATGTTCAATACTGGGAAATGAAATCATCAGATTTGCACTCTGCGACAATTTGTAGTTGAGAGCTGAAGCCTTTCTGCCACTAGCCACTGAACCACCTCATTGCTACTGTACCTTGAGATGTGTCAACAGAGTAGTTAAAATAAAAAAAGGAAATAACCTGTCATGTATAATTTATGAGGCATGTCTTTGCAAAGTTCTCCTGCAGTGTGTGAAAGGATGTCTGTGTGTGTGTGTGTGTGTGTGTGTGTGTGTTTTCATACACATTGTCATGCTTGTGTGTGTCTATCGTTTTCAGACGCTTCAATAATATTAACTGTATAGAAGTTCTGTATTTGTCAATGTACAGATAGCGGTGCCACCCTCATTAGAAGGCCCTCGTCTGTATTCTCATTTTGCCGTCGACCAAAACTTAATTTCTACATACTTCCTAATTTTCTCAGTCAGATTTCTAAACAGCAATGGACGAGGATCAAGCTATTTTAACTTTTGGATACACTTTGTTTGACCCGACATCATTCGGATGGAGCACAGATGTGCACATGTCGGCTTTGTGTACACGCCTGTGTGCCTGAATTCTGCAACAACACATGCAGCTGTTCTTTTGTGAGTCACTTCTGTGGGCACAACAAAACATAATTACTCTGATGAACACTGGATGGCTGAGTGGGTTTCCCGAGTTCACAAATCTGTCGAATCATGAGCCCACACCAAGGACATTTATTACACGTGGAGATTAAGGGCAGAAGGGGTGAGAGACTTGAAGGAACTGACCCCAAACATTATTGCTCATATGGCACTATACCCTATTGTAAAAACTGTACTGTGTTGTATAATGAAATGGTCATATCACTGCAGTACCAAGGCAACGATCTGCAGTAGATAGGCATCACATTATTTGTGTTTGGCACATTTGGCACTATGGGTGAACAAAAACACAGCGGACCATTTTAAATGACTACATCCTACACGACTACACTACGATGTAGCTGTAAAATACTGTGTAAAACCAATGCACAACCCAGTTTTAGATTGACTTTAATAATGTGATAATGATGCATCAACTGAGCTTTAATCAACTGAGCCACTCATGCTGCAAAACACAAGTTGGATTTTTTTGCTCTGAGTCACACCACTAGGTGGCACTGGCCTTCTAATCTGGAGTGTGTGCAGCTACTGGAGAGGGCGGAAAAGCATAACCACCTACCTGCAATTTACATTTACATGTCTAATAGCGCAGGGGTGCCTTCTCTCAGAGTGAAACTGCTTGAAAGCAGAGAAGAGCACTTCCCACCCACATGCTGTTGCTGGAAAACCAGAGCGCGTGCTCGGCATACATTTAAAATCAAAACAGCATCTCTCTTGGAAATTATGGCATATAGGTTTAGCATTACCAAAGCTGCATCCATCTTAATGTAGAACGCAATGTTGTAGTTCTGCACGTCTGATTGAATAACTATGGTGTTCACCAGCAAGTGCATGTCATATGGTACAAATGTTGCAATTTCAAATGCCGAACCCACAGTAAAAAAAAAAAAAAGAAGCAAAACCTCCAGACACATTTAAGTGAGAAAGGTTGCGTGCTGGTGGTGAAAGATGTCTGTGTTTCAGTGATGTCAGCTGGCAATTCATTCTCATGATAATGCCCATGTCCTTGATTCAGACAGAAGCTATACTTGAATGATAATGCGCTGATGTGTTTGAGCCTCAGTCTGCCATGAAACAAGCATGACAGAGTGATGGGAACGGAAACGTGCATGAAGCCGCCCCGCACCTTCCCATTTCACACCTACCAATCTGTCCTCTTTAGGCATTAATGGAAATAACGGAGACCATTCTGAAATGGATGCCCCTTTTGTAAACCCCTTTATTCCTGAGACCATTTCTACAATTTCACCATTTTTGACTCATTCGTCTTTCATTTTCTCCTTGATAGAGTGCTTTCCTTTCATTGGATTACAAAGAAAAATCATTGAGATTGTCACAGCGCTGCATTTCTGGTATATGCTAGTCCATTGTATCTTCACTGTGGGTCACACACACACACACACACACACACACACACACACACACACACACACACACACACACACACACACACACACTGAAGGTCCCCCGTTTCACTCTGAGCTGGAGAATAGAGATTAGAGCCTCAGTTTGTCCTTCTACATGGTCAAGAACAAAGCTATTTTATACTGTTGTCCTGACAACCACCTTCATCTGAATGTGTTAACCACCACAGGATGTCCACTGTTTTAAATCAGCTGCATTAAAAAGGGGCACTTCGTCAATTTTCAGTTTACTAGTGATGGTTAGTACTATACAAACATGAAAGGACAGAGACGTGGAAATGTATCACTTCTAAGCGATGTGGACGATTCTGACAAAACAACAAAATTGTTTTATTTCAGCTCAGGGTGATTCTTTAAAGCGTTTTGCTGTTATTTAGTGTCTGTCTCGCTTGTTTCTCTCCTTGTATCTCTGTGTTTCACCAAGGGCGGAGCTTTTTGCACACACACTCACCGTGTGCGCAGAGTTTTGATGGATTTTGAACACTGGGCAGTCCGCAAACTTGTTGCTCTCGCTACCAGAATTAGCAGCTCGCTTTCAACAATGTCGAGCTGAGAAAATGTGCATGCGGGCTGAAATTCAACCCATGGTGCTGATGTGTGTGGAAATGCAATTACTTAAACCAAGTGAGATTAGAAGAGCTATGAGTGAAAATTCCGCTATAGCCACCCGGCTAATTCATGTGGCGTAAAATGCCAGAGGCATTAAGGAAGTGCCCTATCTTAGAACTGCTATGTGAAACATTATTTTTGTACATTACAGCCCACTTGATGTTTAAAAGCAGTTTGCTTTCAGGTATACTGATGAGAAAGTAGCCATGTGCAGTTATATAAGAGAGTTTCATTGAAGATACACTGAGATGCATCAAGAATCATCATGCATTAGAATCGCTGACAGGTTAAACGTAATGAGGCCAGTCAAGATTCACACCTAGAGGACAGTCCGGAGGTGCTTGATGATGTCATAGTGATGTCATCAGGGTTGGCTTGGGACTGAGATACAAGCTGTGGATGCAGTCTTTAAAAGATGTGGGCATTTATCAAGCAGGGAAGATCTCATGAAAAAATTCTATCACGTTGCATTATGGAAAATGTTTTTGCTCTGCGACCTCTGCTGCTTCAATTGTTTTTATCGGTGTCTCACAAGTCTCCCCGACTTCAGTTCAATGCTAAATTGCTGGATTACTCATTTAACTTTGCTTGACATGAGACGGTGTAATGTAGTGAAAGCATTGTATCATGTCAAACTTTCTATTTTTTTGACACCGGTTGTTTACAATAGCTTGTTTTATGTGACAACACCTATGAAGACATTGATTTTTCAAACCGGTGGCATTATTTAACTCAAGACATGCTTCTTGCTTGGCTTGCTTGAATCTTAGCAGTGCCTCCAACAGGCTCAGAGTGTGTGTGTGTGTGTGTGTGTGTGTGTGTGTGTGTGTGTGTGTGTGTGCTGCAGATGTGTGATTGATTTATAACTACAGAGACACAGATTGATGAGCAGACAGGTGGCAGGCGACCAGCTCTCTCTGAGGAGGAATATGTAGGAGGATTACGGCTTATTACTGTAACATGGCAGTTAACGGTGTCATTCAGGAGAGTAGTCAAGCACGAACCAAAACGAGCCAGAATACGGCAGACTACAGTGGCAAGGTGAAGGAGTGTCCCCACCCCTTAATAATATATGTGATGGTATAATTTAGAAAGCACTTGACCCAAGCTGTGGTACACATAAATCTGGGCAAATGTTGAGGCAACTCTACAATACACTAAAAGTGATTCAGATAGTATGTTTTGTAATGAATCCCAAATGTGATGCAGTACAGTATGATTGTAATTGCTATGTCCTTCACCCACACAGCAGAGTATGAAAAATGGAAGCAGAGAAAGCGCCAGCTGATTTACATGCAGTAACAATATGAGCAATCACACAGACTTAATTGGACTTCAAGAAGAGCACATGAAGGTTAGGATTGTCATTACAGACAGATTCTCACTGACAAATAAGGGCTAACCTTATCCTGTGCAATGATCAACCGGTCCGTTGTTTTGCAATAGACTTTTTTTAATTACATTTCCAGATTTATTGTGTTAATGATATACTTAATTATTGAGTCACTGGTTTCCATCATCATGTGGACTGACCTCGCCAAGGAGACATTTTCCATTGTGCTCCCTGGGCTTACTGTAATGTAATGATTAGTATTCAGATAATATCCACTTATGTAGATCGTTCATGGAAAAAGCATTCTCCTATAACTGTATACGTCTTCCTCTTGCTTGGCTCAGCATCACAACGGATATTGTGATTTCAATATGAAGAAATAGTTTGCCTTTGAAAAGCAGCAGTAATTGCATTTGGCTCGGAGATAAATAACGGTGTGTACCCTGCGAGACTACATGATTTCATGTGAAACAGGGCCAGAATTTGCTCGGTTAAATTTGGATTCAGGCAAAGGTAGTTCAAGGACTTTAGTTGGCACAGATTCACAAAAGGGCCTTAAGGCAAGACACATTTTCTAAAGTAAAGAAAATAATATACTGCAGAATAGGGCTGTCAACAAATATTCTAAAATAAATAAGTATTCAGAGAAAAAAACAACTGATATTCAAATATGAAAATTTGTGTTCAATTGTGACAGTAAAACAGCACTCCCACGCATGCACTGAACGCACCTCATGACCAGGTGTCAAACAACGGCACTTTCATTGATTGAAAATTAAATTCAACTTTTTTCTGGGAATCCCACCGGGAGTGAGAAGGCGCATAAACATCCCGTCATCCAATCCACACTAACTCCGTGTTCCATAAAGGTTCCTGGGGAGCTGAATGGACAGTGGATGGTTTTGTAGTGAAATGAGGAGGTTTCGTATCGATAACTCCTAATTTCAACCCACCAATCAGCTGTTCCTCGGCCATTACGGAGCTTTCAAAGAAGAATGAATATTCAAACATAATTTTTGGCCAATTTTGACAGCCATACTGCAAAATTTGAGTAATGACTGAACACCCCGGCTCCAGCAGGCCCTCTTCATCTGCAGCTTAATGGCCCGCCAGACAAATTCAATGTACTGTAGTTTGAAATATACTGCTCATGTATGATTGGAAAGTGATGTATTGTTTACCCTTATGTCAGTTTTGATACACACAGGTTACTACTACTACTAACAATAATAATAATAATAATAACAATGTTCATTGTCCTAGCCTTTGGCTTCACAGGTTGGTTAAAACATAATAAAAACCAATGAATACAATAAATAGCACAACACTAATCTAATGCAGTATTATGGAAATGCAGAACATCCCACATTTAAAGGACACAATTTCCGAATTGCATTACCAATCATTTTCTGATGAATTAGATATTCCTGAGCCAACTATAACAAGTCTGTGAAGGAGTCGGTCGACACTTGAATACCACCTCATAGATTATCAGTCTTATGTCCACTGATAACTAAAAGGCCAGGTGGTAATGGAAGAGACATCCAATCAATTGTTGTCTAATGAAAGAATTTTCTTACAAAGCACAACAGACATTTACAGAACAGAAATGTTACGGTCAATAAATGAACTTTGTAAGAAGTTGACAGAGGGTGACATTTGGCGTGTTATTGAAGTGACAGGCAGCTAAGACAACTGGTGATGGCTCGGCTGATATTTACGGCACATTATGAAAAGTTTCACACGATGGTCGGTTTGTTTTACTTATGTATGGCAAGACATTTAAGAGACGCTAAAAGCTTTTACATAGGCTGACCTTGATGTGCTTTAGGCTAAAGTTAGTGATGTTGCGTGGGTGTTGGTAGGTGAAATGCAAACAGAGCGCTCCAATCTTAGCTTGGGTCCGGGAGGACAGAGGCGGGGGAGTTAACTCTGCTCGGTTTGAAGAAAAGGCTGCAGGGTAAAAGTGATTAATCTTTCCCTCCTCTCTTACTTTCTGCCTTTGTCCGTCTGCCAGTTTGCAGTTATTCCCCTTATGGATCCGTTCTGTCTCATGGTTTGACCAGGTTTTAAAAAAAATTTGATCACGTTTCAACAATCGTCTGACTGCAAGAGAGTTTAGTTTGCAAAGAAGGGAGGCTCCAAATAAAATTGTGTCCAAAAACTTTCATCAGTTAATCAGATTTATCCGTTTCAATGCCATTTCAAAGGTAGTTCAGGGGCCTTTATTGCTGTGGTGAAACGAAAATTGAAGACAAACATTTACTTACCCAGCTCTGTCAAGCTGCTGTTGTGGGTAAATAGGTGGAATGGAAATAACTTACTCACTTAATAACATGGCTGCGTCAGTAGACTTTGGAAAAGTTTATGACCCGCACATGTGGAGCTTTGCCTTTGGCTACTTGTGGCATATAAAAACACATAACAGATGTTAAACGTAAAGACATCGTATTCACAACACATGACAGACGTTAATCACGCAAGCGTCACATATATCAGTCTACATACAAAAATACGAATAAACAAAAAAATTGAATTCTAAAAAATAAAAGTGTGGACTGTCCAGGAAGGATGTGTAGACTGTATATTATTCCATTACAAGTCAGGAGAATATAAAAACTGCATTTTGGACAAAGGCCTTGATTTCCTTAGTGGCTCTTGACACACTATATTACCTGCCTGAGGGGAACTATACAAACTGGGAGAAAAGGGAATATGTCATCACTTTATTTCCTGCTTTACGTTGGATGTGGGCTGCATACCAATTTGTGAACTGGGAGACACAGAAGTGATTAAATGGGATGTTTTATTAGACATCCTTATTTTAAGAGATACTGTACGTACTGGATCATCAGTCTCATTGCTGGTATTAGGGACACAAATGTTCAAGAATCTGTGTAAGAGACAATTTACGGTTAAATAAAAAATGCGATAAATTACACTGACAGGGTTACAATTATAGACCTGATAATTCTTGTAATATATTACACTGTATTATCACTCCATTGTAAGTTGAACAGCCTCTTGTAATTCTCAAGAGGAAATAAAAGCCTCGTCGCCTGGAGGGCACCAGCAGAGCCTCCCTCACCACACGGGGCCTTTCTCCTCTAAACACAGCATCATGGCTGACTGCCCCGTCGCCTTTTCACCGGGCACGCCAACAGAGAGGTGCGCCCACGTCTGGATGGTTGCGAGCGGGCCGTAGGTTGGTGGGAGTGTTGGGGATTGGGGGATGGAGGATGTCCCTTGAACCTATTAATAGCTCTCTGACAAAGCACCTCGGGGAGATATCACACGCTCTGCTGGCCTCCTGCACAGAGAAGCGTCTGAGTGGCTCTCCAGAGATGGGCACTCCTTACGGACACACAGGAAACACAACCCAGATGAAGGGCATCATGTGGTCTTTGAGGAGAGTTGAGTGCGTCTGAGAGCTGTCCATGGCAAGTGTGAGAGATTACTTCGTAAAAATACCCTGGAAGCACAGAACTATGAAGAGGCTTCAGAGGTGAAAAACATTACATCTACTGTACTAGCTGTAGAACCAACATTTTTTGACAAAAGAGGTTTTAAAATGACTTTAAGATGAAGAGTTTATAGCCATGCTAGCAGCTCTGTGAGTTTGTATTTAGACAAAAAATGCTATCATCAGCATGCTAACATGCTCATATTGACAACGCTAACATCCTGATGTTCAGGTAAAATGGCAACCATGTTCACCATCTTGGTTTAGCAAGTTAGCATGCTAACATTTGCTTATTAGCACTAAACAGAAGGCTGATGGGAATCGTGGATGTATAAAAAGAACTGGATACAGCATTGGAGGCGGGGCCCATTCATTCCTTTTAAAGTTGCTCGGTAGCGCATGAAGCCAAAATGACTCGACTGCTGAGTTATAAAATCTTCCGCACTGCTTCTGCATCCGTGGGGCCTATGGAGAAAGCTCACTTGTGTTTCTTTTAACCTCACAGCTGCTCGGCCTCCGGTTCATTTACATTAATGGAGGAAGGAGAAGAACTCTGGATTCAGCTATTAGCATTTTACATTTTAAGGGCTATTCAAGTGCTCATACTGGGAAAAGTTGATTTACCTCAAGATAAAAATACCTGCTGAGCTACAGACAGCTCTTTTCTAATTTAAGTCTACGAGAATAAGTCTTTTTGAGACCAATGGTATCACACGACTGACCTGGAAGTTGCAATTCCCGGTTTGGCCACTACCAAAACTGGCTTCAAAGCCCAGCACTCTCCCTGGGGGTTTGACGGGAATCTTATTAGTTTAGCAGGAAATACACCATAAACCTAAATGTGTTGGACAAATTGAAATGTTGACCTGATGATGGCGCTAGATGACAAGTCAGGGGATCACAACATTTCTCACAAGGGAAACCAGGTGTTTGTACCTAATTTTTCTTGCAATCAATCCAATAGTTGTTAAGATATGTCATTCTGAACCCTACTCTTAACCTCACTGTTGCATTCAAGGAACCTTCAGGGGATCCCTCAAGTCAGTAAGCTTATTTTCTGGGAACCATGAATGCCTGCACAAAATTCCCTTTTAATCCATGTAGCATTTGTCAAGATATTTTATTGAATAACAGGTTGACCTGATCGTGGCGCTAGAGGAAGGGTCAGCGGATCCCCAGAGTCTTAAGGATTCATTCTCTCAGCACTATGGATAGATGTGCCAAATATCATGGCAACCTGATAGTTGTCAAAGTATGTCACTACAAACCAAGAATGTCAACCTCATTCTGGCGCTAGAGAGAAAGTTAGGTGAACAATTAAGTTCTTACAACTATATATATATATATATATATATATATATATATATATATATATATATGATATACTATCATCTGGGGACCATTAACAAATGTTGACAATTTCATGCCAATAGTTTTTGAGTTATTTCAGACCGACTGATCAACCGGCGGACTAACATTGCAAAACATGGAGCTACGCTGCCAGGAAGGCTAAAAAATGTCTATGCTCAAATACAACCCAGTTTGAACACGCATGCTGTATAAAGCTGTTCCGACCAGGTGTTTGAAATTGAAGATTACATTGCAACTTTGTGCCTGAAGCATCTGGGAACGGTTTTCTGTACGAGTCAAGATTTCATGTCTGACTACCGAGGTACAAAGCAGAAAAAGAAATGAATGGGCTAAATGTAGCAAAGGGGCAGTAAAACGATTCCCCAAAAAAAAAAAAGTTGCATTGAATTGACAAGTGAGCTACCACGCTGCTCTTAAACGATATTAGGACAGCTAACCTAACTAGATGTGAGTGAGTCAAGGACACCGTCATTAGCATTCAGATCCCCCTTCATCAATGTAGGACGTGTTGATGAGTTTGACCCGGGGCTGGTATATGCCAATGATTTCCTTCATTTCTCGAGAAAAGAAGTCTCAAGTCTCTGGAGTCAGGAGAGAGAGTTGCTGTATGGTTCTTCCATTATTAATACATCTGAGAGGAAAACTCTGTTTTCAAGCTTGTATAGTGAGGTGGAGTTTGCCAAATTATGCCCACTTGAAATTCAATAAATAACTTATAGCTCCATCAATAACCTCACTTCTATTTTCTGCTAAATAAGAGTTATTAAACCAAATGAAAGATATTAACTTTGTTTAAAATATTTAAACATAAATGGCAATTGAGACAAGGGACTTGCTGAATGGGATGTTTTGGCAGAGAGAGGAAATGAGAATTGAATATATATATTTATACTATATGCTCATACATATGTGTATATTAAATGGGTATGATGATGTAAAGTCGACAGAGGACTCAACCTGTAACTGCTCTTTAATGAACTGGTTTTAACTTGAACTCTGTCATGAACCCCACTTAATACAGTCATAAATTAGATTAGGCAACCATCTTATTCCCATTATGACCAATTAGAGAAGTTTACAACAGCAGATTGACAGGAGACCAGAATAATAGCCAACCTTGACACTAATGAAAGCTTCCTATATTTATCCTATCGTCTATAAAAATGTATCTGATCTTGGTGTGCTTAAGCCTGTAACAAAGGGCTCTGATCAATAAAAAAACTCCTTATAGATTTACAAGATGAGACAAGTAGCTCATTTTTAATGATATTAAAGACGGGACATTTTACAGTGTCGTTCAACTGTTTGGGACATTAACTTGATGCAATATGGACAGCTTCTAATAAATCATCCATTTTGTTATTGTAGAGCTGTGGACTCGGCCTTGTAAACCCTAAGTCCTGATTCGGGGCCCTGACCATCTGGCCTGTGCGTCCTGCCTGTCAGCTCAGCAGAAACCTGGGGATAACTAGACGTAATCAAAGGGCACAGAGCCACGGACTGCCACTGTGGCTTACACCATGCATGTGACTTTTAGCCAGACAGGTGTACACGCTAGCAGGCAGCAGCTGGTGATCATGGAAATTGTTCGCCATGATGGTAGAAGGTATGCTAATTGCCCATATTCTTCCATCTTCTTGCAGTGCCATCAGCAGTCATGATCTGTTACTGTGCATGATGTCTGTAGCTTTCGAGCCATCAACATGACTTTGTGTGAATGTGGATGCAGAGGAATAAAGAGAGGCATAGCAGAACGTGTCAACAAAGAAGTGATGATGATGACATCGTAGTGAAGCAATTATGAACTTGAGATTGTTTGAATTACAGCAGAGCAAACACTGTAGCTTTGCAATCAGCCTGATTGGCTCTCACTCACATTCAGCAGAGGGCAGCTCTTTCTTTTAACTACAGATCTTTAAAAAAGAGAATTGTGCTTTGCTTTTATGAAATCGTTCCCTGCGAGTTTCTGAGGACAAACGCTGACATCTGTTGTTTCCTCTCATGTTTGGACCGAGTCATTTCTTAGCAGCAAAACACTTGGCATTAAACATATGTCCTGAGTAGATGGCTTGCTTTACAAAAAAATGTTACAGTAAAGCTGTTTTAAGCCAAAACAAATGCATATTTTCAAAGCCAAGTACTTAATTTCCATTAGCACCATCACAACACACCAACAACTATTGAGGCCACCCTTGTAAAAAAAAAACAAATGAATAATTATCAAGTGGGGAAGTTACTTCTATTTCTACTTATAAAAATCACTAACAGCATAAAAAAGAGATACAAACTAAATCAGAAAGGCAGCATTCTAACTAACAGACAGACCGTGCTTTCTGCTTGCATGACCTCAAATTTAAACATGAATAATTCAAAGTAGCAGTAAAAATACAGATGTTACGTTTCAAACCACCAATTCTGTCTCTTTTCTACATCTATAAAAATCTGTCTTATCAAATTGGATCCCTTGGTATGGGAACACGGCACTGGTTGTTAGCTTCAGCAATAAAAAATGATGTAATTGTGTCCATCTCCTGAAGTTGCTGAAGCATCAGCTCTTGTACATGCTGTGGTCGAGTATAAAGACAATCTCGGCTCTCAATCAGTCAGCACCCCCCCCCCCCCCCCCCCCCCACACCCCGGAGCCCCAACCAACAGCGCTCAGGTTGTGCCGAGCATCTCTGGGCCGGGAGCCAGAGCTCTCTAGACACAACATAGACGAAAAGATCCAAACAATGCCACCCTGCATGGCAGCTGCCATACACTTTCCAAAAATCCCAGAATGCGAAGTATGTGAAGCCAAAGCCCATAGGATTTCATTCTCAGTACATAGAGGAAATCACTGACGAAAAACACGCACAAAATGTGTGGCACAGAATATCAGAGCCGCTTTACGTTTCCGCACACCTTTAGAAATAAACGAACACCAAACCCGTCCAGGTCTACAGCACACGTGTGTGCATATTAACGTATTCAAGGCTCATCATCAGATCATTACAACACGCTGGAAAGGCTGGGCAACATGACTAAAGAAATAATGGTACAATGTTCCCACATAGACCTGTTTTTGTCTTCTTTAGGGGGTACAGGGGATTTTTAGGGGGGAATAGCAGATCAACACTATATGTCACATAGAAGTGGTGTACATCATCTGAAAGCTGGGAACCTGAAGATTAATTTGAGATGCTGATCAGCAGTGAGTGTCTAAGTTGGTCTAGTCATGAATCAGAAATAAATAATAATTAATTATTTCATTAAAATAAATTGTGAGAGTGTATAAGGGCTTGGGACATTATGATGGAAGTATATGATGGCCATCCCCATGCTCACTTATGTGTCATAAGTTTTTGCAGCAATTGTTGGGTTGATACCATTTGTGACACAGATTTGGTGCTAAATTTAATAATAATTTACCACTGAAGAAGTGCTACATCCCTCCAAAATACTAAATTGAGGAACACCATCAGAAGAAACCCATGCTGTGATTTGATATCTAAAACTTTTGATATTTAAAGATTTCTTTTGATTGGATGGCGAGCACTTCTGTTCTGGAAACTGTTCAGAAACACCAAAATAGTTAATATAACTAGGACAGCCATAGATCCTCTGAATGCCCTCAGTCTCTAATCAAGTTTTAAAAGATGGTCTCACTATGCAAAATGGGTACTAAGGGGACTAATATCATCACACATTAATTCAATTGGACTCATTGGATTCACAAGAGTCTCAGCTTTCTAGTCTTACCCAATTTATTTTCCAAGACAGTTTAGGGACCCCAGTATGCAGATATAATCAGATACACCATTTAAGAATAGGTGAAAATAACATTTATGCTGCCTTCAAAAAACTGCATGGGATTAGAATAGTTGGTATGTGTTGTATGTCTGAAAGGGGACGATTTATGGGTACCTATAGAACCCATTTTCATTTACATATCTTAAATAATGTGAGAGGTCAATGGACCCCTACGAAAATCACCAAGCCAGTATCTTCAGTCTAGCTTCAATACTGAGTAAACTACAGCCTCTTTCAAACAGTAATGTCGGCCCTCAGAGAATATAATATATTTAATGGTGTTAAAACCCATAATTTAAGAGCCAAACAAAAGATAGCAGCGATAGGCTACTTTCTCTAATCTGAATTTAGAGTTGATGCCAGCTGGTGCACATGCAACCATTTATTTTGAAGACTTGGAAACATTTGCATGCTCATCCACATTAGAATATCAATTTTTCATGCACTGTTCATGACAGCAAACGTGCATGTGCAGCACTTTTGGATATTTACTGTTCTGAGCTACCGAATCTCATCAACGTTTAACTTTTACATTTTAAATTAAGTCAAGTCCCATGTAAATCAAGTGTTTCATTTTGAGCACATTTTTTTTAACTCTGACAAGTCTCAAGTGTCCAGAGGTCTACATAATATTGTATGTAGATGTAAAACAAAAGAAAAGACAGTAGGTGATTAGATGAAGTAACTAAAAGATAGACTGGTTAAATGATTGCAGGTTTCTACTCATGCCCTAGTTATAGCTGTCTGTGCTCTTATGATGGAGCTTATGCAGGGATGTCTTACTATCGTAGACCTGCAAGTCTTGAATTATCATGGTAATAAAGCAATTAAAATGTAAAATAGTGGAATTCAATCATCGATGTGTGAGGCAATATATACTGTAATGTCAAAAGTAATGTGTCTAGATTAAGCATGTGACATTCCTCGGGTCACAAGTCAAAATCAGACTCACTTTCCTCCCCCCCAGCCCCCCACCCTCTCACTTCTAATTCTAGTAATGTGTTGAAACATAATGAATTGATGGGGATCTTCAAGCCAAGGGGCTTCAATTGTGCCCAAAGATTATTCTTCCTTACTCCTGGTCAATATGTAGTTAATCCAGCATGAAATTATATTTTGTTCAAGATGAAAAAAACAGAGCGCTTGTCATCACTTTGGAATGTTTGTGCCATCAAAATGAAAGGCTTTATAGATAAATACTTGCTCGCAGCAGGGTTGGGTTTACTTTATTTCATAGCTGTCACAAGGCATTATGCACCCTCCTATCACAAATGCAGATATGTACAAGTTAACGGATCAACACTATCTAACGTTTGGGGTGCTACACCATCCAAAACTCCCATTTATTTAACTGATTTACTTAAAGCAACTTGGCTGCATCTTTTGGAAACTGTATAATCATTATTAGTATAATTGGTTCAAGTAGGAGTGGTTCAAGCACCATGTATCGTTTAGTTTTATGTTGCAATTAATGCCATAGTATAATGTTGCGTAACAGTATCCATCAAAATATTACATAAATAACTCAGATCACAAGGTTATGTTATTTTTTTTATTATACTGAATACTAGAAGCTTAATTCTGATACATAGAACAGACATGATTGACAAGATCTGTTAATTATATCTTACATAATCCAATGAGTGTTTCTTTGTATCCACACTCATTTTACAAACCCATGCAGTCAACACACTCCAGGTCATTACATTGGCCATTATGCATTCTACCCAGTATGTTACGCACAACTGGTAATTTTGTAACTCATAAACTCCGCAAGAACATCTTTTATTTTTTCAAAGATATCTGATGTCAGTCGAAGAAAACAATGGAGCTAACTTATTGTTTTCAACATTTCTGCAGTTTGTACAAGTCATCTGATAAGCTTGAGCAAACAGCCTACAGAAGCACCATGTTCTCCTGTATCATCCGTCTGTCCACCACCACAAACACACAAAACAAACTGGCCAGAGACAGGAGAACAACCCTCTAACCCCTTGCCTTTTAATAACTAACAACCAAACTCCATCCAGTCTTCTAGCAATCTAGCTGGTGACACGGCACAATAGTGAAGTGGCAAGTGATAAATGGCCGGACTTTGCTGAACCCTATATTGTTGTCATCTAGCCAGCAAATCAAGTGAAGCTTGTACATACCAGGAGTGCTGGAGGTTCTTTGTATTTTTCAGGGTTGAAATGGATGTTAATAAACAGCCTCACCTGAGCTCAATCCTGCTTAACATTGTAGTGATTAGGCATGCTTAGCTGGTTAAGCCTAATCCTTGGCGTTGTAATCCTTACTGTATTTCAACATATCAAACATTTTAATTTTCCGCACAGTGGAAGGTGTTTTGTTGAAGCAGCTGAATGTGCACCGGAAATTCCATCTGCTGATGTTGGCACATTAGTCAGCAGATTTTTGTCCTCTTTACAATGAATAGCAGCAAGAGTTACAAAGCCTGGAAGCTGAAATGGTTCAATAAAATCTCATGTATGGACTGAAGTCATATTACTTTTTCAGTGTTCCTCCCATTATGGTAAAGGGACAATGTAAAAACAATAGTAGCCACATCAATAAGTAATTACAGTGAATCTTCGCCTACACTACAGGGTCCCGAAAGAACAATGAACAAGATGAAACATTTCAGTAAATGGCTGTGAACGATATCTTAAGAGGTTGAGTAATACACTTAGAATGTGCTGGAACTTGTCCCTTTAATCAAGTGTAAGAAACCTGCATGAACTTTTGGCTCTCTTGAGAGAAACAAGGACGTGGGTGTTTCAGGAGGCTCAAACCCACAGCTTCTCTACCTGCTTCTGACACTGATCAAACCAATACTTAGTAAACCACAATGACTCAGCTGTAGAGTTGTAGTCAGTCCACAGGGTTGTGATTCAAATTTTCAAACACAAAGTCAGTCTCACCTCCAAACTGCCAATAAAAATGGCTGGTCCGGCTGCTTTTCAACTTTCCATACAGTTCTGAAACACCATTGTGGTGAACCAGAAATCACAGTTTAATGGGTCGGCCTACCCTCCTGGCTTCAACTCAGAACTTCAGAAAACTGCGTTTTTACTGCCAATCACACATTAATGGAACAGATGGCTTGCTCTGAAATAAAACAGCCATTCAATAGTTCAGAAACAGAATTAACTGAAGCTGGGGGAATATTTAGCATGAAGTGACCTGCTCAGCTGAAGTCAACATGCAGAACAAAGTAGAAAACTATTGCATCAGGAGAGGTGTCCAGTATTTCATGAGACTGATTTGACTGTGCTGCTTTGAGACAAAAGTGCATGTATTGGTAGGTTAAGCAAGCGCAAATAACAACTGGGGATTTTAGCATACTATCATTTATTGTTTTGCAATACAAAGGAATTTAATCCTGTATTTTTCCAAAAATCACATCTACTTTCATCTGAACATCTTTGCCTCTACTCCTTCCCACTTCAACCATTTTCGCCGCTTAGCTTAGGAAGCTGTTTTGGCAGAACTTACTGTTTCCTCCACTGTATTAAAATCACTGCCAATTTTGATTTTTTTTTTGTGTGGATGCTTCTTTGTTCCATTCTGGTTTACTTATGCCAAGACCAAGACCCACATGACATTGCAGCATTTGCCCTTTGATATGCAGTGTGTCTCTGTGCCAATTGTGCTAGCTTCTTATGGGTTCATTTCCCACTCTGTTCAGAGAATAGCTGCTATTTTTAGTGGCCCTATGCAGTGCATGCAATGTAGAGAAGATCTTTCTCTGCAGCTGCACATCTGTTTATAAAAGCTACGTGGTTGTCCCTTCATGTAGAAACTGAAAGTCAATCCAATAAATCAAATGGCAATGACTGAGCTCTCATTAATCAGTCTTGGAAATGTAGTTAAAAAGTGCGTGCCAACATACATGTCAGAAAATATTACCAATCTTTTTTGTCAAAGCAGATTAGTTCTAGTCACGTCCCGCACTATCTCGGGAGGCCATCTTTCATTGTCTTTGATTCCGCAATCTGAGCTTTGAAGATAGACATCAGTAATAGACCGACAGGCAAGGATTTTACACCACGTTCTTGAACTCCTATCAGAGGAACAGTGTGTCATAATAAATCTGAAATTCATTTAAAAGAAATGACATCCCTCAGTATTACCTGAAATTAAGTCATGCTAAGTGAGGGTGGATATTCCCACAGTGGAGCCAACCTTGGTTTAAATTTATCCTGGATTTATAGGGATGAATATTAAGTCAGAACTGACTTTTGTGTCCAGAGACCAGGGGCTGCTTCAGAGTAAGGGGAAGTAAAGTAGCTTACAGAGACACAGTGATAGATCTGAGATCAATGAGGTAAACTCTGAGGGACTGTGATACTCAGTTAATGTTAAAAGGGGGGGGGGGGGGCTGAAACATTGTTACCACGGGCAACTACAGCACATAGAGAGAGCAGCTTTCCACTGAAAGGGCCAAAGCAATATAGGGCATCTCCAACATCTGAACCCAAGGCCATTAGCACACATTCTACCACCATGAAGCGTTTACTGCAACAGGGTCTGCATATAACAGATCAGCCATAGCACGAAGCATCTGCATATTGTTTACTGGAAAGCAAACCATGTATAGTCTGTTTGGCATGTTAATGTCTGATCATATTTTTTTTTAATACAACCTCCCAGTGGTAGCAGTTAAATTTATTGGCATGCTAAAATGCCAAATGTTACACATCAGCTGTTAACATTCATGTCAATTTGAGAGACAATGGAAGGTATTTAATCAAAGTTATAAATTATATTCACACTAATATAAAACATGTTTGGTGATTTTCATTAGGGGTGTTGCAACGAAAGAATGAAGTTGAAAAAATTAAATGTCATTCTTCTTTGATGTGTGCATGCCAGAAAGCAGGTAATCAAAGTCGACAATGAAGTGGATGTGCAACACTTATAACTTAAATGTTCAATCACAGCTATTCAGAGCTGTGGAACTCCAAAGTGACTGTTCAATTTTGTTCAAAGAACATGCTTTAATTACGTTACGGGCCAGTGTTTTAGGATTGACTCAGACGATGCAATTCAGAAGACACTGGTAGTGATGGCCAGAAATGCTCACAAGTCATTTTTTAGCAAATCAGAGTCAAGTCTCAAGTCTCTTATGGTGGTAATAAGTGTTCCAACATTGGCTCTAATTCCATCAGGTCTGCTTGCAACACTGCAAAGCTAGATCTAAGGAATTCAAAGCATGTACTGTATCATCATCATCACTCCTTTATCTATTAGCGTACAGTATTTAGTGTTGGCATGACATAACAACATTAACGGCATAACATCTTAGATTTTCATTAAAAGATAAATATTACAAGGCCAAGTTAAATGCATCAATCTGGTACAAATTGAGAGCAAAATGATGAAGAGGGTATATGAATGGTGAAGACACAGCAAACAGTCCCAACAAAGCATGGTAAATGAGACGGAGTGCTGTACAGCTCACAGCTGCGAGCCACGAGCCACCTTCAGTCCAGGCCTTTTCAAGCTGACCTAGATCTTATATTTGTTTCTTATCAAAATGTAAGGTATACCCTACCCATAATTGAGCAGTTTCATTAAACATTACACATCTACAGATGGGGACCATTTGTGCCGATAAAGCAAGCCTATTGTGTCCATTACTCCCACCCACGTTAGCTTTGGGCCAATACAAAGTCTGATGAGATTGTGACGCATCACCTCAATCTGTCATAAATCAGTCACCTCACTCAGGGCACAACGAATCCTCCCTGCTGCTGCTCAGCTTGGCTTATCAGCCATCTAGCTAGCTGGTAAGCATGGAGAAATATTTGGGTCAGTCACCATTGGCAAGCGAGCCAAAGCCCCAAACTTAGCTAAATTGAGAAATAGTTCAGATTTGGTTCTATTAAGAAGAGTGACAGGAGACCAAAATGTGTCGTGGGTCTTCAGGTGTTAGCGAACGAAGCCATGAAGTCAGCCAAGCAACACCGAAGGCTGCCCGGCTCCTCCAGTCCACGTCGAGGTGTCCTTGTGTAAGACCCTTAACCAAGCTGTTTCTACTGGGATGAACTGGGAACAAGAGAGCAGTCCAGAACCAGTCCACCAGATTGGGACATTGTAACCATTCAGAGGACCCAAGGGCCGAGGCAGCTGTTGATGATATACAACTGCTCAGCAACTGGGCCACCCAAAATCTGTGTCACGGATTTATAATGAATTCCAAAAGCCAAATCACATTTCAAAGTTTCATGCTTATCCCAAATCCTGGGTTGAGGAAGTGGCTGTTGTGATGAAGAAGCCAAGTCTTTCAAGTAGAACCCTTCATTCACCAAATTGCAATTTAAATAAACCCTCCTAGCTGTTGTCCAGAGAGAAACTATCATCGGCAGTCTTCATGTTTTTGATTATCATACAGCACCTCTTTCACCACCTACCCATTTCCAGTCACACACACACACACACACACACACACACACACAAACACACACACACACACGCACACACACACACACACACACACACACACTCTCAGCAAGATTGTAGCCTGTTGATTCACAGAGGATATGATGCAATTTCCAGCACCATGCCTCGACGGGTTTCTAAAATACAGCTACAAAACCTGTCTAACCAGCTCTGCCACTTCATGAGTAGTGCCAAACCCCCCCCCCCCCCCCGACTCTCCTCATGCCTGCCTTGGCATGTTGATAACGTAGAATAACCAGGAGAGGCAAACTGTGGTATAAATAATTTTGAAAATGACAGGGGCCTGTTTTCAATTTAGATTCAATCTGATTTGTAAAGCATGATCTGATTCAAATTAGGCAATTAGGAAATGGTGCTGATGAATATATTTCACTGATAAATATATTATACTTTTATGCCTGCTAATTCCTAAATATATAACTGACCACTTTTGCTTGGTCTATTTTTGCAAAAGGAGCCTGATACCACTGGGCGGCACACAAGGGCTTGCAGCTGAACATCCCCCCCCACACACACACATACTCTGCCAGTCCTCCATCCTGCTATGGCTTAATACTCATTCTTACAGGAACACTGCGGCTCTTAGTGCCCAACCAGCCAGGCCAGAGGGGGGCGAGGAGGGGGGGGGGGGGGGGGGGGGGGGGGGGGTGCACTGCAGCACAGAAGGCTCATTTCAACAATAGTGACTCAGATTCCCTCTATTATCTTTGAGGAAGGACGACAAATTTGGTTCAGGCTATTTCTTTGACATTGGATAGTGTATGAAACTATGTGGCATTGAACATATTCAATATGAATTTGACAGCTGAATAAATTCACAACAGTACATATCTGTACATCTTATCTTTTTTTTTTTTTTTAAATTACCCAAAGATGCATGCTGCTATATGGTCCCCACTCTGTAACTACCGGTCTGTGTGCTTGTCCATTTGTGCACATCGATGCTGGTATCTGGATTTAAGCATGTCTCTCTCTCTATCAAAACAACATTATATTGGCTCTCCTTGGAGACATAAAGTTGCCCGATGCAGTTTTGCTGCTGAAAGAGGTCTTCCAGCCTGGAGGTTAATCTGGGATTTTAGCGCTGTATGAATCATCATTAAGCCCCTGACACTGACATAATAGTGAGGTTGCGTTCTCAGACACAGTTTAACAGAGTAATGGAGATCTCATTGCTGATGTCCACGAAGCCAGTCTGGAGGAGGCCAGATTGCTGCGGCGCTCCGTCTGCTGTCCTCATCAGTCCTGCTATCAGGCGGAGCTGACCCCCATCCGATATCGCCCAGACCCACATCTCTGTGCCCCTGACCCGTTACCGTCACCTCAATAATGGGGAGAGGAGAGGAGCTTACCTCTCCTTAAAAGTGAAAATAGAAAAATATATCTATGATATATTTTTAGGTTTCAACACTAATGCCATATTATTTCCTCAATGACAGAATTATGACTAGTGCAGATAAAAGTGCTCAATTATAGCAAATAAATTGCAAAGTAATTTCCCTGTTTTTGCCATCTCCACTACTCCTATGATAAGACTTAGCAGCAAGAGAAATATGAGTTTGATCACACCATGACACCCCACTTGAAATGATCACTGGAAATGTCTTTCCGGGCGGTAGAGCTCAAGCTCAGAATGAATTCCGAGGTGGTTCAGTGGGGTAATGCTACTGTATGTGGGAGGTGCAGTGATTTTCATTTCCAAAATCAATTCAGTCAGCACTGAGGAGAGATCATGAACTCGTGGACAATTATCCTGCTGATGACAAGAAGAGCCCAATCATGGCTTGGTAATGATGCTCTGTTTTCATTCTCTGTGAAAAGCCTTAAAATAAAAGCTATAATCACTCTCACGCAATTGCAGGCCAGCACCTCGTTTTACTGAATGGTCTCCTCAATTTACCGTGTAGGTTAAACTGGACATCCACCCTCTTGTTGTGCTTTTTGTGTCCCGTCTGTGAATGGAACGTGGATAATTTCTTAATGGGGCAATCAAACGCATTAATGGGCTTGAATCAAACTCTAGAAACACAACTCACCATGCGACACATAAACATCCTCTCCTAAAAACAACTGAAGTGCAACGACAGGAAAAACATGCTCATGTGATCAATGGGCGCTCATGGGTGAACCGTCATAACAACAAAATGCAATCATATTTTTTTCTAATTAGGTAGAAAGTGGCCGTGTTTCCATTCACATAGTTTTAGGTACATTTGGAAGTATCGCATTAGAAAATCTGTGTGCTTAAAAATTACCATAAGAATTCAACAACTACATTTTTCAATTCATATCTGTTGCAATCGCCAAAACCTCTTGACCAAGAGTTAAATCCCAAAGAGAAGAATGAATCATACTTGAACAAAAAGAGTCACTTTAGACCATTTCGTAGAACAGTGGACATCTGCTATGAAGTTTGTGGGATCTGATAACCAATGCCCCTAGCTTTAATTAGCTCACAACACTGGGCATGAACATTACACCAATTATCTTTCTTCAGCCATCCACAGGGAGGAAACGCTACTTGAAGGTTCTCTATAGGGGATGCATGGGCAGCTGCACATCTAATTACACCTATGGGGAGAATCTCTTGGATAGCAGAACGGTCCAATTTATGCTCATAGTGGGCAATTAACAGCCCTGTATGCCAATGGCAATGACTGAGCATTTAGTGTTTTTAAAAATACACAGTGTACATATGTCCTGCTTAGAAATGTACTCTGTGGTGAGTGACTGATGCATACGAGGCTTAACCTCCTCTCCACCCTGTACCCCGTGTGTAGTGTTTAATTGCATGAATATTTCAACAGTTACTGCAAGTCCTTTCACATGTTGTATCAGCAAGATCACAAGTTTTCAAGATGCCCACTTGAATTATTCATTTTAACACACAATTTTTTTTTGTATATCCTCTTTTGTATATCGAGTTTTGATATTCGAAAGCCCATAAGAGGAATCAATGGGCTTTTTCCTTGAATGAATATCTCATGTGATCCAAATATTATCAATGAAGTTGATCTTTGTTCTTTATTTCTCTTTGTAAAATATCAAACGGATCCCACACAAAGACATGCACTCAGGCGTATGCTTTAATGAGTGGGCTGCACATACTCCTTCTCAAAAGGTCAGTAAAAGATCCGTCTATCGGATTTGTTTTCAAATTGCCCATTTGGCCAAAACAACAACATGGAAAATAAAAAAAGCGGGATTTCACATTGCATACATCACATGCAAAGTTGGGAAGTTGAAATGTGAGCTGCAGATTAGCCCTATACACTTATTTAAATATTTTCCATTCAAAGTAATCAGAGATTACATTTTCAAAAGGTCAGTTGGAATAACACAGCCCACGGCAAACTTGAGGCACACCGTTTCAGGAGGGTCCGTGTTCAATAATGTATGAATGCATGCTGTTTCATTAAAATCCATCCCAATACAGCCATGTCTTTGATGAATATCCCATTACTGAGATAACCCTTTTATGCAAATAAAATGTCAGTGTTTTGACCGTTTTTTGGCCAGAATTCAAAATGAAATGATTCAGAGCCCTTTTTCTTTTTTTGTCCAGCGGGGAGGCTTTGAGACCAACTGCACCCCCACAGTCAGCCGGCTCTTAGTAAAGTGGGATGGCACTCCGGAGCTGTTTCAGCATTACTGATGATTATTCTGTGCTTTCTCGTGCACTCACACTCAAGATTGGGACAGTCACTAATTCATGATAAAGCTCATACATAATATATGTCTGTTTTTCTTTGATATAGTATGACTAACAGTTACTGCAAGTCAGCGAGGGATAATCTTTGTGGATTTTTTTAAGCGGGGTTATTAAATTATCAATTTTCTTATATTGAGTGTGCTATGTGATATGCCGCTTTACCATTTCTTGAAGAATGTTTTTTTTCCCGGCTACTTTTCTTTAGGTTTAATGGTATGTCACTTTATCCATATGGATGAGGCTAATTTTAATTTTTGCCTTTCAGCTACCATGCATGGATGACTTGGAAGAAAAGCCTCTGGGAACTCAGAATAAAAATGAGAATGCGTTGACATATGGCGTGTCAGAAATATTACATTTTGGGGTTTCCCAGTAGCATAGTCCTTACTGCAGCGGCCAGGGTTCATATCTGACCCATGGCCCTCTGCTGCATGTCGTCCCCTCTCTCTTTCACCCCCCTTCCTGACTATGAAATAATGTGAAAAGTAAAAAAAAGAAACAACATCAACTAAAAATAAATAAAGATAAGTTTTAATATTTTTCCCATCTAAATTCCTGGTGCCCTCCTAAACTTTAGATCACTGACAGGCCACTTCATATTTCCAGATTTTGAGCAAAGGCGGGTTTAAAGGCCTCACCTATAGCAGACGTTCAAAGGTCCTCCCTTTGATGGAGAGGGTCATGATCTCTCCTGCTTCGATCTGCCATGCTTTTACACCCCTGTCTTAAACGCATGGCAGCTGACACTGAAGCCACTGGCCCTTACTTGTTTGTTTTGAAAGCAGTTGCCAGAGTTAAGTGAACTCTAACCACTGAATAAACAGAAGTAGATGCAGATGCTGTAAATATTAGAGGCAAATATAAGCATAAAGCATACAGCAGTTACTATAAACTCAACTACTCAATCATTGACATTTTTTATAAAATACTGTGTCTGCGATAGAATAGTATTGCAAGTTTAACACTGAGCCATATGTGAATCAACCTCAAGTTCACCCAAGTAACTTTCTCGATGGGTCAACAAACACGTGAAAATGCAAGCAATACAATACACCTGATTGCTCCATGGTCAATTAAGGCTTAGGGGGAAAGCAGATGAAAATCAATGATGTTCTTCCGGAGGATTTAATGGAGAATTAGAACATGATAGGAAATGTCCAACATCTCCCACCATTAAAAACTTGAAGGCTCATGCGGGACTCTGTGTGTAAATAAAAGAGGGCAATAATAAGCTCCCCAGTCCTGATAATTGCAGTCAATTTAGCTATGAGTAGATGTGAGAGTGAATGGAGCCGGTGTTATCTACATGGGGCCAGCCTGTGATAGCAACGCAGAGTCCCAGGGTCCTGGGAGACTAATAACACAGTAGGATTACTGAGCGCTCACTCTGCTTGCACCAAGGACATTTGCCAATAACAACTTTATCTGCCTCCTCCATGCGCCTTGGGTTCTGGCATTTGTAACTGCTGGAAATTAAGAATCGCTTTGTTTCGTCTCCAAGCTGGGGATTGTTGACTGTGGCTGTAATCAAGACAAAAAATATATATATATATATATTCTTTCAAAAACCTTTTTGATAAAACCTTGAGCAATTTCCTCATGTCACTGTCATTTTGCCATGTCCTTATCAGTTGATTAATCAGGGAGAGTTGTCTGCTGAAGACAGCCAATTGAGGTTTGGAAGGATTTTCCATGTGTTGTTGCGGCGGTCCTCATCCTTCACAGCGATGTCATTATCATACAACCTACTAACCTATTAATGGGGCTGACAAAGGCCTACAAATTCTGATTTGCATAGATTTGGCAATTTAACCTCCATCATTTTATGCTCGTGTCTGTCTCGTTACCATTCAAAATCTTCAAAATCTCTCATTATAATCTATTGTATGTGGTTATGATGTGATGTGATGTAAATACTTCTTATTGTAGCAGTAATCAACAGAGCATCCAATTTGAGATTGAACAATGAGTTGATTTAGTTGTTTACTGATAAGTTGAAATAACAGAACATTCTTCAGCTACTATTGAGAATTGGTCAATCGTCAATTTCCAAAGGAAAATCTCAAATATTCTGTACTTCTAGCTGTATGACAGTAAATCTATCATACGCATAACATATACTTTGGGGTTTGGGTTATTGAAATGTTTTGCAGTTTCTTTAAAGACAATACAATTAATCAATTGCCTAATTATTTAAGAAAATAATCAGCAGGCAAATCAATAATAAAATAAGCCGTTAGTTGCAGCCCTGGCATCCATGAAATTTAGCACCCTGAAGATTTTTCCCATCATGCTGTCTCAACCTCCCAAATCATCAATGTAGAAATGCAGTCTCCTCTAATATCTACATGTCAGCGCAGAGAGAACGTAGCATTAGACAACAGCCATAACACGATCACATTTCCTATGAAATACATCAACAATTCTCTGCTCCCGTTGCGAAGTGTGTCTTCTTTCCATTTCCTGCTTCTCGTGATCCATGCTGCATACCGGTGCCAAAGAACTAGTGCTATCCTCTCTACTTCTTATACCTGAGGTTAAAATGCAGATGTTCCCCCTTTAATTTGTGCCATTGTGTCACACTGCTTGCTAAGAAAAATGTTGGCCCTCTTCCCTGAAATGAGCCAGCTGCTCCTGACTTTGATGCACCGTAGGGAACACCTAGGCATTAACACGGTGTTCTTCAGGGCTGTGTTTAATATGTAGAGGAGCCCGTTTCTCTCTGAGCAGACAAACTTGGTCTTTGGTGTGTCTCACTCTTTCACCAGCTTGAATTCAAATACTGACCCCCATCCAGTAGCTAGCATGCACTATGGTGATCAAGTGAAGCAGGAACAAAGATGTTGGGAAATGCTGTCAATTGGGTTTGAAATTTGTTCAAACATACTCATCTCTCACATGTCAATTGTTGGTGAAGAGTTCAAACCGTGCACTCAGCCTAGCTCCTCTCAAGGTTTACAATTTAATTGCTGCCTACGGCTCATCCTCTCCAGCCAAAAGCCATCAAAAGAGATCACAATGGACAGGTCTTAGATATCCATAGTTTTGCAAGCAGATGAGAGGCCACTTCAATATTTCCAAAGAATCTCTCTTGCACACTTATTGCTAGTGTGCCACCATTTGTTTGTGTGCTTCAGGTTGTCTCCCCCTGATCTAATCTGTAGTTTAACTTGTCAAACATGTATCAAAGAATACATCGGCTCATAAAACACACACCGACTGGTATTTCACTAGTTGTTTTTGGTGGAATTTTTTAGTCTTTCCCATTACATTCCAGCAAACCGAATGCGTTAGAACGTCCCCCTGCATAAATAGGCAAACACAGTAGTAGTCTATAACTATACATTTGTCTTTGGGGTTAGAAAATATGTTGCAGTGAGATGTTTGAGTATGATGTAATTACACTACATCCACAACAGTTTTCCCAAAAGACATTTTGCAAAAAAAAAATAAAAAAAAGAAGAAAGAAAGTCACACCTGCCATAAATGATAGTAAGGCTACACTAGATGTGAGCTTAGTGTGTGTGGTTAGGCGTCCTTGTCTGGCTGAATAAGTTCCTTTCAATTATAGTGACATAAACTGTCTAAAAAATGATAAGAACCTGAGCATAGGCCACTGAATAAAGTGCTGGAGGTTCACACGGTAACGTATGAGCCATTCTTTGTCTCACACTGAACAAGCGGCAGTGAAAACTGGAGCTTTTTGTCACGCTTGATATGAAGCTGGTGGGCACAGATTTCATCGTAAGGGCATTTATTACACGGCAGACCACTTCCAGCACTAAATAAATAGCAGTACATCAAAGGGCAGAATGTAACAATTGAGAGTGGGCATTGTTATACCATGTATAATATGGATGTTTGTACCTGCTTCAAACAAAACCTGTCACCTCATGACACGTCTGGTCTACTTAACAGCCTAGAACCCATTACTCACTGCAACCTCCTAACCTGTTCAAACACTAGCAATTAAAAACAGAAAGCGTGTGGGTTCAAAGTGGCAGAAGAAATGTCGTCAGCAATGGAAAATGGGGCTGAATGTTTGACGGAGAGGAGCTGCAGTGTACAGACGTGTTACATAAAAAAAGAGACATTGTATGATGGCATGAGATGAAGAAACGCGGAGATGTTAGTCGCGACTGGTTTGCCCGGTCTTAGAGCTGACGGGGGCCGGAATGCTGGGGCTCGGTGGCTATTTCAGTGCTTCTTCTCATCGGGGATGGGTCTTAGCAACATGCCACAGGACATTATTTCATGCATCACTGAGCTGCCTTGAAACTAATGCAGCCAGTCCTTGATATTTTTGGGCTTCTGCAAAGCCGATTTTTTTTATACTTATAGATACTTAGATACTTTGTCGTTCAATCCGTGTAACCTCAATGTACCTTATCCATGCATAAACCTGTTGGCAAATTAAAAGAAGTTTACAAACGTACAATGGAGATTATTGCTGTTCATATAGGATCAATAAGCGGTATGTGGTAAAAGCACAGCACTGAAGACTGAATTCTCCACTTGCTGCACAATGTGGAAACAAAGACAATGTGAATTAGTATTTCCCAAGTCTTGTCTTTAAACTGTGAATGCCATTACAACTCTGGAAAACAATGGACCTTTAGGAACAATGGCTTCAGCACAGTAGCTACACATAAAACTATGGTGAGACCTGTAATTTGGGTTTGTAATTGTATGCTGTCTTGTCCAGTCCCCATAACTCCATAGGAGCCGGCCCTAAACGTGATGCTGATCTTGTGCTTTGCCAAAACACTTGGATGTTTTGTACAGTTATTTATTCTGTCAACTGTGGTCATTGCGGTATTGTCGCAATGTTCTTTATCTTGACAATACTTATTAGCTCCAGTCTGATCAGTGCGTTCTGCTTGTGTGCATCCATCATAGCAACCTTTTGATATGGTTGGAAAGAAATACACTGGGAAAGCCAGTGTGAGATCACTAAACAAACACATTGTGAGGGTTTAATAGCTCCAGTTTCTTATACTCATGAGCAGCCATAACCAAATGGTGGACCAGGGACCAGACCCAAACCAACTGGTTGACCAACCGGTGACCAAATTCGGATGAACTATTGAGAATAAATAATAACCTGACCCTGCTACTTCCTGGCTTCAGACCGTGTCTGACACACTCTGGTCTAACCAAAGTGGCATGACACACCTCGACCATCTTCAGATCAGCTTACAGCTGTGGCTCAGCTTTCTCCACTGTGAACATTATCAAAACCAAGAACGGTTCCAGGCTCTTGTTGCTACATTTTTCAAGATTACATTTGACACATCACGATAACTATACGGCCTGGGGACCTTGCTTGTCTTACCCTCTCCCCTTCCCCATTTCTACACTGTCTTCTGTCAAACAAAGCAAAACATGCAAAAATAAATCTTTAAAAAATAAGTACACGTGAACCATAAGTCCATCTTTTACTGATAAACCTCTCCAGCTTTGCAGCATGGAATAGCCTTTCTTCAGAAGGCCCTTAACATGGCTGCTCTGTGAGAAATGTATACATCACTTGTGTATCGCTCTGTTTTCAAGAGCTAAAAGTATACTGTAAGAAATAAAAATGCTACGGTTGTAAAGATAAGCCTTTTTTAGATAAAGTATTCCTTTTCGAGCCGCGTTCTTGGAGATGGACCAAAGCTAGCTTTGCTCCAGGTAATCTAACATTACTTGCATGTAAGTGGGTTACAAAACAGACATAAACACACACAAACATGCACTCAAACAAACTATTCACCACAAAGAGAAAGAAACCCAGACAGCCCCCTGTGCTCTATTGTGATGCAACTATTGCCCTGACTGTGGAAGATAGTGTTTCCTTTAAATGTTAATCATTGGGCCAACACAATTAGCCGCTGGTCCAGAGTAACACCCCGTGTCAAATGAAGTGCCGGACTTTTCAGGGGAGAGTGATTGCACTTGAAAGTCTGGAAGATTACCACACATAAGCATAGCCTCGGACAAAATTTCCCGGTTGGCAAACTTGATATTTGCTATGCAATTGCCTTGAAGGTTTCAAAGATTTAGCAGAGAAAGTTGTGATTGTTGGACTGAACATCTACAGAGACGTTTGTGTGGAACTCCTCTCAAATACTGTAGACTTATTTGAATTCATAGTGGGCCCTCACAGCCACGCTGTATGCCCTACCAATGGTCAGGGAAAGAAAGGCTTGGTGAAGTTTTAAATCTTGATGCCCGTACTTGTTTTGTCATTTAGTGGAGCGGAGACATCAGCAGATAATGACATTAAAATAAAATAAGGCCGTCCCGATGCATGTCCTCGTCACTTTCTTCACCGCAGACATTTGTTCAGACCCTTGAGCTTTCAAATCTCTCAAGGCCTTGTACGTTGAATTAATTGTTAAGACTCAGGCCTGCTCTTTCTCATGATAAAGGGAATTAGACTGTCAGACGGCAATAACCATTTGCAGCGTCTCCCTGTATTGATTTTTTTGAATTTTGTTTTGAGATACTGTGCCTCTGACTGAGAAAACCCAACTGTCGGAGTCCTCTGGGGTACATTTACCAACTTCAGACATGGTTATCTCTGCACAATACTAACATTTCTCTCAAGGGAAATCAAAGAGAGAAAGAAACACATGATTAATTGAAATTATTCAATAATTTCATTTTGGTTGACCACAAAAAAAAGGATGTTAAACTAACAGAGGATTAACCGTGATGTGATCCATGAGTTGCATTCACAGTCAGTTGACTGTAAGTAATGCAGAACCTCGTGACCTGAGTCCAAATAGCTGTCTGGCATAAATATTGATAAAAGAGGCAGGCGCTTCCTCAGGCTGACAGAGTTAAAAGGCAGGACAGGCCAGACAAAGAGAAGTGGACAGCTATGTGGATGAATATACAAGTGCCTCACAAACACACACACACACACACACACACACACACACACACACACACACACACACACAAACAAACACACCGTGAGTCCAACAAGATAAAAAGCACTTCAATTAGTGCAGGAAATATTGATTGCTATGCTTTTCTTGGTGTGCCCATTGAAAAACGGGACACGCAGAGCACCAAGTAGACATAGTGTAGGGAAGATATGTCTCGTATGTCATCTAAATATCTTCATAACAGTTTGTCATTGACACACAGCATGCACCTTGTTGGTTTTCACCAGAGTCATATGCAATTAAAATAATTCACCAGTTAGTGCTTATTAATGGGAAACTGTTTGATCTTTTCATGGATCCCAGCCTTACGTCGATCGTCACAAGACACAGCATTCCGTGCCGACATTTTGCGCTGTATGCTTTTTCCGGGACTATTTTAGCAACACAATTATTCATGTGACAGCGGCGTTTACATGTGTCAGCATAAATTATTGACATTTATACACGCCGAGCCATAAATAGTGTTGCGAGAGAGGGTTTGTGCCTTTATCCTCTGACAGCCTTTCCATCGCTGTCACCGGCCACTCTTGAGTTTTCACAGTACAGTCGTAAATGGGTACGCATACAAGGAAGTGCTTCTCTCTCACTATTCATCTGTGAGGCAGCTCGATCAGTGTTCTGTCTGTGTGACTCACGTTTATTAACAGATCACTGTGCCTCCCACAAAACTTTAAAAACTTGAACTTCTCTTGTAAATACTTAAAAAAAAAAAAACTTTAATATATATATATATATATATATATATATATATTAAAGTAGCGGAAATGATTAGTCCATTGATAAGTTGATCAATAAAACATGAATTGGCAAAGGACAAACCACTTTGATAATCGATTAGTCACCTTTTAAAAATGATGCAAAAATCTTCTTGAGGAAAAAGGCATTTTGCTAAACCAATATATAAGCCAATTTTAGGCCATCATAGATAGATCACATCATCATATGATGGCTGATAAATAAAACAACACTGCATTGCACAGGACAGAAGACGTCTCCTGCTTCACAGAAAAGTCTATGTGAACTGCATACTTCAACTTTCCACATCACACTCATGGGAGTAAGTTTTCCTTCTTGAACACACTGGCCTCCAAAACTGGTATGATGTCACAAAGCTCGAACATACACGTCGTAAACACTTTCCTCCATCAGCGGATGAATTTTAAAACATCCTTCTAGTGTCAAACTCTGCACATGCATCACTCTGCACAGTGAAGGTCAAACATCCAAGCCAAGCAGCAATAAGCAAAACACATCTCTGAGCGATGGGAGACTTGAGAACTGTCAGGGACAAAGTGATGAGATGGTAGAAAACTTTAGAAAAGTTTCAAGTACATCTACTACATATCTTTGTGATGTGAATTATGAAATTTGACTTTGCTCTTCACTTTTGATTTCAGACAAGGAAAGGGATTCTAATAAATACAGTTGCATCCAAAGGAGGAAAAAAAAAAATCGCTGCTGCTCTCTTTCCTTATCTTTTCTTGTTCCCTCTAACCCTTTTTTCCTTACTCTAATAATGATAAAAATAATTTACTGGTCTCCTCCTTTCTTGTTCACTATGTACTTTTTTTTCCACTCCTCGGCTTTTGCTTCCTTCTCCCTTTTGCAGCCTTGTTGAGTGAAATCGGTCAAAGCCTGGGGATCTCAGGAAATCCAAACAGATTACGGAGTAAGAAGGACCTCAGAGAACCCAACTTTTTATCCTCTCCAAGGTGATAAACGTCAGCCTTGGTTTTAGCCGGAACAATGATGTATATTACAAAGGGGCATTCCATCAGACATATTCATCCACCCAGATTCATTTGTAATGGGGGATCACACTCAAGATATTTATCACAACCACTACTGTTTGTTTTTTTCAAAACACATTACACCTGACACGATGCCTTCCTCCAAAAAAATGTTAACAAGCTCTATCATTTTCCCTCGACTGCAATTACGGGGTCTACTGGTGAGGATGGATGCTGGATCAGTGGCTGCAGTGACAGGCTATGCTGAGGAGCTGCATTGTTGTAATGGTTCACCATTGCTCAGTGTCCGTATGAATGAGAGAGCATGCCATTAGCACCACAGGCTGCTCCGTGTTGGTGTCTTCAATAATGGGCCAATCAATGGCGGCACAGGACTCGAGCACAAAAACAAGGAACAGTAAGCATTAATGATGTGTGGGCTGTATGTTTTTTGCCATGTGAATATCTCACGGACCCTTGAGTACACAGAATAGTGCACACAAGTGTGACGTTCTTGAAGATGCATATCTGCAGCCCGTAAAAATAACAGCTATTTCTTGTGGTATTACTCTGAGAAATTCTGCATTGCAGCATTAATATTTTTGAACAACAGCGTCGGCTTCTATTGAGAGTCCCAGACAGAAGCAGAAATCTGAAAAGATGTGTCCATGTGCTCCTTTCCCATTAGGAAGAGAAAGGGTGTTTTTTGGAGGAGAGGCGTTTAAAAACTCTTCACATCCAAGAACAGATTCCAATTATAGATCAGGGCTGTGCCCGTCTCAGTCTTCTTTCCTTCAGATCATACTCTGGAGTGCATGCATTTTCTCTCTCAGCAAAACAAACACAAAACACATTCACATTCTAAACTGCTCGCGGTGAGGACAGCAGCAGCCAGAGAGAGGGACTATTTGAAACCATGTCAGAATGCTCTAGTTGGAAGAGAGTTTTACTCAGAGCTCTCCGGCATTGGAGGGAGAGGCCCACTGCGAAGATACGGCTTCAAAGTGAATAACTGTGTGAAACTACCATCTGTTTGCTCCAACGAACGAGTTTGGTGCTTTAAAAAAATGGCTTATTTTAAGAGCAGGAAGTTGTAGGCTTTGATGTTGATAACATGCTTATAATGCTTTAGAAATCTGAGTTATATATAGATATTTTTGCCTGAATGATCTATTCTCTGACAGTGCTTCACTGCAAAATAACAGAAAAAAGCAGGATAACACACTTTTTTTATCATTATTGTTATTATCTGGCTTATTTCTGGACCTATATATTTCCACTACAAAATCCACAGGCCATCCTTGTTACACAGCATTACTATTTCATTTGAAATATAGTGTATGCTGTCGAGATCTCTCTGGTGCAATGAACAAATTGGTTTTGTTCTCACTGGAACATCCCTATCTTCTTCTTCTTTTTAATTGAACAATTAGTTTGTAAACATAGCAGAGCTGTGTCACCTCCCGCTGGTAGGACTGGACACCAAATATCATATTGCAGGTCTATTCCCCCCAACAGACAAGAACATGGACTCTAAATTCATCCATGTGTGAAGTAGAGCTGCAAATAACGATTATGTCCGATATAGATTAATTTAATGAACTGATTAATGTAACAAAAGTGGGAGAGAATAGTTAAAGATAACCATCACAAGGTCCCAAATCTTGAGGGGACATGTTCATTTTACTTGTTTTCTTTTTCTGAGATAAGAACTACAAATTCGACAATGCACAAATCAGAGAAATGCAGGAAATCCTCACATTTAATAGGCAGGAAAAACTAGGCTGTTTTGCTAATTAAATGACTGACAGAGTATCACATTTGTTGGAAATACATTTCCTGTCAATTGACTAATGGAACAGACTAATTGTTTTAGCACAAGTGTCAATGGCAGCTTGCTTCAGTGCAGCATGCCAACACACACGGTGTCAATTTCAGAACAAATCGAATGAAGGAAAGGAAGTGATGCAACGTTGAGGATGCCAACTGCCTTAAAACCTTGAAGAAGAAGAAAAAGAAGAACATGAAACAACATGCACAGCACCAAGGTTTGTAAAAAGGCTCAAGTGTTTGTTGAAATGAAGGCAACAACCACTATTAGCCAATCAAAAGGAATTGACACCTAAACAACTACTGAATACAATCAAGCAACAACACACCACTCAAATCAACACTGGCTTGTTACTTTAGATCAACACCACGGACAGCGACATTGTACTGACAAGTCTTACTAAGGGGGACAGAAAGCACGTGTGCGCAGTTTACAAAATGATTCAGAGAACAACACACGGCCATATGCAGCCTGTAAAGACGTACTCACCATTAAAATCAGACGAGTGGTGGCGAGTGTCCATGTTGAACCGTTTCACGATAGTCTCCATCTGCTTGTTTCTCTCAAAGGTCAGCTGCTCTTGCTGGGCCTTTTCCTTTGAGAGGTATGGCACCAACATGTCCTGATGTCCGGCCATTAATATGCAGCGTCGTCCTCGACGATATAAAGGTTATTCCAGCCAGTCTTAATCCCAATGTCATGCCCTCACAAACGCGAGGCTTTTACCTTAAAGTAAACGGGCCAGTTGTCAGTAAGCCATGGTTCGTTGTCAGTCTGAGGACGGGGCTGCGCACCAGCCGCTCTCTGCGCTAAACTTCTTCACTTGTTGCAATCGCCTCGCCAACCGACACCTGTTTGCTCAAGAGCTGCAACATATCAACTCCCCTCTATTGTAGACTTAGGGCACGAGATAGTAAAAATATTTACTTTTTTTTACATTAGCTAGCATAGTCATTATAGGCGCGTGGTGAATCCACTTCCTGGTATTAATTAACACCTGAGAGAACAAAACCCCACAATCTGAGGTTCCGCTTTAGCGCCCCCGTTCCGCAATATTTTAACTTTTTTTCAATACTTTTTGTTTTATCTGTTTTATGTTTCTGAAATGTTCCTTTATTAATTTATATGTTTTAATTTCTATATTATTTTGTAGGCTTTGAGCGCAGAAATGTGATTGTAGCACACAAAGAAAAGAAACATTCAATGGACACTCATGATGAGATGTTTCTTTCTGGGCAGGACACTGAGTTGTTATTAAAGTGAATGTGATGCAACAAAATCCTGCGCTGTACATACGTCTACTGTTAAACAGCTAAATATTGCCAAAGATGTTTAAAACTATAACCCCCACATTTAAGCATATGATGGGGGAATCTTTCATTGGATTACAAATCAGAACATCAAACAATTCTTTTGAGGGAAAAGCAACAAGGATACCTAAGTAAAGCTGCATTCATTTCAGACTTTTTTTTCAAGATGATTACTAAATACAGAGAGAAGAGAGGTAAGAGAAGCTCGACATGTGAAGTGCACAGTTTGTCTCTCTGAATGAATAGGTATTAAATTGTGGATCTCCCCAGTGATGCCAGCAGCTCATTGTCACTGCAGCACCTTGGCTATGACTAATCATTCTTTTCTAGTGGCAACAGCCTAAAGGCTTCGAGCATGCATTGGCAATTCATAATAATAATAATAAATAATAATAATACATTTTATTTGTATAGCGCTTTAAAGGGTACTCAAAGGCACTTTACATGGTAAAAACAGAAACAATAAAAGCAATAACAATATAAACAAGGTAGAGAGATGACATTATAACAGCAAAAAACAAAACAAAAACACGATTAACTAGCATTACAGGTTAAAAGCAGATTTAAATAGGTAAGTTTTGAGTGCAGTTTTGAAAGTGGCGGAGAATGTCTGAGGTGCTGGGGGAGAGAGTTCCAGAGGGAGGGGGCAGAATGGTAGAAGGCCCTGTCCCCCCAGGTCCTGTGCTTGGAACAAGCAGGGGGGGTGAGGAGGTTTGTGTCAGTGGATCTGAGGTTGCAGGTGGGAGTGTGTCGGTGCAGGAGGTCCGAATGGTATGAAGGTGGCGAGGTTGTGAAGGGCTTTGTGGAGGAGAATGAGGAGAATCTTGAACTGGATTCTTTGCTGTATGGGGAGCCATTGGAGGTTTTGAAGGACTGGGGTTAATAGGATCTCTGGTGCCGGAGTGAAAGCAGACGGGCAGCTGAGTTTTGTATTGTAGTTTGTTGATTGCTTGATTTTGGTGGATGTGCCATACAGGATGCTGTTGCAGTAGTCCAGTCGAGAGGTGACTGTTTCAGCGGCTGAGGAGGAGAGGGAGGGGCGTACGGGCGATGTTCATGGCAACAGTATAAAGGGACAAGATAAGACCACATGGTAACAAAGATGTTTGTCTGTATCTGGCAAAGCATAAACAAACCAAAGAAATAGTGTCTCACTTTACTTTTGTTCTTGAATTGCAGAGAGTGATTGAACCTCTTTACAATGTGAAGGGAAAACAATCACATCTTCATTATTTCACAGAGGCAGTACTAGACTACACAGTGTGGTGTACAAACAACCTCAAATGTGCTGTGAAGTGCTCATAACTGCTAAATGTATAAATAGTGCAGAAATAGGCCCCAGCAGGGGGTGACTTGCAATAACTGTGGCCACCTTGGAAACCTAAATAAGTGTCAGTCAGTCAGTAGAGGAGGAACACTAAGAGGCTGAAGTTATTTGAAAGTTAATGTTTAATTTAAAAAAAAAATATGGATAACAAAACAAATAGATGGCGTGTACAAATATTTACATTATACTATACAGCCTATTTAATTAATTGCTCTACATTGCATTCTTTTACTCTGGCGCTGTTGCACATTCACGTGCGGTAAGCAGAGTTCCTGATGGCGGGCTCATCAAAGTACAGAGGTATGAACACTCATTGGTGGAAACAGGTCACGGAATCGACATTTTACCTAAAGAAGCAAACTAAGTACCAGGGAACTAAACTTACAACGATAATGCAGCCATTCTCTCTTATACATAGTTGTGTGTGAAAGACGGCATTTTTACTTCGCTGCAATATTGATTAATTCCTATATTGCTATATTACGGTTGGATATAACATTTGAAGTGCATGCTGGATATTTTAGATGTGTGGGCAGACATCACCACATACCTGCATTGATGAGCAGAGCCGTATACACTGAAGAAGTATTTGACTGTGCTCAGTATGGCCATGATCTTTTCAGATCTCTCACTAATTTGGCCTTGGGGCAAATTATGTGTAAATCAGACCTTTTCCAGCTTTTTGTATTTCTGGCATAACAGTCTTTTCAGTGTCAGTTATACCATTATTAAAAGCACCTTAAAGGTCAAGGCTGACAATTATTGGAATAACACGGTGTTTAGAACTTGTCTGTCTGTGACTAGATGACTCACACCGTATACCAATGGAGGAGCAGAGCCTATAGAAAGCCAACAAAATGTCATCAGTAGAGACATAGCGCGTCTTTTAGTTAAGTCTCATGCACTGAAAGCGGTGAAATTGATCGTATAATAAAATGAACAATCGTGTACTTTGGAGGAGTTGTGCTGTTATTGTTTGAGGCAGGCGTCTCATGCTACGTCTCACTCCTGCTATTGTACTTACAGTAGAAGACATTGACGTGCGCCAGTTGAAATGCATTGTTTGCTGCTCCAGCCCCTCATCTCTAATTATAAAATGCCAAACTTCATTCTGTCTGGTTCTCTTTCTTGTAGGTTGACAGCTAGTCTGTTCATGCTTCATAGCGCTTCCCCCCCCCTCTCTCTCTCGAGCTATTTCCCCCCTTAGCCTAACCTAATATTGACTGGAATAGGAAATTCAAAGCTGCTGTAAACATTCAAATGTCTGGCAAGCCAACTTCCAATTTCACAGATACAGGCCTGGGAGTTATTATGGGAAAAACAAACCGCAATCTTGCTGTGCATTAAAGAGAAAAAGACAATACTGTTTCGCTTTCTGTGCAAGGTCTTCCAATCTTGCACACCAAAGAGGCAATATTTTACGGGACGAGCTAAATCAAAAAAATCTCGTTGATTTGTGTTTTTCTCAATAACTCACCATTTTACGGGTTAATACACATGCCTCTGCAGGGAGTTTGTTGAAAATGATGGTAATAATTGGCATTTAGGCAGCCAATGTTTACCTCTAAGGCTTATCTCAGCTGGGGTCAACCCCTTGCCTCACTACAACTTGAGTGATTTTGTACTAGCAGGCCTTGGAAGGGTCAAAAAACCATGTCAATGTGTCTCTCAGTTTAATTCTATTAAGCACAGGTTCAAGCTCCAAATTAAAATGCAAATTACCTTCGTAATAAAAAGCGAGCGAGAGCACAGGCAGAGATAAGGTACATCCTTTCCTTTTATTGCCTGCGCTTATGAAGTACAAACCTCTCTTTAATGTAAAACTTAATTTAATTCTGAAGAACAAAGTGTCTCGAAACACATTGTCTCACAACAGGTTCTGTCCAGCTTGTGTCATGTTTGAAACAAAAAAGGAGTGATGGCTTCAAAGCGTGTTTTGTGTCTCCTCTCATTTTTTTTTTTCTCTGGAGATATAGTTTTTGAACTACTTGGACAGTTTCTATACAATTGTTTTGTTAGAATTAGTTTCAACTGCATCTTTAATTCAGATGACTGTGTATCTGTCATATGGATTTATGTAAAAATATAGAACTAAATCTATCTCATTCAAGGTTTTTGAATGACACAACGAAATGCAGTCTGTAGTCCCATTTTGTAACATAAGAAAAACACACAAAAAAAGCAAAACTATATTATATGTGGAGGGTGGAGGATACATTTAGGAGACTCATGGCCTGAGGAAACATACTTTTCTGTTGGTATGGCAGCTGATACTTATGTATCACATGCCAGACGGCAGCAGGGTGAACAGGAAGTGGCTTGGGTGAGTGTTTAAATATGTAACGTGACCTTAAACAGCCAAGAGTGACCTGATGATCCTGAGTTTAGGCAACTCTCTTCTAAATAACGACAATACAACGGCTTCCTAGTGCAGACGTAATGGTGCTAATGTGAAAATGGATTAGTCAAACTTAAACCTGCGTCTCAGTAATGTCGGCTGTCTATTTGGTGACATGTCGTGTTTAGTTGTCACATTGTGAGCAGTCTTCCGTCACCGCATTCTGCCTCCCCGGTTCCCCTGCAGCGCTCTCTCAGTGAGAGCACTGTACCTTCTGGACACATGTTACCAAGTATATGAGGTGAATGTCAGCATCAAGGAGATAACAGCTTGACGTCTCGCTGCTCTGTTATCACCGCACGGCGCTCCAGAGCAGCACAGCTGCAGGAGCAGAAGTCTTATCAGTCGCAGAGTTGAGGTGAGAGAGAGTTTGCAGAAGGATGAGGCTTGAAAAACCTATGAGCCCTTCAAGGCTCCCCCCAGCGACGCCCTCTGACTCCCCCACGCGCAGATAGCACGACTAATATTCTGCAAGCGCAACCTTTGCATTCCTATAAGGAAAAAACAGTGTCATAAACCGAGCTCTTTAGTCACCCAAGGACGATTAGCACGGTGCCCTACGACACAGGAGGCGACGCAGGCTCTTTTGACGGCTCAGTGCATACAAATCAGGGCTTTTACTGTGCTTAGGTAGACAAACTGTACGCAGCAATTATGGGTCACCTTAAATCTGTGAGCGGAAAATAGTTAAAGTCAATTAAAACAGAAGAAAACATGCCGCATGAACAGAGAAGAGGACTGTGTGAGAGGCAGAAAAGAGATTCACGGACTGTGTCGGCGTCTTTGATAGCATCGCCTGCTTATCTTACATATAAAAGACAGCATTGCATATTATTCACAGTCGCTGTAAGTTGTTAAAGAAAACCATCCAGTATAGGTGTGCTGATACGAGCGGTGCATTTACAATGAATATATTTAGTTTTATGAATGCACATGTGGTAAATGCCCACAGGCTATTCTTCACCTTTCTAGTGGATACATTACTTTAGCTGAGCGCTAAACAATACATAATACATGGGTAACTCTTGTACTTTGAAGTGTTTCGGCCTACATCGAGGCCACGTGCACTTGCAGCTGTTGCACGTCATGAGCTATGTGAAATGACAGGGAATTATTTCTGCATTGCTTGGTGCTGCAATGCCTCGCTCCTTTTAAGCTAATGCTGTGTGTACTCTGCACCAGTGTATCAGAAAAAGTCATTTTCTGGGAGGGGAAAATGCAAAGAGCACACTTTAGTGTGATGAGATTTTGTCTTCCATCAGGTATTTCGGCTCAAGCTGAGATGAGGTGCGGGCGACAGACGTCTATTGACCTCACCTCATTCTGACTCCACACCCCCAGGTTTGTGTCTTCATTTTCAAACTCAACAATGCTGACTCCCAAGTTATCACGTAAGGCAATTTAGCAGATTTGACGCAGCTTCCTCTGTTGCTACAAAATGGCGTTGTGCAACTTTTTTCATATGCAGTTGTTTTCTATCTGTAAGCTGGATATCTGTAAACATGATTTGATGTCTAACATTGGACCCTATTTTAGTGGTTTGAATATTCCTTTAGTGGCCTTACAATAATATTGACAAAATTAGCCAGATGCCACACAAGTATACGTACTGTAATATACTAAAATATTTTGTCCTTTTAGCTTCATTAAAATAAGTGAAATAAGTGATTTATTATCATAAACTTCTTAAAATCTGGATTTGGGAGGGAAGTCATTTCTATTAAAGCATATTTTCATAAGTCATTCCATTCTGTTGATGTTATGAATTACGACGAATAAAATGATTAGATTGATCCAAATCACCTCTGGTTTTTTTTTCTGAATGAGATCAAGCTCTCCGCTGCGGCATTAACCTCACCACCACACAACCCTCCTGTTCATTCTCCAGCATTCATTATGAAAGGCTCGGGGAAGTGCTTGCTCATGGGGTTTCTGGTGTTACATAAGTGACTGTGCAGACATTGAGGGCGAGCCAAAAATTAATCGGCACAATTAATTACAAGAGCCATATGGTCAGCAGTGTCTCGGTGCCATTTCCAGTTAGCCTGCTTGGGAGGTGCTGAGAGGCCTGCTGACATTTGCACAAAGTCCCTGACTCCAGCAGGATCACACACACACACACACACACACACACACACACACACACACACACACATTTATATAGTGTTGTACAGATCAGGATAGGTCAGATACACTGTATCTTCCAACTGCAGTGTTACTATATTCCATTGTTTCTCATTTTCATTCACGATTCAGACTTAAAAGTCTATGATTGCCGAGCACCCAGAAAGAGACGAGTCATCAGGGACCAGACTTCAAAAGAGGTCACATGATTGTTCCTCTCCTCCATCTAGCCACAGTGTTTGAGTACGTATGGGGAAAAAAAGGAAATTGAAGTCAATAACACCAGAGAAGATTCAAGAGCTTCCATAAATTAAAATGACAGGTGATCGCACGCCGTTATAAACGACAAAGCAGAGGACGGCACCGGCACACTCCTCAGAAATTAGATGGATATTGTCCCACCTGCCAAGGGCTGTGTGAGTCATGGCAGACACTGGTTGCATGGCGAGTGTACTTCAGGCACACACAGGCTGTATTAATCATGCATACATTGCCATGGGGGGAGTGTACGGAGTTTTAAGCTGAACTCGGTATCTTCCCCACTGATAAACACTTTGCTTGGCCAGAGGTGCAACATGTAGGAAATTCAGAATCAACATAAGCTGCCGAGTTGTTCAAGTATCAAGCACGCACTTGCAAATGCTAACCGAATGTGCTGTAGTGTTGCATAATGGTGATTCAGTGAGGGTATTATGTCCGAGATGGTGCTTCTTCAGAATTACACACATTTTATAATTAACAGCTATGGACTTTTTTTTTAGTAAGCAAGAGAGACTTTGAAATAATAATAATAAAAAAAAGATGTGCCATTTTATGGCTGAAGTCCATAATGATAATTATAATAAACATAGGCGTTATCATTGTTTTCTGTTATTTTCTTTTCTTTTTAACTGTGAGAAAGCCAGTGAGTGATGAGATCCTCGCATTCAGCGTTGACAGTGTTGACTCTCATTTATCAGTTAGTCAGCGTGGAGCACTCAACTTTGAAATGAATCAGGCCTGTGGGGTCTGTTAATGTGAACTTTACATTCTCACTGCTCAAATAGTTTTAGTATTCATGCCCATACCCCGTTGACTGTCGTTACCTTAGGATGGATGTTGCCCATTGTTTACAGTGACAGGGGGAATGCACCGAGGGAATTTGAATCACTGTGATGTGAAATATGAAATATAGCAGCAAGTTCTGACACACTGTCTTTTCTGTGATTATGCATTGCCATTGTGTCTTTTGCGGTAAGCATGTTTTCATGAACTGCAACACTAGGTTTAAGTAAATTATTCATTCAGGTGTTTTGTTAATGCACACAATACATGTTTGTGTGTGTGTCCATGTGTGCAAAAGATGAGTGAACGCAAGGATCCTGTTTTATTAACCGATTGTAGATTTTAGACTGACATGTTAGACAACATTCCCCAAAACAATTGATAGAAAAACTGTGAAGAAAACAGCGTTTAATTGCTCCAGTGGAGCTCCAGAAACTAAACTTGGAGAATCTATGACAAGGAGCGCCGAAGACACTTTATGTGCTTTGTATAGGAATAGCTAGCTGAGATCAAATGCTCGAGGGAAGTTTAGCTGTTTTTTACTGATGTTTTTTTATACACCTAACCTCTTGGTAAACGATCGAGGGAGGTCATCACGCTGTGGTCGCACTGGGCGGCTGTGAGTGTGAGTGCCGAGTAACTGCTGCTGAGTGCGCTGTAAAAACAAATAACGACCCCCCCCCATCTCCGTCCAGCATGTTCTACACGATGCCGCATTATGTTCAGTGAGCATCCAGTGCCAACATTTGCACTGATGGCTATAACATCAAGACAGCGTGTACAAACTCAGGTAGTGTCGGATGCTTCGTTTCTGATTGTCTGAAGCAAACAAGTATTTAGATTAGTTGTTTGTTAGTTGTTGGTAATCGTGCTGCCTGTGTTGAACAATAATTGAATGGTCTGACCATCTGTATAGTCTCTAACCTGATGCCATTAGTAAAAAGAGGTGTATCTGAGGTTAAGTCATAATCTGTATTTCCCTAATTAATTCCTTGGAAATTCATCAGTATCTGTTTTACTCACACTAGGGAAGGCATTGTATTGCTTTTGTTCAGGGCATTATTGCACACACACACATGCATGTTTATCTACAGTGCGGTTAAATAAACTTCCAGTGATGCTAAATGTACCTCATTTTCAGCAAACAGCAATGCAATCCTTGCCCCACAGCTCACGAGGTTAAATAGAAACCGAACCCACGTTCCAACCAGATCATTTCTCACATGAACTAGTGGCTTATTATGAAATCAATCAACTCATTAAATGAAGTTAATCCATCATCAAAGATAAAATAAAAGAAGAAATGTGTTCACTCCAGCACTGGTGTGCTGATCTTTAGTAACTACCACCCCTCGTGTCTTTTTCTAGCTAGCTGTGGAAATAGTCCAACCAGATGAGGACTTGTCAGACCAGATCCAAATGTGCTTGATTTTCCGTGCCGTGATTGACAACAGCTCCTTATGCCCCGGGATATTCTGTCTCCCCACCGTTCCAGAGAGATAGGATTGAATGACGGCTTTTCTCCCTCTTCAACAGCATTTTACTTATTAATCACATTGAGAGTATGAACCGTGAAATGAAAGCCATCCTGCTAAACTACTCCGGCCTTGACTAAATAAATGGTCCTCCAAGGGAAATAACTTTTCACGGGATTGGTTTGGTGGCAATATTCCGAGACTATGCAAAATACTCCAAATATGCTGTAAATCAAACGCTGACATAAACCTCGAAGAGAATTAAACAAGCGGCTTCTTTTGCACTCACAAACTTTAGATTACCGGAGATAATTTGCAAAGTAACCAAAAATAATCAAAATAAGCTTTGACTATTAGTCATGCTGTGCACATTAAACTAATGCTTTTTTTAGAACTTGTTTTAAACATATAATAAATAAATACATTTTACTTCCATATTGGTGGTAACCTAAAGGTCAGAGAAGGTTACAGAAGCAGGCGTGTGACCAAGAGGATGTTGGTTCAAACCCGGACCGGCAGGATAAGTCTCAGTCGGGAAAGTGAAATAGCTGCTCATGTCTCTCTTTACCCTTACTGAGCTGCCCTTGAGCAAGGCTCTTTGGCCAGCAGATCGGACTGTGGTTGTACTGGCCATCTTCTAGGTGTGAATGTGATCAGGGCAATACTGAAATAGAAAGACTACCTCTCAGTGAAACTTCACTGACACTCTAAACAAAGGTAACAGTGTATGCACTAAGTGGAGTTCATATAATGTATTGGGTATCAAAATAGCTCACCCAACTCCCTTTGAAAACCACATTTTTCACGACAACGTAAATATAGTAAGGCCTAATACTGAGCAGTGTTTGACATCAGCTTCGCCATACTGTGTGAGAATGAAGTCAGTTGCATCTTTTGATTCATTTAAATGTGCTCAATGAACTGTGAAAAAATGTTAATTTTCTTCACGGGCGCCTTTTGTGTTCCACATCCCTAAGGAGATGGCAGGAATACATTGCAGAAGTTAGACCAACTCAGAACTTGGTTCAAATTCAAAAGTGATGTCACTCTCCGGGCACGGTGAAGCCTTTCCTTATTCTAGGTGAGCTTCACTTCACTGGTCTTACATGGCTCCAACATAAAGGTAGACGCTGCCTGTTGAGCACATGGTGAGTTTTGGACACTAACAACAACATAGAAGTACATGCTCTTCCATTTAACAAAGACCACGTTTTGTGTGTCAACTATTTACATATGCATACTGCCTAATTGACCCTTTGTTAAGTCCTGCCATTAACTAGCGTTAGCACTTTTATGCTACGCTAGCTGCTGAAGGTATACTGAATGTACACAAATGCTGCTTTTGCTTTTTAACGATTGTAACAGTGAATAAAGACCTATCCGGCTTTACAGGAACAGTAAAACTTAATTTATTTGTCATCTGTCTCAATTTCCAGGTGATGTGGTAGTTCACTTTTACACTGTGAGCTGTAGCTTTAGCTTCTATCTTTTTTCAAAATGTTTTCTCTGCTGAATCAGTTTGACATCCTGAATATAATCTTCAAAGGCATATTATAGACCCTTCTGTCCGCTTATCTCTGAAATCACTTTTTTGTTTTGTGTTAATGCATTTATTTATATGGATGCAGGGAGTGCAGTTAGTGACAGTGTGGGCTCCATGGGAACTCTGACAGCTTGACGGAGTAGCGGGGGGGCTTAGCAAAGGATCAGTTGGGGTGCTATATCTGAAGCTAAAAAAAGCCTTGGCCATGAAGTACATCACAATATGTTGTGCATGCAAGTTTATCTCACTATACGTTAAACTTTATAAACACCAATCACTGCAAGTTTCATAGTTATTCACATCTAACAAGATAGTATTATAGGCCCATAGTACACTGCTTTAGTCACGCTTTCCTCCCACTCTATACTTGTAGGCAACATGGCGCATAGTTTTTAACAGAGGATCATAGACTTATTTCCTGACACGAGATACAAAGTGCCATATTCGCCCCCTGGTATTCGTGGACATTGTTATGTGCAAATTGTTTAAGCTGTGATTATAAACTATGCAAGTTCATGATCAACTCTGACATCTATAATTATCATTATATAATCCATCAAAGAAAATGTGACTCTTCTAGGACCTTTCATCATTTAGTTCAAAGAAAGCATGTCAGCCGTACTTGATATGTCTTCCACTTTATCTGATGGCTCCGTTTGTAAGAGGCTTTAAAGCTATGTAAAACTCACTTGAGTGATAATGACACTGCTTCTCACTCACGGTTCTTATCACAGTCTTCTGTCGAAAGTGTTGTTTTAAAATAGATAAATCCAGAATATCAAAGTCTGTAACCTACAATGATTCTTTTTTACAAGGACAGTGAAGTCATTAAAGCTGCGAGGAGCAACATAAAAGCTTGAGGGTGAATCCAAGCATTTGTTTTACCGATAAATATGGGTAGAGCATTTTGCTAGTTATAGTGATTGATGATCATCATTTTCAGTTCATATAAAAAGGCCACCATGAATATGAAAATGAGTTTGATTACAGTTACCAGGTACACCTGAGACAGTTATGTGTTTTGGCCACTTGAAAAACCCTTTAAGGGTCTAGCTAATTTAATTCATGAGACAAAAAGAAGGGATACTAAGAAAAAAGAGCTATTTGGTGTTATGAAGCATTTTTCTATACTGTCCCACCATCAGGCTGGTGACTGAATTAATGACCAGTGCTCTTCTCCTACACGGCATTGCTCGTCACACTTGCACTTTCAGTACCCAAGCTGAAGCCCTGTGCAACAACATCTCCCAGACCAGATCCCAAACCTGATACTGAGTCAGGATACGGCAGACTCGGGCTGGGAACCAAAACTCTCTTTATTACAAGTGTCGTGACAATCGAACAAAAGGTCAGGAAGTTTGGCCATTTATGCGAAAGGCCACAGACAGTTTTCAAGTATGGTTATATGGTGCTCTCAAAGTGTACAAGAGTAGATCAACAGACAATAGACAGGTCAATAAGACTAAAATTGATGTTACTCATCCGTGTAAAATACGCCCTTATGAATGACGTCGCTTGCCTCATTCAGTCTAAATTGTAATACATTTTAGAGGCATGTTTGAAATGCTCTCACAGACTACTGTAGACTTTCAAATCCATAACTGAATACAATAAATGTACCTCGATTTGCATAAAACAATATAGTTATGGCTATTACATTATGGACTGAGTATGGCATCAAATGGCAAATTATATACTTTTACATTCATGATTTTAATTCTCTATGACTTACAGGCTACCCTACAGGCTTAAAGTCTTCATGAGGACAATGTGATTATAACCCTGTTGTCTTACACTCTGAACTCTATAAAGTGGCCAAAAGCAATCTGCATTTTCATGCAGCATCAGCGCTTTCATTGCACGAAAACAGCTGGAAATAATTGTAAGTCATTCATTTTTTTTTTAGGACAGTTTCCTTTAATGGGAAAAAAAGACAAATGACCTTTCCTCGTTTGTCAGAATATTAATTGAGATTCATACCTTTAGGTAAGTTTGACTGCAGCAGTCCTGATGAATGTACATCAGGGAGCCGTTCAGGAGGCCGTGAGAAGAGTCTCAGGTTTGTGCTCTTTCAGACTCCTGTCGCTGAGGATGAGAAGGGATCCATGCGGTGCGGTCTTTCACGAGGCAGGGCATTGATGAAGGAAACAACAGGGGCCACACACTCTGCGTCCCATCTCCATGGTGCAACATATTAAACTCTCATTTACTGACAAAAGACATTCAGCCCTGCTGTTAGTCACACTCGTGCTACAACAAGTAGTGGCAGAATGAGAGATGGCCTCTCTCTGTCTTAATCACCGTTCAGCATATCGACTCTCTACTTCAAGCTTTTTAGACGGCTTGAAACCTCAAATATTAGACTTATTAAAGGACATATCACAAAATACTTACTTAACATTTACTACAATTTGAGTTGTTCTGATACTGATACAAGTATTGGAAATGCCTCAGATACAGTCTAAAAGTCTGGATTGGGTATCTGTGATTACTTGAGTCTGTGCACCGATCCAATCAGCTCATTTACGCTACACGTGAACAACAACTGCACACGTCACTCACTACCTGATCTGTATGGCCGAACGGTACTGCACATGTGCGAACTACTACACACATGGTTAAACAACATTGTGCAGCTCTACTCAGTAAAAATGAGTCTTGGGCGAAGGTAAGTTATAGCTATCGTGATGTGTGCAATGCTATATTGTAAAATATATATAAAGTTTTTAAAATGTACATTATATTGGAGAGGGAATTAAGACCTATATAACTGTCTAACACTATATATAAGCAGCTTATAAAACATAATTAAAACTAACTAATGCTAAGACTTTTTTTAATCAAAATAAATATTTCGGTAAAAATACAATCATGTGTTTCCTAATCATTTGAATTGTGTGTTTTTAAGCAAATAACCATTATAGAGATCAAATACAAAGTAGAATGTTTAAACTACAATAACCTGCAGGAAAGTACAGTATATAATGCTGAGCTCTGCGATTAAAAAAAAAAAAAACAGTTTTTGCACGTTTTACATCCAGGAAATGTAAATGTGCTCCACACATTTTGGTTCCTATGTTGATAGAGTTTCTATTTTCCATATCAAACAGGAATTAGAGAGAGAATCCCTTTAACAGAGCAGTCTGAATTCCTACAGTACGGTAAGTGGTTTAAAAGCTGTGGACAGGGATAAAAAAGTGAGTGGCTGTTTAATGGCTGGATTTTGACACAGAAACACGTTAATCTGCTGTTACTTCTGCTGTAAACACAAGTGTTCAAGACAGCTTTGTCAAAGGAAGTACCATCATTTTTATAGGGCTGCTTCCATCGCTGATAAAAATGCTGTCTGGTATTATCCATTTTTTCTGTGTTTAAAAATTTCAATGGCAGAGGTTGTTTGTATATTCTAGCAGATTCAAAGCTCCATTTGGTTACTAACTGCGAAAGGGCCGTGCCTTATTGTCAAAAAACACATGCCACAAACCTTTTTACTAGATGCCAAACGCGTACTGTGGATGACTTGCCTGTCAAAAAGCTCTGCTTACAGAGGAGCGCTCTCCTGCTGTATAGTGTTCCATATTTGAACACAGAGTGAATGTGCAATGTAAGAACAAGACGAAAAAAACTAACTGGAACACGATGTAGGGGAGGTCTGATTCTTAAATCTTTAGAAATACATGCAGCCATTATTATTATACAATGAATAGATTTTTCACAAGATCATACAAATGCGAGTTTCTGGTTTGTGCTACGCGTATAATTCTCTGTTTATTGATTTGGCCGTACAATTACTTAAGCATAATGAATACTATAAATCATACTGTGCTTTTCCCAAATATTTTTCCAACCGGAGTTTCAGTCGCTCAAGGGCACATCGTTTTTTATATGACATGCATTCATGTGGTGGAGAAGGTCCTCATTATTTCAGCAGAATGGACTCCGTGGATTATTATTACCGACGCATTAATGTGTGAGCAGCATTTACATCACACTTATTGAGTTAAGGTACAGCTCCTTTTAATCACTTCATACACTGTTTGATAGTTTACTCAATCTCAGTTAATCATACTTAATGAACTGAACACACATTTTTTTTTTAATGTATAACCCTAAACTGCAAAGCAGACACATAAAGGTAAAGTTTTGTTTTGCGTCGCTGGAAGTTATTCAGTGCGTCAGCTGACACAAGAAGGGCTTTAGAAACATAATGTAACCCAGCTGTGGATGTCAAATTATGTTTAATAAAATGCTTCAAGAGTTTTATTGAGAAAAAAAGAGGTCATTGTCGATAAACAAGAAGACCTAGTGGCACATGTCACAACTACTACGTCTCCCAGGAAAAGTCTTGTCCAGAGGAAATTGGTTTCATTATTAATTATCGATGTTCCTATTGTTAGGTAATTGCTGAAGCAGCGACCACTAATAGCTGTTGCCACATTACAAACAGGTGTAGTAAAACCCCATCACCGTCTAGGCAGAGGCCGAACGTTACATCCATTGATAGTTTGTGAATTTGAGCGACACTGCAATGCTGTTGAATGCATATCGAAGGAAAACACTGAAAATACCTCAAATGAAATGTTTTGCATTCAACGACTTTATCAAACGATATTTCCACTGAAATCGCAATCAAGCTGTCGCAGCTTTTTTTTTCTGCAACCATGACAGCACATATAATCAAGCCCTATATTTAAAAACATTGAATCAGCGATTATAATACAATATCCACAACACACCCATAAGCTCCCATATGTCCAGCTTGTAACCAGCATATGCTGAGCTGTGGGGAAGACAAACTGTCTCTCTACTTTAATCAAGACTGCTGCTGCAGTGTTACTATTCTCCCGAGGTCCATAAACTCCCGGAAACTTTTCACTCAATCTTTAAGTCTACTATGTATACAAACGCTGAGGGGCGTTTTTAACACCGACCAGCAGCATGCAAATAGATTATAGAGAAATTGTTTGGTTGAATGGACTCTGAGATAACAATTGCAGCATAAATGTGCACATTTTAAAAAGAGAAAAACTAAATGAAACAAACAATAACAAAAATTGCAACAAACAACAAAATGCAGCTTCTTCTGTTGTTTGTTTGGCCCACTCATATACACCACAGAGGAGACTCTGATCGTTCAATCTTATCTCTCCACATGCAGGCTCAAGGCGGCAAGGTCTCTAATTCTGCAGAATGGTGCAACAGCGGTATTTTAAGACCGCCTTGATTCAACTGGGTGAAATGTTTTCTTTACGACATGACCAGAAACTTTCACAGAAACCTTTGCTAGAAACATTTGTTTCTGCAAGATAAACGGACACAATAGTCAAGTTCAACAATAACTGGCACCGTTTCCTCACTGTGCCAAATCACTACTGCTGCTTAATCAGGATGGAAGAAAAAATATATATAAATGAAAAAAAATCCAGGCATAGGAGGACAAAGCTGCCAGAAAGCGAAGACAATTTTAACACACATTTCTCAGCTAATGATAATGTAAAAGTTAGCCCTCGGGTCCTTCAAACATCACAAATCATTGAAAAAGAAAAACCTCTGCTGTACACAAAATGCCACTTTCCTTCCTAAGTCGCATTATGTTTATGTAACATAGCATATTACAATAGCTATGTAATAGGAATAGTGATGAGGCTGTCTTTATTGCAAAAATGTTAAATGTGATTTCAACATTTCCTTGACTCAAAGCCCAGTGTGATCTGCATTCCCGACTTGGAACGGCTCTCTGCTATTGCCTTGTCTTTACTCATTCACCTTGTTCACAGCAGCTTTGGGTGACAAACCCAAACAGAGCACAGCACACACTGAGGTGTGTTGCGAGAAGAGGGATCAGTGCCCAGGAAATGAATGCTGTTCGCTTCAGACACACTCCTGTCGATGAACTGTGATATCTTAAAGACACCGAGGCCCGACTGGACACAGTTTAAACGGTGTGAAACCTCAGGGGGGGAAGTCGGACCTGATGGTGAGTGTGCTAACGCTGCCAATCGTCATTCAAAGGGTCATGTAAAATGCTTAGACATGGATCTTTTTCATGGAACGAGCCCAAACTTAGATTAGCCTGTTTATTACATGAACATGCTTGTCATTATGTGATGTTTGTCAAATAAACAATGGGGCTCGGTGAGGTAACAACTTTTATCAAGGTACATTGTTGTTTTTTTAGTTGTTTTCTGGTCCATGAGAGTTGAAACATCAGCTTTGGGTAAACTGCTACCCTCATCGCTATCACTTTTTACCCAGCCATCCAACCACAATGGAGGAGGGGCGGGGCAAAAAAAAGACCACCCGTAGCTACATGTACAAGTGCTGAACAACAGCAACAATGGAGGAGAAGTAAATAAATATAAACCGTCGGGTTTGTCCTTTTTTCCCTACGTGCATCAGCCTTCCATTCATCCAGAGGAAGTACTCCTCGTTGTGCCGACATCACAGCAACCAGACGCAACCAAAGGAAAAAACCACACAGCGTCTCATTGTCCCTCTGTGTTCAGCATTTAGCTACAGCCAAGTATTTAATTAGTTGTAAAACTGTCATCTTTGTCATTTTAAAAGCTACCCAATGACAGCCTAAAAATAAAGCTTATTTATATAGCACTAAAATTAAAATAAATTAACTAATTTGCAACAAAAACAAAAATAAAAAGTGGCAATAATACTGCATATCGCACAATTGAGCCAGTTATTATCACCGCAGGTGAAATTTCTTTACCACTACCACCACCACCAGTATTTATTTTAACCCAAACTATGATCAACGTTCCCTCAATCTAACAAGACCTTAACCATATGTTTGTTTGTTAGTGGCAAATTACATGTTTTGTTATTTGACTTGAAGGAACTCCATGCACCGAGTTTTCACCATGTTTCACTATTTCGATATCGTATTAATCAACACTTTTAGCCCTGCGTGCTTCATACTTCTGTACTTCATTCTCCTTGTTGTAATGAGATAAATTACCTTATTTCATTTTTTAAAGGAAGTCATGCTTATAATATGACACTTTTTTCCTTCCATTATGCAAACACAATGTGTATTTTTCATTTTTAGGATCCAACTTTGTGCATATTATAGTATTTAGATGGAATTGCATTTATTTCTTAGTTCTGGGCGACAACATTTGTCTCTTTTAAAATAAGCACAAAGCTCCATAGTGGTTATTAAAAACATGACTTAGGAGTTCATTTAAAAAGACTACAATTTGTCTTTTTCCTCTCTTAATCAGAAAAACGTTCCACCTACTGATCTAATGGTTTTAAATCTGGTCATTTAGAATCATATACCATTTCAGTGCACAGCTTTAGGTGGCTTGTATCATGCAGTTTGTGTTCAGTTAATTCTTTGGAATAACAAAGGTGTTGCATTGGGGGCCCGTGTAGAAATAAATCATTTAATAGTACATTGGTGTTTTGACTCCACCTTGAGAGCTCAGTGAAAATCCCATTACCAATTATTATAGCTGCCTGACAGGTCACCACATGAGAGTAAAGCTTTTATTATAATGCAGGTTCATTTTTTAGACTAAACATTCTGCAGACACAACTATTCATACAAATTGATACCACATATTAGCTTTGTGGAAGCAGGAACCACGTAACCGACAGCAATGTTTCAGCAACAAATAGAAAGGTATTTGTGAAATTGTGTTGGTTGGATGTGTTGCTGGAGAGATGATGCAGCCTCTCAACCACAGACAGCTCTGAAGTAGCTTTTTGTGTAAAGGGGCAAATAAAACACACAGTATTGTACATCAAGTACATGTTTGAGGTACTTCACTTGACTATTTCAACTTATACTTTAAACTTCTTCTCTTCTATCTTTGAGAGGAAAAATACGTACTTTTTACTTCTCTACATGTATAGCTTGGAACATACATTCAGCTTAAAAATTGTTTAGTCTATAAAACATTATAAAACTTTAAAAAGAAATAACCATCATAATACTCAAGTTGACTGCAAAACTAAAAAAATATTAAATTCAATATAGAGAAAATACCTACATATCAAGTAAGGCAAAACTGTGACACAGTTTATTATGGTTTTAATCATACAGTAATACAAAGGTGTCACTATGATGTAGGCCTTTATGCCTTTCAGACTTGTCTTTGCCAAGTTTCATAACGTTCCATACCGTAAATACTGTTCACATGTTGTGGTTCATCTTCAGAAAGTCTGTGACTGAGAGGCTGTCACCTGTACAGCTATTCTGCTCCACCTGTTTCAGATTTCATCGAGATAGACAGATGCTCCAAGCTATGTATTTATAGCAAAGAGAAAAATAAAAGCTTAGTCAGGATGAAAATATCCACATATTTACCAGTCCTTGCCCACAAAGGCAGATCACAGACTTTTTAGACATTTGTATGGCCTTGATTGACAGTGACAGTGTTTCATTTCTGCCCAGACAGGTAGGACAACCCATAGCTGTGACATCATAATGAGCTTATTAGGATGTGGCTCAAGTAGGATAGCACAGAAGGCCAAGGTATAAAATGCACGACCCGCCACTGTGTAGATGATCGCGATGTATCTCAGAAACAAAAGATTTCCACACATCTTTCGGTTACTGGCTCATTTATCAATGCAAGACGTCACAGAATAATCAACATGAATTATTGTAGACGTGTGTGACCCAGTTATTACCTTAATAATCTGATTATGATATATTAGTGTTACATGATTACATTGCTGTCACTTGTGTTTTGCTGTGTCGTAATATATCAAAGTTGGTGCAGATTTGACCCTTTTCACAGCAGACATTTCAACTTGTCATAGAAGCACAGGTGTTACCAATAACTTTAACGATGGGGCTCTGTTCCATTCAAGTGTCCCAGTAAGCCGTGGCAGTGAGACAGCATGCACAACACCAGGACCCTGGAACGGAAGCAGCTGAAATGAATTCAGCCATTGTTCCTTTTATGATTTACACTTCTCCTCCTGTGACACGCCAAATGTCTTCCATAGAAAGGACCTACAGTATATTAGGATGCATGGCAGTCATTAGTGTTGTGTTTTGTTGCATTGTAACTTTAGAAATCTAGGTAAAAAAAAAAAAAATTTGCCATGTCATCATAATGCATATTACATATGTCTGTCTGAAAGGGACCATTTTAAAAAGAGAGGCGCTGTCACATCTCAGTAGAGTCCGTATTCCTTTACGACAGCAGTGATCTGCCGGAGTGCTGCACAGCAGAATGGGAATACACGGAAAGCCCATCTCCTGATGAAGTGGAAAACTTATTGTGTTAAGGAAGATAAATATTGAAACGCGGAGGAGGAAAAACTACACACTTGGAGAAAAATCCTAGTTTATTTCTCCAAAAAAAGTCCTTGACACACGTAAACAGGAATGTCTTCACTGAGCCCACAGGCTTCCCGCTGTCACTCGATGACATGGGAGGGCTAAGCTGAGCGAAGATTGTTTGCTCTCAGTTTCGGGACTTTTTTCCACAGACAGGTGCTCGCTCTGAAGTGGCAACAGCAGCCTCAATGGTGCTCGGGGCCACCGGATGGGCCGATTATATAACGTCTTAATACTGTACAGCGAGGCTGATGAAGTCTCTCAGCGATGGTGTCTGTTTTCCCCCCCGACGCAGATACAGCACGATGACTAAACAAGCTAGGCAAACAAAAACAACAAAGAAGTTCAAAAGAAGGAGAACGCCTGCAGTGCATGCGGTAGAATTATGGTAAACACGGTGATTCTTGTCAGTTAGCAACTGAGTTTAATGAATTGTAAAACAACAGACAATCTCATATTTACTATAGATGGCTGCAGGTCAAGGCCACCGCTAAAAGCATCCCAGTCTTTATTTCCGTTCCCTGAGTGCTCCGGCAGAATAGTGTTTTTTTTTGTTCGTAGCATCGCGTCCAGCAGCACTTTCCCCTGGAAACACACACAAAACACACACAAGCAGCCACACACAACCTCTACTCCTGTGCTCCGAAAAGTCAACCACCAGCAGTCTACAAGGTGACAAATGAACACTGTCACTCGGTTAAACACTGACTTGCACTTTTATTACAGTTATGTACTGTTTGTCACTGTTTGGGGTTTGTGTGTGTGTGTGTGTGTGTGTGTGTGTGTGTGTGTGTGTGTGTGTGAAATGCTCACACTGAGCTTTTTTTATTTCCTAACCCTTCCTCCAAAGTCTCACACACACCAAACAAGCAAGATAAAAATACAAACTTTGCCTCTAGCTACATGAGGAATGGGTGTATTTTGAATGACAGAAGGAACTTGTATCCCTGGTATCTAAATGTGAACACCACAATAATAGAGCACATATGACTAGATAGAGAAGTGGTTGAATAAACCTGTAACCCTGTGTGTCCTTCACACCACGCCAGTTTCGGCGGCCTATCTAAGGGCCATTAGGGGAGTCGCAGAGAGAGCGAGTGTCACTCTGCATTAGTCCACCGGTCTCGTCCGTCCATTCCATTCCGTTCGATAGGACACAGTCTTATATCATACCCACGCTGTGTCAAATCTGAAATCGCACAGGCCGCACCGAGCGTTGCCACCGCCGCACTGATCCTAATCACGCTAATGCATTCTTTTATGCAAAGGCAAAGGACGTAACGTCTCAGTGAAAACATCAATATGATGTCTGAACGTGAGGATCCTGGTGAAGCACCACATCTGCAGCTGGTCAGTGTTGCTCTTGCCCAGACGGCAACATGAGCGGAAATCATAGTTTATCTTAAATTGAGCACAAGAGGTTATGGCTGTCCTGCTGATTGACCAAGAGAGAAAACGACATGAGAATATTTGCTGTAATAATTCTGCATGCCTGTCAGTTAGAGGGGGGGAATTCTGGTGTGGCCCGAGGCTCGTGGGTCACAAGCAGTAAGGGGCTGTTTGTGTCTGTGCAGAGGACACAAAGGGCACATTGTTACACTTTGTCAAGAACCAATGTCTAATATACGAGCAATCAGCTGAACACACCTCTTGTCACTTCGCTGCATTGTGGGGGCGTTTTATCAGTGATGTAATTATTATGTAAGATCCTCGCGCGCCGATTAGATCCTCTGGAGCTGTAGGAGTGATGTGCAGTATCTTGAAGCTGGGGACTTTGTGCTGCTGGTGTTTACGAAGACTATCAGGGTTACTGCATTCGGAGTTGGAGAATCTTATCTTCCGGGATTCTGAATTGATTCACAACTCCCAAAAATATATTTTTTACATTACATTACAGTCATTTAGCAGACGCTTTTATCCAAAGCGACTTACAATAAGTGCATTCAACATTGGTAATCAAAAGAACTACTAGTCACCAGAAGTCATAAGTATTTCCTTTTCCAAACAAGCATCTAAGAGCATGAAGCAGAGCATAACTCAGAGCCAAAGTACAGTGCAGAAACAAACAAAAACAGTAAGTGCACAAAAAAAAGTAATACGAATACAATAAGTGCAACAAGCTAGTATGAAAACAATAAGTGCTAAGTGGAAGGCTCAGGGTAGCACTTCCTGAAGAGGTGGGTTTTCAGCCTGCGCTGAAAGATGGGCAGCGACTCCGCTGTCCTGACGTCAGTGGGAAGTTCATTCCACCACTGTGGGGCCAGGACAGAAAACAGACGTGACCGGGTCGATCGGCCGCCAGGACCTCTGAGCGACGGGGCAACCAATCGCCCCGAGGCAGCAGAGCGAAGTGGTCGGGCGGGGGTGTAAGGCTTGACCATGGCCTGGAGATAGGAAGGAGCTGTTCCTTTCACTGCCCTGTAGGCTAGCACCAGAGTCTTAACTGGATGTGAGCTCTTACAGGTAGCCAGTGTAGAGAACAGATATTGCATTTGAATACGAAAAATTAATATTCTATTGGGTGGCTGTCTGCCTCGCATGCAATGGATGCACCACAAGACCGTGTTTAATGACAAGAGACAAAGAAATTAAACCATCATCCAAACGTTTTACTTTTACTACCACATGCACACCACTTCATGTGTTGCAAGTTAAGCTTGACTGGCCTGTTACTAAGTTATGAATGGACAATTGTTTTTTTCAGAGAGGGCTTCAGTAAGTTTTGGAGCCTTTGTCAATTCTTGAGTTTACAGTTTAAGCAAATTGGATTTCTAATCATAATAGTTAAACTGTAAATAATGTCTATAATAATAAGTATTTCTGTATCTTCAACGTGACGGGCTGCCTCTGATTCCTCTAAAGAGCTCCTAAATGATGATCTAATAGTATTACAGTATTTAAGCTGAGATTTTTTTTGCTCTCTTTGAGAAGAAATTATTTGATTAGCTTGACCTTTTCAGGGAGCATAACCTTTTTAAAATGTCAGGTGAGAAGGTTTTAAAATCAGTGTGCCAAATTCTCCCAAAGTTCCTGTTTTAGGGGGCTCATGATGACCTATAGAAGAGCGTCAAAAAAAGAAGGTCTGACAATGATGAATCTTACAGCTCAAAGCAATTTGTTATAGTTCAGATATGTTTCTGGGAAACTCCCTTACAAAGCAGAACTCCCACTGAGATGGACCGAGCTGTGTGGGCACCTGTGCAGACTTCTTAAGAACTTGGGGAATGTATCATATTGGTTTTGCGCTCACGAGCGTGTTTTATTTCTACATAACATTAAACGAAAATGTGGGTTTACTAGATGGGCAATAGAGGATGAAGTATAACTATTCCCCTCTGTGACAGGGCCATTTGTCGCCTGTGAGGCAGATCAATCCAACTCTATCTTCTCTGCGTTTCCTCTGCCTTTGTTGTCACCGCTCTAGCTGTCGTTAGCAATAATCAGCTTTCATGTCAAATAAATGAGCTGCTGTATTGCCGGAGTCGCCACAGCTCCGCCGCTGGTCAAAATAAACGGAGAGGAATTAGGGTTATTTTGCAAGGACATACGCACATGCGGAATAAACGCGGATGAGCAATAAAGTCTTCTGTCAGAGTGAGTTGGATCACACGGATGACACATTTGGTGCACTTTACCTCTGGAAGAAAAAGAGCAAATATGTAAAAAATTAATGACTCTAAGAGGAATGTGGTGTTCAGGAGTGACGTGAAAAATGTGATAAACTGCTGCATGTCAAAGAAATGTCCCACACACAGGATTTAAAAAAAGAAAGAAATTGTGGCCAAAAAAAGCTTGTTTTAGCACAAGAAGTTTTGCGACTAGAATTTCAGTTTTATTATAGTCCTTTTTATTGACAGTAGATGATTTTGGTAAAAACCCTAAACCACAGCATCCATTACAGCTCTGTGGTGATCGTTTGAACTGCATGCAGCATCCTTAATCTTTATAAACACTAGAAGTGACAAAAGTGCTTATAGAATAACCCCCTCCAGCTGTCAGGTGTGTACTGTCTGTTGTAGGCATACAGTAGAGCGATCTGCGTCTCCTCTGCTGGCATCAGTAAATAATGTACTCCTGTGCATCTGCAGCATGGGCTTCATATATAATTCACACAACGTAGGCAGTGAGGCAGCCCTCATGCCATTCACACTGCACTGCCTAAACCCACCGCAATATGTTGCTTCTGACTTTTATTTGCTCCTTAAAACGCTTTGTGGCCAGTTTGTTTTTTTGTTTCGTCAATAGGACCGTTATCATCAGCTCTACCATGGCTGATCTATCGTGACATAAAATCTTAATGCAAAGAATATTGTAAAACGTTGATATAGAGACTAATGCACAATGTGGATGTTTTTATGGCTATGTCTGCTGTTTTGATTGTCACTGTCTATTTTCTTTTATATCTCCTACTCACTGCTGATGGAAACTTCTCTGAGAGGGGCTCCTTTGCTACAATATTTGTCACACACACACACACACACACACACACACACACACACACACACACATGTTGAAGGTCTGCAGGTGTTTTTGTAGGCGGACGGGGGCCTTGCAGATGTCCTTATATAATTATAGCAATAGTTGTCTCCAACGCCACCCGCTGCTGCCGCTGACAGCACACTACATGAGAATATGCAAATGTGCGGTGAGAATTTCCATTAAGCTTCTTATTTCAAGGTGAGGTTTCCAGGGTGATTTGTATTTGAAAAATGCTTCATTCTCACTCATGGGCAGACGAGCCTCCTGGTCTTGACCTTGTCAAGCACTCGTCACTATCATACATGAGGAATATGCTGCAGTTGAGACTTGTGGGTTCTGTTCAGCCGGGCAAAAAAAAAAAGTGGCTTCATTTCAACTCCCCCTGCTAAACTGTTGTGGTGAGAGCATTGCATTAGCTAGATTACAGTTTTATCTGTCAAATGAATGTGCAGAAATAGCTGACATAACATTCTGTTGCAAATCCAATTTCGTATTGATTGACAGTGCGAGATTCACCAAAGCCCGCGTTATGGCTTCCTGCACTATTAGAGCGTATTTGCAATGTTATTTTGCATCGGAAAGAGGGGCCATTTGCTCTGAGTAATTAGTTAAGCTCTTCTGACTTTGGAAATTTAATTGCAGGTACGGTAGAAAACCGCCTAACAATGGGATAACTGAAGCATTACGGTCTGTGAGGGACTAACAAACAGCAGGAGCCTCCCTCCTGACAAACGGCGCTGGAACACACATGAAGACAAACACACAAAAACACACACCAGCACTGGCACACACATACCCTTAAAAAAAAAGAAGAAGAAGCATACATCGTCTCCTGACCTCTTGATTCTTTGATCCATTAATAAAATGCAATATTCATACTCCCAGCTACTGAATGTTTCATTATAACTGCAGCGATGCGGAGTGCATTATTAAGAAGTATGGCGCAGACCATCTACAGAATGTTTATCATTTATCATCTGCTGTTGGCTTAGTGTGTCGCTCCGCTGAAATGCTTGACCTTGAATGCTGCTTTCATGCATCCCTGTATGTTTGAAATCAAAGCATAAGGGACTATCATTAGGTTCATACCACACACTGAATGCCTGGAACCTCTCTGTCTGTTGTATAAAGATAAATATTTGTTTTGCCTTTTTCTAATATGCCTATGGTTATCCTAATTTGACGCTCTTTATGAACATGCCCATTTAGTGTTGCTCATTGCTGTTCGGCAGCCTACACAAAAGCCTTATGTAAGAGTGTTGTTAAATCACCTTAAACTGCATTATTTACTCACAGAGAATATCTATCATTCATTATTTTATGTAAGATTGATTTATTAGCTGGTTTATCTTCACACTCATAATAGCTGAAACATCAATCACGGGGACCAGTGCTGTTAGCGTTGCACAGTGGACACTGTTAATTATTTAAAAGGATCACTGGCTGTTAATGGTATTTTTCCTCACCTTTCCCATTATCAGTAGCAACCAGTTTGTTTTCTTCTCAATTAGGCACGCTGACAGTGAGCAACACCCATCTCCTATTACTGGGATATGGCAACAGAGGCCATGGGGGAAGGGAAAATAGCAGGCTGCTGTTGTTGTTATCACTGCTGCTGCTGCTGCTGCTGCTGCTGAGGGATTGTTTTTAGCATTTTCTTGGCTGCATTTCATTTCTTTCTTCTTGCCACTATAACTTGCCTCCGTTATTAAACCTCTGTCACTCCCTTTTGGAGGCTTCAGTGACTGGGTCACTGAAACCAAACCAAGTCAGAGCCATTATGTGGTTGGCTTTTTTGTCCTTATACCTCTGTGTGCTGTGCAGGTGACATTAAGCTAAAAAAAACCCTAAAAAAACAAGCCTGGGATATAAGGAAGGCATCTGAAATCCAGCCAGTGGGCAAGTGGGATTTGACATGGCTATTATAGGTAACACTGCTTGTGCTCAGGAAAATGGGACCAGGTTCAGTTTCTACCCTGTTAGCTTTTAGCTGTATAAACTGTACATACATATTTGTAGAAGCTAAGACTAGCATTTTTGAATCACTAGCATTTTAGAAGCCATCACAAGTTAAAATAGTTTTAGCCTCAAAATGCTAGCTTTAGCTAAAACTCGCTTTTTTTAAAGCTAACACGAGCATTTTTTTTTTTTTGCATTGTGCTTCTTACATGACTTCAGTGTTTAATCAATTATCACATTTGGCTCTACATTTTTCTCTAAACTGTGAAAACTTTTTCAAAATGTTCTATTTTAAAACGTTCTTGATAAAGGTGCTGCATGCAAAACTGGGAGCATCTCTAATGTCTCCACGCGGCTCTCAACATGGCATCTAATAGCGCTAACAGTGCAAACAATGGCAGAACAAACAGTGTTTACTTAAAAGGGAAACTGGAGGGTGAGAGTTAGCAGCTGTAAGCGCCGTATGAGGCAGTGCAGTGAGGCCGGCCCGGCTACGACAACAAAGAACGGAAAAGCTTGGAAAACAACTCACACAATTTGGCCTGCGGACGAGAGGGCACTTCAATATTTCCAAAAAAACCTCTCTTGCTAGGTTCTGGGTTATTGGTTAAGCCACCAATGCTTGCCAATGGTTGCTCACCCCTGCACTGCCAAACTCAAAGTCACTGATGGCATGAATAACCTAACATGCCCCGCGGTTTGGTTTTGTGCACATGTGCGTGAACATTTTTTGTCCAGTACATATTTGTGTGTTAACTGTGGGGGATCCCTTTCTTCGTGCAGATGGCCCGTTCCGTGTAGCTCGAACCTCATGCGGTGAAGATGTCTGCCTGCCATGCCGCGCTCACCGCCGCGGCCGCATGGATCAGACTGTGCAATGCCAGAGGCGGGAGAGAGTGAAATGTGTCAGCCTGTGCAGCTGATAACGCCGCCTCTGTCACACTCGGGCCGAAGAGTGTTTGCTGGGGAGCCAAAGCGCGTGATGGGTTCGTGACGCAGCACGCAGCGGCATTCAAATAGTGAAACTGGGGCTGGCGCTCCTTCCTCACCCCTTGAACTATGTCACATCATTCATCGTGTGCCACACCAAGCGTTCTCATTCTCCTCACAAGGAGCTCACAGCGATTCCTCCCAGACGTCTTTCCCATCACAGTGCTTTGCCACTTGACATACTCCAAGTTTTATCCGTTTTACTCCAAGATTTTTTTTTTTCACTTTTGTTACCCAAATGTGATTTCCACATTGCACAATGTTTTATTCCGGTAGATTTGTTGTTTCTTTACATCTGTGTGACACTCTGTGCACCACAATGGCAAGTGCTTCATATCTCCTCAGGCCACTGCTTTGCCGGAGTCTCTTTCATGGGAAGAGGCACTGACAGAATAAAGAAGAGCTCCTTGAGAGCAGAGTCTCTTATCAGCCTCCAACATCTGGCCAAGACTGATAGGCTCTTGGAATAGCTCTCCAAATATCATTGAGTTTGAGCTGCATAATGCTTGTTTAACTGCATCCTTCCCACAATACTAATTCAGGCCCTCTCAATATGTGTCTTTCACCAGAGGAACCCATTTCTATGATTACTGAATTTATTTTCTCAGCGGGGTAGGAATAATGTGAGACGGTGCACTAAACGGTAGGAAAAAGAACATTTGAAAGTTGAGTCAAGTCATATGTGTGAAACGTAACGTGACGAGTCCTGATCATACAGAAACATATTGAAATTTCCAAGGTGTTAATGGTTTAAATGTTTGACATGAAAAGCAATTTCCTTTGCATACTTTCATTTGCAGAAAAACGGGCCTTGTTAAATCCAAGTCATCACTCTAGATTTAAAACGTATGCTCTTTCTGCACTGCAACACATTAGATGAAAGCTCAGAGGTAATCTGCAGCTGATTTGAGAATTTATCCCAACACCTGGTTCTGTACCTGAGCCTCTGAGCAGATGTGTGATACTGAACCAGTTTGGTTCTTGTCTCACAACATGGGCAGGATGGATCAATTATGCTAATTTTTTTTCTCTTGGTCAAAGATGTTCCTATCTCTACACAACACGTTATGTTTTCTTGTGATCATAAAATAAGAATTTCATAACCTAATATAAACTTCAGATAAAAAGAAGATTCTGATGTGGTTAACAGCCTCTATATCTAGGGTAACTTTATTGTGAATGCGACAGGAGCCATAGTTTTCTCAAATAGTGTTATCTGCTGTTGTGTTTTGTTTTGTATTTATAGGTTTTCTTTTTGGCATTTTTCCCCACTTGTAAAGACCAAATCCCCACGCAGCGCAGAACCTGCTGTGGTGACTAGCACCCACTGCTCTGTAGGGAGGGTGTAGCCAACCATGTGCTTCCTCCGATACGCGTTGGACCCACTAGGTGTTTCTTTTCCACCTTACAGCGAGGAGCTCCACCAGGAGGGCGCAGCACACGCAGAGGTTCAAAGAAGCTCCCGCCGATCTTAATCCAGCTGCACACAGCCGTCCCAACCAACCAGTAGGAGTCACCAATGGGGCTGCGAGGAACGCTGTCGGTTGGGTTTTATGGAGCTGGAAAGACTGGAGCCGTGGATTAAACCTGAATGCAGCAGCGGTGGACGAGCTCCATGGTTGCTCACCAATGCTGCATTTAGGCAATAACATGGGCTTTTTGGTTCCCTTGGACTCCCAACACGGTATTGTTTAATTGATACTTGAGAACAGAAATGTACTCAAAATCTGGATACTTTCTCCTCCTTTTCTCTTCCGAAGGATTCTTATTTTTCATTTATTTACCTTTATTTGACGGTCTCATAGACTGGAAACATGAGGACGTCACAGTTGTGTGCACCTGCATGCTCACAGGTGAACATACATTCATGTCAGCGACAATAATCTCTAATGTTAGGCAACAAATAAAACATTGCTTCATCATGACACTATTACTTGATATGTCCAGCATGCAGAAAGGACTGACCAGTTTAATTTTCAACTGTAAAATGTCCCAACCAGTACAGGCTGTGGTCTCAAATCTCAAAAATCAATTTCTATTTTGGTCTTAATATCCAGTATCAGTCACAAGCCATAAAGTTGTGTCATTTTGCTGAGTATAGAGGATTACGCATGTTTTTAATCACAAGAACATGAGAGGACTGTTTGTGTTAAATCATTATTTTGTTGATCACAAGAAAACGTGAGCTTCTTATGTCAAGATGACTGCATAATTATTCAGTAATCATAAGCAAATCAACCCTAAAATAATCCCACTCGTGGCCCCTGGACTCCTGTTGAGACGAGAGTCAGATTCAATAAATGTTATAGTTTCTAACTTATTTGCTTGTGTTTCCTCAAAGAGGCGAAGATGAAGATTTTCACCCTGTTGTGTTTGGAAGAGAAGACATGGGAGCAAATGAGTAATTCCTGCTGGTGAGCCTTGCACTGCTCAGAGCTATAGCCCGTTAATCATCGTCATCATCATCATTATGAGATAAAAGGCAACATCTTTTCATCTATTTTTCATTCTTTCTCATTTTGCCCGTGAGAGTAACACTCCTGTGAGAGTTTTGAAATCCAGAAAGAGCGTATCATGAAATTATTTGTTTTCATATAGATCATATCTGGGAATTTCTACACAAAATTGAATTCCTGCAGAGGTTGACCTTCGAGGATAACGTAGCATGGCCCAAAATGTCCTAATTGCAAATACGGCAGCACAATCATCACCATTTAATTTCAATTATATCTGGACCTTATCTCAAATGCTTGGGCTCCCCTTGTAGCGAATGTTTTTTTGTCTTTACGGGTTTTGTTTGAAATGCTGCGTGATTAACTCGGTTCACACTGAGCACCAGCATGCACTGTAAATGACCAATTAAATGGCTCCTTTGGTCTGCTGTAAATTAATTGTTCTAGACAACGTTTTAACAAACCAACATCACAGGTGGCCGCTTATTATTAAACTGAAACAACCTGCAGCATTGCAGACCGAGGTGTTGTGTGGTGACAGTCACATTGGTCATCATGACTTCAGCCATTAAGGTCAGGCGGCCGGCATCCTACGACTCAGACCAGAGAATCAATGGGATGTCCCCCCCCCCAAAATCATACCATTACTTGATTGCCATGAATGATTAACACCACATTCAAACACATGATGCCAGTTAAACTTGTGTTAATCATATAAATGGGAAAAAAATGATCCAACTCACCCTAATCTCTCAGATCTTAAACACCAAGGTGTTGTCAGTGTCCATTAAACACAGCACACATGCACATTCCTCTCTGTATTTGTCACTGATGCCTGATCAGCTGCAAAGTTAGAAGAGCCCTCACCATGGGCTCTCTCAGTAGTTCATTTCTCCTTGGGTTCAGCTCACTGCACACATATTTAGAAAAAAGTTTAAAACATGACACAATCAGTCATATGTTAAAAGGCAACTCAGAGCTCTGCAGTATCAATAGCTAAAGTCTGAGCCATTTTCCAATGCAATTAAAAACTCAATTTTCAAAGCGCTTTGCCGAGGGTGATAAATGGGCCGGTAATCCCTTAATTGTTCTCTCTTAGGCAGAATCACGGGAATGATAGATGTTTCATTAGAGACGGAGTAAAACTAGAAGTAAATAAAATCAGACTGCGAGATATCGCTCTGTTTGTTATGGCCAAACCTCCACAGAAGGCTAAACGTGTTTCCGGTGAGGAAGAATAAAGAAGCTAAATACAGTGAGCCAGGATGTTTTCAGGACCACAGACAGTTCTGTTGGCTCCCACATCCATTCCAGCCCACACGTGCGTGTCTGCGCGTGTTTGTTATTAACTTTTCCTCTTCTCGTCGCGTATTGCTTTGCCCCCTTTCTGACGTTAAAATAACATTTTACGGGGAAAAGACGCGACATGGACACAAAGTTTCACTCTGTGGCTGAAATAACCGCAGCTCTCTCCCTCCTCGCGCTTCTGGAGATCCGCAGCAGCTGCACGTGCGGCTCATTCGGGATCACCGTCCACCTGAGATCGCAGCGTTGCAATTGATTCGACCAGCAGAAGGCTAATATTGACAAGTGCCGCGCTTATTCCAAAACCGTCGTAATCTGGCGGGTTGAGGCTTTTTTTTAATTTAACGTCAGATCAACTTTGACCAACATTGGCCCGCCGCGACGGGTCCAATCGGAGTTCAGATCAGCCCCCCGACACCAGCCCCCCCCCCCCCCCCCCCCCCCCTCATCTCTCTCGCCCCCCCCTCTCTCTCTCGTTCTCGCTCCCTCTCTTAGTTGCAAAAAAAGGCTCTGCAGCTGGGCTGCACCTCAATGAACCTAATTGGTGCACTGTGAGCGACCATCATCTTTCCACTGGATTTCCATCGCGCCCGGCTCCCATCCAGAACATATGAATTTGCTCAGACAGACCCTTTTGAGGAGTTGAACAGATCGGTTCGAAGAAAAAAATGGCACAACGAGTGGTTTTGTTGTTGCTACTGTGGCTCTGTGACAGATCGTTCGCAGGATTCCCCAATCAGATAAATATCGGTAAGTGTCTTTTGTGTGTTAAAATAAAAAGGCTGCAGACTGTGGGGTTTTGTGTGGACAAAAGGTTGCAGTTTGATTCCGGGAGAGACGTGTACGGAGCGCGGAGCTCTGCGCAATGATAGAGACTAACTTGATTTCACGTATGCTGCGATCTTAAACGCGCTGATTCTGTCAAACTATAGATGAAAGCCTCCCGTAGTGTTGTCTGTGTCATTGTAATCATTGGGTGACAGATATAATAATAAGGAGGAGGACGGGATTTGAAGAGTTGCAGACAGGCGCACTGGTCAAAAAAAAAAAAAAAATGCACGATAGTTTTTCTTTCAAATACCAGTCAGCCTCCTTCTCCGTTGCAGTGGGACGGATGGAGTTCTTCCTCACTGAGTGAAATGAGGTGTAACACTGACATCAATCTTAAAAAAAGGCACAGATGCGATTGTGTGATCTTGGTTGTCATCTCTTTTTAAGGGGGACTGTTCATGCGGTCCACGGTGCAGGAGCACAGCGCGTTCAGGTTCGCTGTCCAACTCTACAACACCAACCAAAACACCACGGAGAAGCCTTTCCACCTCAACTACAATGTGGACAACCTCGAGTCGTCCAACAGCTTTGCAGTCACCCATGCGTGTAAGTGTGTGCTTCTATTTCCGTCATGTCCAGACCCCCCCCCCCCCCCCACACACACACACACACACACACACACACACACACACACACACACACACACACACACACACACACACACTTATGTCCACAGCGGAGCGAGCAGAATCATTTATGACGAACTCATCCATATGGAGCTTATAGAGGCATCTCAATCCAGGGGAAGCAGTCCAGTTCACTTCACTCAAATAACGTCCCAGGGGGAATTTACAAATACAGATTTGTCTGACGTACACAGTGTTCTTCCCATAGTCATCCTACGTTATCATGGGTTTTATCACAAAATGCATACATCCTTTTTTCTTTTTATAAATGTAGATTTAATTTCACACATAGTAACATTTTACAGATGGATGCTATGGTTGGAAACTACATTCACAGCGTTTGTGGCTGTCTTGAGTTTTACAGAGCCGATATATTACAAATACATGAACTCCACATTGTAAAATAAGTTCCTTCGGCATATAGACATGCCGGCCTTGAGAATGTAGCCGATTACACAAACCTTATGTCAAGGACTCAGCGCTGGAGGAGTTCATGTGTTACGGAGTAAAGTTGGATGTTTATTCTATAACTTCACAAGTGTTTTTATAAATATCCTTATTTTTCATCACATAAATGATGCACTATTCCAAAGGAAATATAAACTGGTAAAGTCTCTATTATATATAACACATGTTTTTTTTCCCCTCTCCACGGAGGCTATTATGTGCTTATGGTCCAGCCCATGATGCAACTGGTGCAGTGGCAGATTCCAACAAATCACCTCATTTTTTCCCCCAACACCCCCATTGGCTTTCAGTTTCTTGAAATCGGCGGTAACAAATTGGACGTGAAGGATAAGAGATAGAGCCGAGAATGCCATTTTGTGATGTCATTTCAAATGACGGGTTCGGTTTGGCCGAATGGCCGACTCTGAAGACACAGCGCTCTGTCTGACTGGTGCGGTTTGAGTCCCTCTAAACCCTGTGTGGCACGGTCATAATGGCCCCTCTGACTCCCCCTGTGTTACAGAGCATCTCCCCCAGCATTGCAGAGTCAGCTCATTAGCACCCAGCCCTCATAGCACCTCACCGTGCTGTCATTGGGTGAAAGGGGGAGGGGGAGGGGGGTGGGGTTAAAAAATCCATAGCTCCCCAACCAACGACAGCAAATGAGTTGGGCTCAGACCTGCAGAGGAGGTGGGCCTGAGCAGCAAGGGAGATAAAGCAGAGCGTCATATCACAAGCAGCAGAGCTGCAAGGGCCCTAACGAAGGCATCCATAAGAAACAATAAGCAAATGAGAGTGAATAAATAATAGATAGTGCCGTGCAATTTCACGCATGTTGAAGAGGAAGGGAAGCATAGTAGGAAAAAGGGTTGATATCAGAATCTAATTAAAGTCCGGGGCAGACAGAGCTTTAGTGAGCGGAAGGGGCTCCTGTGGGAGCCGTGGCCCCGTTTCTTGTTTCTCGCTGCCACGTCTTAGCGTCTCCATCAAGAGCTCTGTCTCAGAACTGCCTTGAACTTCCCATGCGAGAGAACTGTGAGCTTTTAATGGCGCAAAGTAACCAATGCTGAAAGGGAATTTAGCGCTGACTGTTGCAAAAATAGGAGAGCGATTGTCAAATGTCATTGTAATGTTTGGTGAGAGCATCGTTTTTGCTTTGATGTGCATATAAATAATCTGCGTTGCTTGAAATTTCTCTTTAGTGTTGAATCTTCAGTCTGCTGCATTATACAAGAAGACAATTTATTATTAACAAACAAAAAGCCCTCTACTTATTGTAATTGTAAAGTAATCAACAAACCAGAGCAAAGACAGCTCTTAAAACAGTCTGATGTGTGGGTTTCTTTCGCATCTGATTTGTGTAATGTTTGATCAGAGACTTTTTTTTCAAGGTAGAGCCCTGAGACTCTTGTCAAGCTGAGCGCTCAAACCGCAGACAGCTCCTGCTGAGCTCACAACAGTCCATAAGCACCTCAGATTGTCTCCACCGATGTAGTGAACAAAATAGAGATGACGGTTATTAGATATCACTTATCTGCTGACTTCCAGGTCTTTGAGGCTCCGCCTCTGGTGAGTTCTGTATTTTATATTTGTCAGCGCTGTTGTTTGTTCTGCAAGCTGTCACAATTGTTTAGTGGACATTCAAATTTCCTTTGTCATCAATAGCCCCCTGTGGTTGACTCAGACCTTTGTCAGCAGTAGCACACGTCTATTGTATGATCGAGCAATCTGAACTAAGCTCTTTTTCTTTATTTTTATTTTTTATTTTTTTATTACAAAAATGGCATTTATGGAGGTTTGGGGAATAAATCTATTTCGAGGCAAGCTTCATTGCTTTGATCAATGTGAGTTGTGGCTGCCTCAGGCCTTGCAGAGTGGTTGAAATGACAGCATTTGTTTGGTCTCTTCCGGACTCCCCTCCTCCTGAAGCTGACGTTCTGCTTTAGTGTGCATTCTCTCTTTACTTCGGGACAGATACTGCCATAGCCCTCTCCTCTGACTCATCGTGTAGATCACTCCTCATGTGCTGAACATCCTTTAAAAAAGTAATATAACAGAGGCAGAGGAACAAGAGGACGTGCATACAGTGGTTCAAATTAAACAGGCTGGACTGTATTTTTCTTTTGAGAAACAAAACATGGAAAACCTTTAGGTGTGATGAAGGCACAGCCTCTCGCGTCAGAACCGCTTCTTTCAAGTCAGTTTTAAAACCTTATGCCATTAATTGAATTAGTGGCCGGCAGCAAAACAATGTGTGGCTTCAGTAATCCTTAAGGCTCAGCTTTGTACTGCAAAGGCTTGGTGTGTGTGTTTTCGGGAGCAACGCTGTTGTTGCTTTGAAGTGACATCAGAAATTGTGAAATGTGTAATTACCAGCGCTGGGTCCATAATAGCTACGGAAACTAGGAGTCAGGTACGCTCACCGAGAAGAAGGGAGTAGTTCAAAGCAAAGGGTACCGGTTTGAAGAAAGCAGAGTCGACAGCATTAATGTTCCTGATGGTCACGGCTAGCCAACTTAATGACACCGCCATCCTTTTCCCTCCTGTTTATCCTTCTTCTTCTTCTCCCCTTTACCTGAGGCAAAGAAAACATCAAGCCCCCTCCTCAGCCTCTCCTCTATACGCTATTTGTTGGATTATTCACCTTGATTCCCGTAAAAGGCAAATTTAGCAATGCTTGGCTTTTGAATCTCATCTCCCCATTCCTCATTCCTCATTCTGTCATTAAGCTAATGGTCTGTGTCCCTTCTGCCAGCCTTTTTACATGTGCCTACCCCTCTTCTATCCAATCCTCCAGGTCCGTAAGTCCTGGCAGTAGCAGATGCTTCTTTGGCAGCACAGTTCAGCCACCGTCTCCCACCGCTGTTACAGTAGCTGTTAGCTACTGTAGGCAAGACCGCTTTGCTCAGAGAGTGTGGCGAAAATAAGATGAAACAAGAGTCACTGTGATTTGTGTTTCGTCATTTCTTAAGGCGAGAAAGAGGAGGGACAACAGAGAGAGAGAGAGAGCAGAGTGACTGTGAGGTGCAATTCATCTTATTGTAATTAGAGACAAGGTGCAGTAAGGAATGGCATTACATTTTGGGAGATAGGCATATTTGCTTTCTTACCAAGAGGTAGACTTCAGAGATTGATTCCACTCTCATGTCTGCATGGTGAATATGAAGCTGGAGCCAGCCTCCTGTTAGCCTAGCTTAGCATAAAGACTGGGAACAGGGAGAAACAGCTAGCCTGGTAGCTTATTTATTAACATGTTAGATCGCATTTCTTAAATCCTTACAAAAATGTAAAAGTTACTTTTTTTTAAAGACACCGTTCTACAAGTGGTACAAATTATTTCTTAGCTACCAGGCAACCAATCGGGACACCAGGAAGTCACTGGTCCCAGTCAAGAAATAGTCCGGTTTATAACCCCCAGTAAAGCAGCAAATTGTTGTTTTTACACTTGTGGTTTTTTTATTATTAAAACAAAGTATAGCATGTTAATTCATGACCTTTAGAGGTGCTGGTAGGTGTATTAGAGCCAGTGGTTTCACCCTGTTTCCAGTCTTTATGCTAATCCAGGCTAACCTGCTGCTGGCTGTAGCTTCATATTTACCGTACAGAGAGAGGTCTCAATCTTCTCATCTGTCTCTTGGCAGGAACGCTGTGTGTTTTCCCAAAATGTCAAACTATTCCTTAAACACTGCTTCAAGTTAATAGCAGTGGACTTATGGACTGCCTTAAGCAGTGTGCAGAAAAAATGAATTATTGCACATATGTGTGTGTCTCTCATTCTAAGCGGATGTTAAATTCCACGTGATGCGGGTCGATCAATGGTGATAATCGGTGAGTAATATCAGGACAGCATCAGGATCAGAAAGTGCGTGGAGCCCATTGGATTTCATTTAAATTGAATAGGGTTATCATAAACTCACAACAGTGCACAAACCTATTTTAGTTTTTTTGTCTAGACACAACTCATTCTTAGAAGCATCTTTTCCACTGACCTTTACGCCTACCCGGAGAGTGCTAGCTCCGCACATGTGAGCCAGAAACACCAACGGTCTCTTTACACCGGCGGCCCCGCACTATGACTGAGCACATGTGGCAAATGGCATATGTTGCGAAGCACAGACGAAAGGGCCCTTACCAAATCTTCGCGTGTATCGCTCTGTGCATAGCTTTTGGGGCAGTTGTTGGTGGTGGTGTCGGTGGTGGTGTGTGCAAATGGATGGCAAACAAAGCGACAGGCAGGCATATTTTTGCAGCGCACGGCCTGACAGATACAGGCTATGGTCGACAGAAGCTCCTCAGGTGATTGTAGTAGCGCTACACTTCTTGTCCTTGCAGGCTGTAACTCAGCTTGAAAGGTGTGACCGGGGAAACATGGCAGGAGGAGCTGGGTAAGAGTTGGTGAAAAGCAGTAGTGGGAGGATAGAGACGAAGACTGCAGTAAGAGAAAGCAAGATGAAGACAAAATAATTTGAATAATGGAGGTTTTAGATGTTGCTTTTATAGAGTATGTGTGTGCACAAGTGTATGACTGTGTGTGTGTGTGTGTGTGTGTGTGTGAGAGCGAGAGAGAGTTCTCCGGGCTATGGGGGTTGTGCCGGGACACGCCATCACAGTCCAGCTGTGTTGGAGGCACAGATGGAGGTTTGTTTATGGACGCACAGGCTTGTGCATATGCATGTGTGTGTGTGTGTGTGTCTGTGTGCACATATGCACACAGACACTGTAGGCGGATGCAGTCACACATGCGTGGACAGACACATAGCTGTCTCCCTCTTCACATTTCTTACTGAGTAAATTTCTCTGTTTTGTACTGAAGCTCCCTTGACACACTCCATCATTCATCCAAAGTAAAGGTCATGGTAAAAAATATTGCCAGCTCACCCCCCGCGTCTCATTTTTTTATTTTTTTTTAGGAGATACTGTTTTTGAAAGGCTAGGATTTGTGTGAAATGCAAAGAGTAGACAAGCATATTTGATAAGCACCATGACTGTGCAAAAGCCTCTGAGAGAAACACGCGGTGTAATGTAATGGTGCGATCCGGAGGCCAGCAGGCCAGGCGGTCTCCGAGGGAGCTGGATCCGGGCCCTCGGTCAGATGAGTGGCACAGTAACGGCCCCGGATGAGGTTACGTGCTCTGGGAACAGCAATGCCTCTGAGAGGGGAGCGGGACGTCAGCAGAAGGGGGTGACTGACAGTGTGGCTCAGATTAAAAAAAAAAAAGAAAAGAAAAAAGGATGAGGCAGAGAAGGGGTGGAGTTTCTGTCAGATGCAGTTACTTGTTATGATCTGACTCAAGCTTAAAAATGTCGGGCAGAGTTATTATCATTATTTTTTTAGGAACTTTATGACTAAATATTAAAAATTGAATTTTTGTACTTGTTGCTACAAGTGCTACAGTAATTGCTTCTGCACTCTGCAGTCTTGTTGAGATTTAGCACTGATGAGATACCAATAATCCTACATGTTCTTCAAGCCTCGCTGGCGTAACACTAGTAATGTTTGTTGTGGTCATATGAGGTTAAAGCTTTTTTTGTTTTTCATACAGCAAACACATAAAAGGCTGGAAGAACTCAAAAGGCCAAACCTCCGAAATGGAACGTTATTTTGACCTAATTTTCCAGCCATGAGATGCCCTCCTCTGTATTTTTATTTATTTATTCTAAAGTCAGGCACACAGCTGAAGCCGTAATGAGATTCAGACTAGAAAACATAGAACACACTCCGAGGCAGATTCAACACAATGAATTTTTAATCAGAATATCAAAAGATCCTCTTAAACCCAACCTGAGGAGAAGTGTTGCTGTCGAAGTGCTATTTGTCTTGGAATCAATGACGCTGGCAGATGTTGTTTGATAAAACAACAGCTTTCCTCCCTCGCTGCTGCTGTGGTGGCTTCAAATCTCCATATATCTTTAACAAACACTGGGCTGCAGCAGCTATGGAATGTAAAAAGGGAATCTGGTGGAGGGACAGATTGTCTGATTTGGAAGATGAGTAAATCACATCACAGATGTGCATGACAGTTATCAGTCGTTTGTGTTCTGTGTGGATGTTGGGTTCTTTTGATATCTTATGGTTTTCCTTTATCTATCTGTTTAATTTCCAGGGGCAAATGTGATTATGAATGGACTGTCATGGCACCCTAAAACATATCATAACTCTGCAGCCTGCGCTTATTTCAAACAAGCAGCCAACATAGGATTTACGCTTATACTGCTGTATTCACATGGTAACTGATGTGTTTCATATATAATACATGAATACAGTAATTCTGTGACCGCCAGAAATGCTTTACATGTTTCAGGGATGTTACTTGATTACTCATGAAGCTTTAACACTTAAACAGATTTTGTTGACTACAGCATTTCCAGAACTATAAAAACAATTTCTGCCACAGCTGAGCAATAAAAACCTGGATGAACCAACCAAGAATGTATAAGGATTATTTGTGCACCGCTGACCCATGTGTGAGCTTTATGGCAGACCCACGAAGGCTTCGGCTGCAGACATGATGCAACATGACAGCCCATCTATGCTCCGCACATCTGTTCACCACTGTTCAAATAATAGGGTGGTTTTCTGAACTATAAGTCAACAATGACAGGCCAAGTCTGTGTTCCCTTATTGAAGATGCTATCAGCGCTGCGTTGTGATGAACAGGAGGAGCTGGCTGGCCGTACAAAAAGCAAACGATAAACACACCACGAGGGACCGCACACAGTCCTAGTGGTGCATTAGACACATTCGCTGCTCTGCTCCGTGTGAGGAAAAAAAATGGTTAACGATAAGAAAAAAAAAAGGGCCTGCACATGTGGTGCATTTTAAGTCAAATGAACCGGGGAGGGGGGCAAGCTTCCATTGTGAACTATTCATCTCAGGTGCATCAGGGATACGTCTGCCAGCAGCTCAGCTCCATGTGATGGCTGCTTTCCATTTTTGTTTTGTCAATGAGCAAAAACCTCTCAAGGAGAGTGGAGTGCGTCATTTGTGGCAGAGATTATTTTTCATTTGGAAATGTCATTTACCCTTATGGGCCAGTTGTGAAAAGGCAGCGATGGAGGAAAGAAGAAGAAAAGGAAGACCATTTTAAAAAACTCCTGTAAAGATCTCTTACATTGCAGTCAGCATTTTTTTTACTTTTACTCCCCCTCCCTCCTCTCTCTCTGTCTTTCTCATTTCTATATTCCTCCTTTTTATATGTATTTAATCTCTCCCACAAAGCCCATTACAGCGATGTTCCCGCAGCCATTGCAGTCACACTCAGCTAGCTATTGGCCATTCACTAGACTCCCCTACAATACCCGTAATCACTGAATCAGTAATCCCCTACTTGAGCCGGAATAGCGCATCCGCATCGCGCCTCATCGGAAGTTGCTGCATTGGCCTGGCTTCACTGGGTCCAAAAGAAACTCTGAAGTCTTGTTCAATAGAAGATGCTGACTGCATTGTCCTATCCAAGGTCAGACAGCTTATGAAGGAAAATACTTTTGAGCCTTTTTATTATTTCGGAGGAGCTCAGAGAAAAGCATTAATTGGCACCTATGTGCTGTCTAATCTTGTCGGCCCACTCGGATGGCGTTATCAGCTGTTTATTGTTCGGTTCCCCTCTCTCTGTGTGTGTGTGTGTGTGTGTGTGTGTGGGTGTGTGTGTGTGTGTGTGTGTGTGTCTGTGGCGTAGGATGATTTTGACGGTTAAAAAAAATGTCAGGACATTGGGGCGGTGTTGTGATGAATACCAAACATCAACAGGGAGTGTCACGATGTACTCTCCCAACTAGTAAATATTGGATCACAGTGCGACGGGGCTTCCAGCTCCCAGCTCTCCGTCTGCCGACTGAGCAGACCGATCCGCACGTTTTTGGCCCGTTTCAAAAGAGGCAGTCGCTAGCAGAGCCCTGCCAGAGCTGCATGTCTGTGCAGAAACAAGGGCTTCCATCATAACTGATTGCTTGTGACAGTTCACAGTCGCCGGGCCACTGGAGCATCATAACCTTGTGAAACTAGTGTACGGGCACTCTAGCATACAAGCTGAAGGAGAGGAGGAAGAAAAAGGAAGATATTAGCATATTCCTCGCAGTGATACAGAGATGCAAATAAGGCGTGCCGTGCCATGGTTAGCCTCTGTGGTTAATATTGAATGCATCTTGTGCAGTGACATAATGCAGACCAACACATCTGGAAACAAGGGGAAGGGGGGGGGGGGTGTAGACAATTACTGTGACTGTGATTGCAGTCGCAGATTGAAGACCCCAGCAATGTCGGAGCAGGATCTGTTGATGTGTTGGAATGAACTGCGGGTGACACCGAGGCAGAATTGTTTCCTGGCGGGCCCGAGGAACAAACCCAAGCCACTCAAATAATTTCATCTGTGTTATCACAAGCGCCAATGCATTTCTGATTGCTCACTGATTCACATCGAGCGCACGAGTTTAATCGAATCTGCATGAATGCCGTAAAGAGTAGAATGAGAGTCAAACGGCCACGAGTAACAGGCGTGGAATTATTCGGTTGTCGTCGGGTACGACGCTCCGAGGTGCTTTGACTCATCCTCCTACTCGGCCATCAAGGAGGCGGAAGCCGTTTGCTTTTTCCCAACTTAGATCAAGAAGACTTGTTAGTAGGTGTGTGCGAGAAAACGGTTTGATTGTGACGCAGCGGGGTTGTCTTTACTTTACATGCGTCGTACCGCGGGTCCTGTCTTTAGTGCTCACTATCCCCATGAGTGAGAATTAAGTGAACATGATGTGCTCGCTCGACCATGACCCTCCTCTGTTTCTCCCTCCAATGGTTAATTCGGAGAGTACTGTTGTGTGGCTCTTGCCATTTCACACATGGATACATAAAACCTGTGGGCGGTTGCTCCCAGGCCGCTGTCCGTGTTTGCGTGTCCATGCATGACCGTGTGATGAAATATTGAGGTGTTCCATCATTGACCATTGGGTAGCCGCCGGCGCGATTCCTGTCCCTTAATTTTATTTTTCCTCCCGTCTTTATCTCCGTGGCGTGGATTTATTTTCCCCCGGCGTGGTGTGCTGATCAGGAAAGGCAAAAACCCCCATCTGGACCCATGACAGAGCTAATCCATCGCAGCTGCAGAATGAAAAGGCCGTTTGGAGTGAATCCATTCCAAAAGGCCTCAATGGAAAGCTTCTTTCAGATGCCGGTGCCCTTTGCAGCCCTGACAGTGCTAGAATATGATGAAAAGGGACTTGGGAGAGTTCACTGGCTTAGCTATGTTTACGAGAGGAGGGAATGGTGGAGGAGAGAGAGCCATGGTGCTGGAGATGGACAGATGAAGTGACCAACCACTGTGTTTGTGTATGCCCATGTGTGATGTGAACTGGATTGTAAGAACAGAGCACAGCACGTCTCTCCCTTCTCTCTCCGACTACCTGCCTTCTATAGTGAGAATATATGCTGTCTAGGATTTTAACTACAAATCTGTAGATGAGCTGTACACATTCAACAGCAGACAGAAGTCTGTGAAGTGGACAGTGGCCAGAAGCAAGATGTCCAGTTTAAAATGAACTTACTAGAAAGGAGCGTACAATATGTGTGAAATAGCACCTTGCTCTGTCTAGTGGAAATGGGCAGCGAGACTGAATAACATGCCTTTCTTACGTATGCCAAGGGCACTGAGAAGGCTCATCTTTATTTTCTTCTCAACACTTTGTGCAATGTTTTTTTCCCCCTCGCACATTGTAGTGCTGCTGCTGCTTCTTTACCAAGTCCCATCCCTGAGCTGTGAGGGGATAGACTTTAGGTCTTTTATGCATAAAGAAGCTTACGTTTGGAAATTGCTCTCAAGTGGCCGAAGTTTGTGAAACGTCAGTGAACATTTCACTCCCAATTTCAGGGGTTTGTCTCCGAGTTAAGCTTTTTAGCCCTAGGACTCCCTGTAACTGAATGAAATATTTAGGTGTAATGAAGAGGAGTTTCCTATTGCAGAAGTGCGTAGCAGTTATGGGAAACAATGGGATTGCCACAAGTTTAATTAAAAAAAAAAGTGTCATTGAACCCTCTCACTTTCCACCAGAGGTATCAAGCCTCCTCCTGCTTCCACCCAAATACGACGGACATGAATGAAATGTTTATTATAGTCTGAATAACATGCTCTTAAAGGAAAACAACGGTTTATTACAACTTTAGTTTTGGACTTCACTTTGTTTTTTTCCTCCAAAAGAAATTGTAGCTACTCTTGCAAAGCTATCGGCTTGTTTACAACTCTACGATCGTCTGACACAAAAGCAGCCATAACCCATTGAACCAAAGGCCCAGAGCTACGAAAAATAAAAGCTGAGTTGTGATAAGCCATAGTTTCCTCTTAAATATTTTTTATAGGGACTATTTCTCTGGCTGTTTCACTGAAGACAGTTCAGCCTGTGGATTATCCTGAGTAATCAACACATTGTAAATATAAGATTTTAGTGCGACCGTTAAATGAAGAAAAAAAAATATTTTTTCATTATTTTATGGCAACTTTATCACTCTAGCTTAGAAGTTAATTTACTTTGAAGCATTTTGGTTTTGATCAGCCTGTTACGCAGATCCATTTCAGTGTGTCTTTATCATTCTGTCATTAGACTGATACCGTTAAACCCAAGACTTATTCTGACTTGAATACATCGCAGCGCAGGGAACATATCAGACGAGATATCACACAGGCATCGAGTTGGGCTGTGTTTTTTCTTATTGGAGTTAGTGCCCAGCACATATCCAGACAATGAAAGGTCCACGGAGAATCCATCTTTTCATCTAATATGAGAAAACGTCTTGCTCTCCTCTCTCTCTCCAAGCGACTTTATGAAATGGCTCTAAATCCCCTAGCTGAGAATCTTTATTGGTTTTTGTGGGAAAATTTGCTTTAGAAAAGGAAGGTGAGTGAGGCATATTCAAGGGTTTATATGCCAGGGTCCGGGCACATATATAGGATTGCAGCTCACTCACTGTCATCCCTCCCTGTTTTTACATCTCTCGCTCTCTCTCCCCCCCCCTACCACCTCCAGCATTATCATTCAGGGATGAAGCGTCATCACAGCAAGGGCACTAATAAGATGAAAAGTGGTGCTGGACTCTACATACTTAACAAAGCCTGAATTGAGGCTGAGAAGGAGAGGGAATTCTTTAAGTGACGTCTTCAAGGTTACACAACTGGTCCCATGTCCCGTCCTCGTTGACTTATTCTATTATTCTCCACAGAAAAAGGCAAAGAGCTGGGAGAGACTGATCCGGGAGAAGTAATAATCGAGCTTCACAATGCAAACGCCTCCGTGACTCGGCGTGGTTTGTTTCATCGACATCGGATATGAAATGTGACATGTAATTTGATTAGCGACAACCAGGGGGCAAAGGCTTAGTTTACATGCGCTGGAAGTGGAGCTTGTGAGAGTGGCAGATTGTCATCCCCTCTTGGTGGCCCTGTGCGGCACACACTTGGCCTTGCATGTGCACATAAGCCATACACGGGAAACACGGATCAGAAATCCCCCTAAAGGACTGAAACAACCAGTCAGGAAGCATTATGCTCAGACGGTTCGCACCCTAACCGGAATATAGACGTTTTAAGACTCCTCGTCTTGCAGATTAGGGAAAGAGAGAATGACAAACAGAAACTAGTTTAGCAAGCAAGACTGCAGAACAGATAGAATTGATGTAGGGCAGGAAAAACAATCCAGCGTTTTGACAGTGACGGGAAAATATATGCGCCTGCCAGACATCCACAAAGTTTACTCTGCTTGTTTTGTTTTTCTTTCTCAATCATCCAAAATACGGAGCCAGAGAGGGTTTCAGCTGCCAGTTATTTCTCCTGATGTCTACGATTGGATTCAAAACAAGTCAGTCGGGTCTATACCTGAAACACCACCACACATCTTCACCCAGGCGAGCCGAGCTCCGCCATAGTCAAGTCCAATCAGTCAGGGGCGTCGTCTTAAACTATCCCTTTAATCTCTTTGATATGGCTGAGAGTGTCCTCCGTGTGTTCTCTTTTCTTGCAGGCATCTGTCACAGAGTCCTAAAAGTGAACTGTTTCCTGTGATTCAGCAGAGCTAATCTCCCCTTGTTTGTTGTGAAGGCAGAGCCCCTGACCACTTCTGAAGGCGACAGTTCGAATGTTTGCCGTGTCGGTTCCGACACGTTGAACCCTTCCTCTAACTAGACTCGCTCCTCGCGCGGAGATGCTGATTAGACACGTCGGCACGCCTTCGGAGGTGCAACCCACACCCCTCTGCATCTGCGGTCCCCGTGTTCTTCCTCGCTTTCATGCTCCATCCTCTTCCCTTCCCTCCATATTCATCGGCGAAGAAGAGCACGCTTTAGGCCCGCAGTGCTGATCGGGAGGATTAGTGGTGTGTGAGGGACTTTGTCACCAGCTTTCTTGGAAATCCAATTACAGAATATCATAAGCCTTCCATGTTTCATACTCTGCTGAATCCCCCCTTAAAAAAAAAAAAAATGCACACAGACACACTTAAAGGGTCAGTGCTCAGCAGCTGTGTGCTGCGGTGACGGCTTCCTGAAGGTGAGAGGAGTGATCATCTTTGAAAGGATAAGACAAGTCCTGTAGCGCTCCTCTCGCCTCTGCATTGCAGCAAATGGTGGACTGCAAGAGCCTGTCGGAGAAGGGGTTGTTATTTGTTCAACGAGATGGGATGCCGGGGAACGCCGGAGAGCGGCTCTCAAGGTGAAGCGAGGGCCAAGGGTTTAGGTCTGTTATCTGCTCACATAGATGGTCCTTAATTGCATGTGTGGAGGAAATGAAATGCAGCAGACGAGGGCAAAGTGAGACTTCTGCATGTACAAGGGGAGTCCCGTCCAATTGAGTTTGAACATACTGGACATTTGATATGCATTGAAGGGAGCTATACGGCGACATGTATGGTCTGTTTGACCCGCAGAGTCCTCTCAGCCCTGCGTGTTGCTCTGTGAGCAAACAAAAGCAGGAGGGTCAGACCTTGAAGGTGAAAATATCTGTCAGAAGGAGATGGAGTTGACTCCCTTGAGAATTGCTCACTAGCCACTCTCACAAGTACAGGACTACATCATCAAGATGGCAGGTGGGGAGGAGAAGGGGCTGCTGGTCGTAGAGCTGCAGAGGAAAGAACATGAGAGGGAACAGAAAAAGCTGATGAACTCCAGTGATGGAGAAGTACATGCTTGTAGGCCACACCTGACCTCAGTGACTCCGGATCAGTTTCTCCTCTTCAAGGCATTATATGCATAGTAATTTGCAGCAGTCGAAACCTTCAATGTGTCGAGTATTATTTGTGGTAAAAACAAAGGTTTTGAACGCAGCCCAGCAATACTACTTTGAATTTTTAACTACAGATTGGAAAAAAAACACTTTCTATAAGGCTCATGTCTATGATGCATTCATATGTGAAATACATTATAATCTTCTCATAGCACTGCTTAATTATAGTTACATGCACATAAATAACTGTAATGCTTTATAACAAAAATCACAAAACATGATGAAGCATTTCATAATGACTTATGAGGTCAAGTATCATAATACTTTGTGAGTGCGGGTCACTCACTGACATTTTGTTTTGTTGCAAGGATCATAGTGTATTACGATTTCCATACTTCTAATACATTATAATAATTTCATAACGCATTACATCACTGTTATAATGCATTATAATGTGATTATAAGTTACTCCAAGTGCTCATTGTTAGCTTGAAGTATAAAGTATAAATGAATTGTTTGTCTTGCATAGATTTTATTTATTTATTTCCAAACAATGACCACTTATGCATTATTAATACATAATAATGTATTATAGTGACCAGCAATTATGAAGTATTATGATACTTGACCTTTTCTGTCATTATGAAATGCTTTATAATATGTTGTGATTATTTTTATAGTGCTTATAGCTATAATTATAAATTGCTACAAGCAGATTATAATGCATTACAAGTATGTTTATAATGCACATTAGACATAGAAAGTTTTACCAAACCTTCTATTGGCCAGATGAGTCACATCAGTTAAAACAAGAATTTATGCCACAGAGCAATCCGGCTTAAGAATTAAGCCTTATAAGGTCTCTTTTGGAAGGAAACATGTTATTAAAGTATAAATACAATGTTTGACATTACATATTCTAATATTAAAGTGTTGAAAATAATACATATTAGTACATATCTCCATCAATCCTTTGTTTTAATTAAGGAGTCATTTCTCTACAGTCCTTCACCTGCCATAGAGTCCTGGTTGGTTTTATTAGTATTTATTTTTTAGCCATCCTATTAAGTCATATCTCAAAAATGTTTTATTGGAATATTGTGTCATTTAAAAAGCAGCCAATTCAAGTTTGCATCAGTAATCCTCCGTCGGCTTACAATGGAAAAGATTTGACGGACAGAATCATAGCGCATAATTCATATCTCAGTCTTTCTTGCTATCAGAGCAGACGTCCGCTCACATCTCATCACGACTGACTGGGGTTGTAGGTTGTATATGAGTCTTCCAGGTGCAGCATGGTATGGGATGCTTCTTTTCCCCTATGGATGCCTTTTAGGCCCAATTCTTGAAGCTTCAAAGAGAATGTAAATCATGCTAACCAGAGTGAGAATTTTACGCTTTCACACAGATTTCCATAATGTCCTTCTCAGTTGGATTCACCACTCTGCAACGAGCTCAGAGAGGATTAAAAGAAGAAAAAACTAAACGGAAATTTTAATTTTATACTTTCATACAATTTTCATTAACTCCTTCTCAAAGGATATTCGACTAGGTACCTGGTAACCATACAGCTCTGTGAACATATTTTCTTTTGCAATATACTGTGATCAGTTTCACACAACATAAATATTCTAACTTGACTTAAATTAAAATCAATCACTGTGCCATGCTAATAATGCTTAACTCGTGCAGTTTTGCTCAGTGGATAAACATTTGGGTTTGCTTGTTCTTAGAAATGACTCCTGTCATATTGCTCTTCATGTGTTATTCTAAAAATAAGAGCAGCACTGGTGCCAAAAAATGACTTCCAAATCATTTCCATATATCTTTTTGAAAAATAAACTTGTTATTTCTCACGTTGCATTCGCATCAAAATCGTAACTGTGAGCAAGAAACTTGACAAAAGTCTCTCATATGTTGGAATAAGATCATGTTTCTTCTAGTAGTTGGCCTGCTCTCCAGTGGAGAAACAGAACATTTATATGTGTCTCCATTGTGTAGAGTCGGCCAGCATTACAGGCAGCCCCCTCTTTCGTAGAGACACACTAATTCGAGCCATTAAAGTTACTGGCCAGTAACCATTTTTTTGTGACTTTTCCTAATGTATCTAGCAGAGAAGGAAGTGTCACACTGCACTTGTATACACCAGATAGACACAATAAAACGTACACATCCATTTTCTGTTGGTAAATCTATGCATGCTCTGTCGTGGCTTTACATGACCACAGCATAATATATTAATCTTTATATGAGTTTATTCAGTTACAAAATGTAAAGGTTAAAATGATAGCTAGAGAATATGAGAGGAGGACAATTGACTGCAGGAGCAAAGGAAGTTAGAAAGCTGTCCTCAGTATGTGGAGATGCTTATCTCTCCGTGGGTGAGCTCCATGCTAACCAGCCCAAGTGACAGAGCTCCTTACCCCCTATCATCCATCATACACTCAGACACACACACAAGCACATGCATGAAGCCTGGTTTAAGTCCAGCTGGGGACCTTTGTAGCTCTCTTCCTTACTTCCTGTCATACTACCACTATCTGATTAAGGCATAAAATGCTCCAAAAATGATATATTAATGGGAATATTTTCAAATATCAATATATACTGTATCAAAATATGACAAATGTAGGCAACAAATCACCTACAAAATTGTCAAATGGGAGTATTGCAATGAACTCTGTTCCACTGTTCTGCATCACATCTAAAAATCCTGTTATACTGTACGTGCATTGTGTAAAACAATGTATGTTACAGAATTACAGACTGAATGGAAACAGATTTTTTTGTTTATCAATAACATGATTCCGCTGAACGTCAATTAACAATATTATCGAAATGTCAACCACTGGATACATTTACTGTTAATAGTAAAAGTGTGTTTTTGTTCGCTCTCTTTCCACAATGTGTGAGTCGCTGTCATTCAACCCAGTAGGTGATTTAAAGAGGATGTTGATGGAGCAGGACTAGTAACAGCTTCCTTTTAACGTCTCACGGCAACATTGCAGTTGAGTCGTCCTCGAATCTAGGTCTGCCATTTGAGTTAACAGTTTGAAGCACTTCACATCTCTATATGACAAGAGCTGATGCAATCCCCCAGGGCACTTGTGAGCTATCTCCCAGTGACAGCATCCCTTCTTCAGAGCAGGACAGGCTGGTCCTGATGTAGGCTGGGGAAGCTGGGAAAAGGGGGAGGGAGGAAGGAGGGGTGGGGGGGGGGGGGGGGGACCAGCAAGAGAAGCTACGGGGACCAGGAGGAGAAGGAGGCCGAGACTCGGGGAAAATGGAGGACACGTGGCTGAGAGGAGAAACAACGGGGCCAAAAAGAGAATGTGGGTTTTTGTGGAAAAGGACGAGGCAAACAGCTAAAGAGACACAATCATCGTTGACATTTACTGTTCCCAGCCCCCCTTCCCAAGGCTGTGCAAAGCCCTGGCTCATGGGCCGCGAAAGAGCATTCCAAATACTTTGAGTGAAAAGGTTTTTTCCTTTTTTTTTAATATGAATTAGCTCAGCATGCCTGCAGGATACCACATATCCCTCTGAACTAGCATTCCAGGCCAGCCATCTCAAGCGATGCATCAGAAATGTAACATCCCCGTAGCACTGCCGAGTGTCCTGATTATAGAAGGGAATGAGGGCGGCACACTGTGTGTGTTTGACCAGTGAACTGGAGATGGGATGCATGGTCCCCTGCAGCAGGAAGGGGGAGGAGGAGGAGGAGGAGGAGGAGGAGGAGGAAGAGGAGGAGGAGGAGGAGGAGGAGGAGGAGGCACGGTTAGCTGCAGAGGAAGAAAAAAAAAAAAAAGGGAAAATGAGTCGGAGAAGGAAAAGGAGAAGGAGCAGATGAGAGGGAATTTTCCTTGTGTTGTTTACCACTCAGTCCCCAAGCAAGCTCCTCTAATGGCTCAGTATAGATGCACATGGTTGTCTGAGGACTTGTGAGTAAATTAGCATTATTGAAATTCAAGGTGACACTCGCAGAATCGTCAAATTATATTAACTGATGTGTTATTTTGTCAGAGTTGGAGACCAGTCCGGTCGTCTTATTTTCACCTACAGGACATTTATTTCACTTTAATTTAATTACTGAGAGAGATGAGGACGGTGTATTTCTCCACAGCAGCTCTCTCTCTCTCTCTCTCCTGGTTGTACTGTGCCCTTTTTTTTTGGTCTTTTTTTTTTAACCCAAGTCCATCACCAATCTCTGCTCCGCTGGTGGAGTGGGACGATATTATGTGGGAAACAATGTGAGAGGGGAAAGAGAGAGGCACTCAGGTGGAGAGAGATACTGCCACGCTTGAAGAGGATGTATGCTTTGGGGGATGACCAGATGGCTGAGGCAAAAGGAGAGGTCAAATAGAGTGGTGAGGAGAGTGGAGAGAGACAGTGAGGCGTTGAAGGAAGAGGGGGGATCAGTACTGCATGGAGACACATCTCTGAGTGTAGGAATACATACATATACAGCTCTTTCCATACAGTCTGTGGAATCTTTCTAAAAACAAGTTTAAGTTCCCAATTTGGCTCTTAAGAATTGCAAATAATAGGGAACACAATATGCAAAGATTCAGAAAGATGCAACCATTTGTGTTAAAACTATGTACATTTTTTTATATAACTTATTAAGCTGGAATCTTGGTGCAATTCACTCTCCTTTTCACTGCAAAGAAACATTAAATTCCTGTCAATATGTTCCTACTGATTGCTTTTTTTTCCTTTCTATTTCCTATTAATAAACTTCCCAGTGTATATAGTCTGCTCATTTGTTCTGCTGTCTTGTTATTCACCCTTGACTGAAAGAACAGAGTTGACTAAAATTGAAAAGAGTAAGAAATATACATGCGCCATGAATTAACGAGGTAGCAAATTGGTCCAGCTTGTTACATAAAAGTAGATCAATTAGAAAGTTACAATGTGATGCAGAAGTATGTGATTTAAAAGAGGGAGTCACAAAAAGCTCATTCCTCACAGGTGATCCTGGCTGTTGGTGATAAGAGCTAACACTCCTTTTGTTTTTCTTTACCAGCACTGAGTGGAACAGCAAATTGTTTTCCCACAGCAGTTTGTGAAAGTGATGGTCGTAGCCTGCCGAAGGAAGGGTCATTTCTACTGATGTGGGGAGACATTTGCTTAATCAATCACGATGGACAGCGCTGCTTGTTCCACCTGAAGGTTCCTGGAGCTCAGATTTACTATCACCTGCACGCTACAGTCTATAAACGCCTTATGAACCCACGCCGTCTCACCATGTGGCATGTTCGCCTCTGATCAAGAAAATGTGCCGGTAGTGAGAAAGTGAGAAAACAAGGTTTTTGCGCAGCACAGCTTACGGCTTGACAGACCCTGCAGAAGTTGGAGGTGCCGACGATGTGCAGTTCTTGTGGCAGGATGCCTTGTTTCTGAGCTGCAGAGCTGGTAGGATACTGGCAGATCTGGTGCAGGGAGACAGGCCAATGTGTGCCCCCAAAACAGAACAGGTCATTCTTAGTCTAGAACATCCTCGTAAAACCTCACCGCCATGGGAGACCACACATGCTGGCTCAGATCACTCTAGATGGCATAGCTCATGGGATCCCCCGAAAAGGGTGCAGCATCGAGACATTGGACATCTAACGGGGGCAAGAGAGGGAGGTTACGGGGACGTGTCTGATGCCGAAGCTCGGGCTTGCTCTCAGCTCAACCTAATAAGCAGAGGACAGCTGAGCAGAAAGAAAGAGGCTGCCAGATCTGGTCCCCTAGGAGAGGTTCTGTCTCAGAACTGGCCCAAATTAAGAGGGAGTGCAGAGAAAACTGGGCCTCAACGAGGACTGCAGCTCCTACCGCCTCCCATTCAGTGAGGGAGATTGCACCACTCACCCTGCAGCACTTGCCCACAATACCGCTGTCCATCTGTTGATTCACTTATCAAGAAGCAGTGTGTGTGTGTGTATGTCTGCATCCTGGCGTGCATGTGGGCATGCTTGTGTGTGTGTGTGTGTGTGTGTGTGTGTGTGTGTGTTGCTGAGAATGGATGCTTATACCTTGGGAGAGGTGTCTGTACCAGGACAGATAGGGAGGGAATAGAATTAAAAAGGATGAGGCAAATCCCACCAGTGACTAGATCTCTCATTCTCACAGCAATTGTGCTTAAGAGCCATATACGTGAGCACCGCCATGTTGTCCTCTTGAGTGTCTGAAAGGTTCGCACATACTGTCGCACTGTTAGACAAAAAAAAGAAGAAAACGGTTATTGTGTGTGTACATGTATGGTTTGAATCTCGCCCAACATGTCCAGTTCAGCATGGATAACCTTGATGAGTGCTGAAACTTGTAATTTAGAGCCGTGTTTGAACAAGAGCCTGTAAGCTATGTCTGACGCATCGCATCCTTTAACAATTGAACGAATACCCGTCAGCCAATCGAAAACAAATATTGAACACAGCAATTGCATAAGATGGGATAGTGCCTGCCTTCCCTCCTGTCATCAAACCGTCGTGCTGGAATATTCAAAGTGTTTACGGATGTTAAGAATGCCTGATTAGCCAGTGGGAGCACTTGAGAGTCAATCAGAATAAGTGAGCAGCCATTCATGATAGGGTGGGGAAGCAGAACGCACCTGTAGCTCTGACTGTTAGTTTACACATTAATGGCTTCTGACTGCCTGGAAGTCGTCCCACTAGGGCGTGTGATGAATATACAAACAAATGGAAACGTTTTTTTTGCCTCTCAAGAAATGTCATCAGACGCACACAATAAAAGAAAGATGGAGAAAAAAAACATTATTGTATTACTGAGATGTTCATTCCCTGAAGTGGTTGTTATAGATTTGTTGAAGTGAAAACATTCAAATGATGGTGCAACTGTTTATTTTCTTCTTCCTTTGGTCGCCTCAGAAACTCATTTTCACTGAACAGTCTGTAGCGTGTCGACAGGGTGTGTTTTATTTTCTCTCTCTTCAAAAGTGGGGGTCAATCTTGCCTCAAAATGTGATCTCTATTTGTTTACCCTGTAACTATGCAAAGCTACCGCTCAGGTGTGTAGCTGTTAGTGACACTGTGGCACCGACAAACACAAACGCTGTGGCTTCAAGGTCGCGGCAAGTGAAGCTGCATTCACTTTGCACTCGAGGCAGAAAGAGCTGTCTTTTCCAGCTCCTTTCGTAGGAGGCAAGAGAAGCGTTGACGGGCGGCTCACGGCTGCTGCTGCGAATGCTGCAGTGAGTCGTTCGAACGGAGCGATCACCGGCGGGGAGCTCCTGGTGGGAGCTGGAGACCTTTTCGGTGAACGGCGTGACTTTTTCCCTATCCATTGGCTGCCGCTTTTCCACCAAAACAAACAAGCACACACTGTACCGCTTGCATTTACAGCTGCGGGATATTTGCTGACATCCTGTCACTATGCAGTCCTCTATTACAAGATCTGCTCACCTTCTGATGCAATGCATGCTCTGTTTTTGTGCAATGTGTGTAAACGTGCATTTCTCATTATCCATATGCAGATAATGAACGTTAGTACCAGGTGTAAATAGGATTTTATATTGTGATCACTAGGTATGGGTTCCATTTAGAGCTGCAACGTCATTATTGATGACTCCAATGATTCTTTTTTTCAATTTAACGGGCACTCCAGTTTTTGGTAATAATAAAAAGTCATACCAAGTATTGGGAAACGATCAAAGCAGCAGTGGCAGAGATATCCTGACTGAGCGACTCAAACTCTGGATCCTACATATCCCATAAATCAACTTCATAGTGTCTTTCATTAGACCCTTCCTACCTGGCATATACCCACATCTTTCAAACTCCTCACCCCCAATTTGTAACACAGGATTTCTGTTATAGTTGTGTCCATAGTCCATAACCAAGCCCAGATAACCCTGATGTCATCATTCGGGTTATTTTACAGGCTGATCAATTAGTGAGAAACTTAATTGGCAACTATTTATTTTGTATCACCTTGGGCTGTGTAATTAAAACGGCCATACTGTTATAATAAACAGAATCTGTATTATTATATATACCACTTAATTGGCTATTAGTGGTGGGTCAAACAACCCAATTGATCTATTACTGCCTGAAGAGATGAGGCACACGTTTGTGAATGTGCATATTCTGCCGAATGACGTCCTAACGCTTGTGACCTCTTGTCCCCCGCTGTCCCCACAGTCTGCTCCCAGTTCTCCCGCGGAGTGTACGCCATCTTCGGATTCTACGACAAGAAGTCCATGAACACCTTGACGTCGTTCTGCGGCGCCCTGCACACCTCCTTTGTGACTCCAAGCTACCCCACTGACAACGAGGTGCAGTTTGTCATCCAGATGCGCCCCGCCCTCCGCGGTGCCGTCCTCAGCCTGCTCTCTCACTACAAGTGGCAGAAGTTCGTCTACCTCTACGACACCGACCGGGGTAAGTGACAGCGTGGGCCCTGAAACCCAGGACTTCCAGCTTGAATTACAGTGTGGAACCACAGGAGATGATACAGGGGCTCAGAATAGCAGCTGCACACCGGGGTTAGCGGAGGATAGAATTCCCCTGTAATAATTCATGAAAGCCTGTAAATGCTTGAACTGTGAACACTGCACTATTTTATACAGTAGTTTGGTTTTATGCAAATGTTAAATATACTGTATCTGCTAGTAGCTCTTAACTCTTGTAATAACACATTCCACTTTAAGAAATTACGCATCTTTAGAGCTATAACCTTTGGATTGGGATTTTATTTTTACTTTTTTTCAGCAGTTGGCTGGTTGGTGTCAGTTAATCTTCTGTTTAATCATGTTGTTGGTATTGGCTTGTGTTTCATCTGAAATGAGGTATGTCACAGCTGCTGCTAAAGTGTTTTCTACAGAAATCAGAGTCTCTGGCTGCCTGTGGGTGCTGCTTATTGTATTGCGTCAATGAGGGTTTTTTGTGCAGTTCCCAGATTGCATTGCCTAGTTGACAATAGACACTGGTTTATTGCGGCGGCACGCTGCGTGTCTGACGACCTGTAAACATGGCGAAGTGTTCATTTCTGGGTGTTCTAATGTCGAACGAGAAAATTAGCTCATTATCTCTCAATGGAATAATGATTCCCTCCTCCGACAGAAACTTCAGTTTGCTCAAGCAGCACCTGGGCGGGAGGGATGGATATATATTCAGGATTTGACAGACGAAGCTTAAACATGTCTTCCTCTCTGCGAGAGTGCCAAAAAAGGGTGGCTGCGTATTCCTCCTGCAGTGCACCTAGCAGTTCGGATGCCCGTGTTTATTTGCTCATTACAGAAAGGTCCAGCTATGCTCCGAGCTATCTGCTCTCTCTGTGGTTCCTTTTTTTCCCGGCCCAGCCTCACGCCCCCTCCTCTCTGTGTCTTTGCTTTGAGGCAGAATATGAAGTGTGCTTTAGCGGACACAGTCCTCAGTCTTTGGGTCTCCGGGCCTGCAGGGTCCAGAGCTGAGGGCCATAATCCTCCGCACAGCCTGCAGATAATATGTGGTTAATTAGGGTCACTCTGACTAGAACACTCATTGGATCTTTCCCTGCGGATGCTAGCAACCCACACGTCCTTCAGCGCAGCCAATGCTGCCCATCCCTCTGCTTCTCCTCTTCTGTCTGGCAAGTGAGACCGTCTGGGGCAGAGTTGGATACATAGCGGAGGTGGGGAAAAGAGGTTGAAATACCAAAACAGAAGTGGTGTTGGACAGAGAAAGAGCGATGACAAACAGCCCTGTACTTTGAAGAGAAAATAGAAGGACAGAGGGCAAAAGAGGCAGGGAAAGTGAGAAGGAAGAGGAAACAAAACACCGATACAATCCAACAATTAAGCCAACAGCAGGCGCGTGTGATTTACAGGCTGTTACCTGTGTACAGACAATTCCCTGCGTACTGTACGTACCCGTGCTGAGGCCCGTGCCAAGCCACTTTTACCTCCCTCCTCACTGCCAGTGGTGTAAGACGATCCCTTATTAGTAGGAGGACATTGGCCCCAGGAGGGGATTAAAGTCGTTTATTGATGCACTCCATCCAGCACTTTGGGGGGCTTTGACACTTGGCTCATCAAGCAGACAGATGTGTCAGGGAGCCTCTACCTTCGCTTATCAGGTAGTGCAGCTCCCCAGGCAATATGGACACTGACTGCTGGCTGAACCAGGAGGAGTGACAAGGGAAAATAGTCTTCAAGGGTGTATGTTTTTTGACCCCTCTGGCTCTGAGGCAAAAGTAAAATTGTCAGACAACTGCTTTCGTCTGTATCGTTTTCTGGATTATTTGAGTTGTTAATTTATTTGAATGGTGTACTGATCTGATGTACCCTGACAAGTACCCCTTCATTGACCACATCCGTCATGTTTCAAATGTATTGTCTATTAAAGCGTATGTTAGGTAACACCACGAAATAGTTAATATTGTTGCAAATCGGTTTTAACCATTTATCACCTTTAGCTAATTATTTCAACTATTTATCTATTACTTTAAGATAATAATTTCAACTGTTTATCTATTACTATTAGCTATTTATCCATTACTTATATTTAGTTATTTCAGTTATTTATCAATTATTTTAAGGCTGAGTGTTTCAACTATTTGTCCATTACTTTTAGCAAATCATTTTGACATATTATTGATTACTTTTAACTAACAACATCAACTGTTTATCAGTTAAATTTGGCAAATCATTTCAACTGTTCATCTATTAATTTAAGCTGACTCTTTTGTTAGCTAACAGTCGCCGTAGGTTACTGGTTATTGTGGCAATACATTTGCTGAAAATCAGCATCAAACTAATTCATAAGTATTTGGGGATTTTTATTTTCCTCCTTAAAAAATGATATGTAATTTTGATCAACTCGTAATTTCTTTTGTTTTTAAAATTAGGTGAGCTACTCCACAGTCATTCCACGTACCCTCTTACAGCTACAGAAGTATACCCTGGGGTACAAGTACCTGGTTGGGTGTCACTGATGTCTTTCATTCTTTGTACGCTCTCGGTAATGCTGCTTCGGGTCACTAAATTGGGAGTTAATGAAAGATCATTGTCTTGCTATCCATTGTGTTATTGCTTTGTCTGAAAAAGAGGCCTGACATGTTGACAAACGCCACTAAGTGAACTCTGACCTTAAATGTGCCCTAAATAATCTCTACACAAATAAAAAAACAAGAAAAGGCATGTCACAATACGACCTCATAAGCTGCTGGTTCTGACAGATTTCTAGTTTTGCTGTAAGTAAACTCTGCTCATGATGTGCCACACAAAGTAACTGTTGCAATGTACTAAGTATTATTATCTTGAGTGCTTTTTTGCCTTTTTAATTTGAGTCTGATAAAAGCATTGATCATCCATAATAGTGGAAGCAACTTTTCAATTATTCTCCAAACTGTGCTATTCAGGAGAGAAAGCGCAGCGCATTCACTAGCTGAGTTCCACCAAGAGATTTCAGTCAATAGAAAAGATTAATTACAGCCACACTATTCATTTGGCTCTTATATTGGGCCTGGCAAAAAATGCTTTTAGTCCTTAGTGTAGTGCTTTCAGTCAGAGAGGGATGGTCCATATGCATCAGGCTCAGATGTATTGGAGGGAAATGAAGGTAAATTTGTACCCTAAATGCCATTAGGAGACAGCTGCATGAAAGCAGATGTTATGATGAAGAAACTGCACTGGAAGCAAATGGAGCTTCCGCAGGCAGTGGTATTAATGATTGGCTCCTCTTCTTTTATAGGATGTAATCTATTGACAGGGAACTGTGTGTGTGTGTGTGTGTTTTAACACATGTATGGGTAGACAGAGATGAAAGGTCCAAACAGATATTACCGCTGGTTCTTCTGAATCACTCCCAAACATCACATATGACTCACCGGGAAAGAACTGACAGTCCCCACAGTGCTCTTTCAACCGAATACTGTGTTTTCCCCCAATTCTTCGCTCTCCAAGAGTGAATATTGCTTATTCTGTCCTTCCAGCTTGCATCAGCAGACAAATTTCCCCTTAAAAATCCTGAGCTGTATAGGGTGAAGGTAGATGGACCTTGCCCTTTCTGTTCTGCCGGTCAGGTATGGGCAGATAATTGCCAGGTCTGTGCAGCAGAGACAGATGATTACAGGCTTTATTGTCTCTCCCAGGCACAATCAACCCTGATTCAGCAATCTCACCTCTACTTGATTTATGAGTCACTCTCTCTCTCTCGCTCTCTCTCTCTCTCTCTCTCTCTTTCTCTCTATGCTGTGTCTTTATATGCTTTTAGCTTTCTCTTATTTCCCTTCTTCTTGAGAGTCTTGTGAGAGTCTGCTAGCTGTGACTGTGAAAGTACGAGAGTCAAAACCTGTCCTGTGTTAAGTGCTGCAAAGTGGTCAAGAAAGGACGAATTGTGAAACAAACCACAAGTGCACAGTTCAAAATGACAAAAGTGACACCTGAAATTCATACAAATTTTTTAAAACGGTTCTGACAAAGGTAGACAAAAGTGAGCTTCTCATTTCTACCCGTCGTTTGTACAACTAACTAACGTTAGCCTCACAAGTTGGTTGAAACACTGTCTCCAGCTGACATCCTCATTCTTCAAGCCGACTTTAAAAGTTTTTAAACGAGAATCTTGCAACATACATGATAGGCTTGAAGACTGAGGCTATAGTTAAAACGTCCCAGTGTAAAGCTAGTTAGTAGCAAAAGTATAGGATAGGCTAAACCAGGTAAAGACATCCCTCAAGGCAAGAAGCCAAGGCGCGTCAATGGAAGCTGACTGCCGACCCTGAGTCTAACTGTCGCTAGAGGGGCAACGAGAGCATCATAATTTGAAGCATACTGACCATCTGCTGTATTTGATGTTTAGTGAGCGAGAAGATGTTGTTAGAACAGACACTCCATTACTTACTTGTTTGCTCTTTTGGTTTTGGTTTCGGAAAAGCTATCAAAGGACACCACCATCTTAACACTTTAAATATGTACTAAGTGAGTATTGTTCTAATTGTAAAGCTTGACAAGCCCGCTGTGCCTAGTCACAGTCGCTAAGCAATGATTGGACCATCGCTGCATGGGGGAGGGGTTAAGAAAAGGGTCAATTGTATGCATGTCCTTCCCTCATGGCTGCTCTTTCACTCTGCTCCATCAGTGTCTACGTCGCTCCCCGTGGCTCTCTGTGTTATTTTTTTGTTTGTCAGTCTTGAGAAAATCCTGTTCACCTTGAACTGAGCAGCTAGACAAAAAAATTAAATATAACAATGCGAATGAAGATGTAAGTATGACTGATGGAGTCCTCTGACAGTGGGAAAGCACTTATATTTCCCATTGACATTTAATGAATATCAATCTGCAGTGGTATTTTGTGGTAAGACCCGGGGCTGCCACCTCTTTTTATCCACGATGATGTTGTGAGACACCGGATTTTAGCCCGTCTCACAATATCCATCGCCACACCGAGGCGTTGATGACATATGAATAACAATGGCAGGCCTCATGTCGGCGCGTTCCATCATTCCCTCTGCAATCAATATTGTGAATGTGATATAGTTAGGAGGAAAGCGATCCAACACGTATCCGCTGCACTCAAAGCACAGGGCTATTTACTTTTATCATTTAACTGCTGACAGTTCAAATAGCTTTCGATGTCATAGCCTCATTATAGCACCAGGAAGTCAAATGTTCTTTGAACAAAAACCTGCCAGGTGGAAGCTTTATTCCAGCATTCAGTCCAAAATATCTGCAGGGCACTTCTTTCATTCACTCTGTCAATATTTCCAATGACCCCCAACTGCTGAGGAGTCAATTCAGCAAACTTATCTGGAACAATGAGGCGCATGAACAGTATTGATCATGAGAGGTTGCTGCAGTATTTGTAACCAAAAAAGGGAGCAGCTTATTATAAAACATGCAAATATGTGCAAATTCTGACCTATACTATATGGTCTCCAAAGTGTGTGCAGGCATTTAATACAGTATTTATCCGTGTCACATTTATTATTAAAGGTCTTAAAAATGTCAATATTGAATTAAAATGTTGCTTCTTATTTGCTTCTTCTCAAAACACAAGCAAGCCCTTACAGTGCAGGAATAAGTTGAACTACACCAAATCTGTCCTCAAGAGAAATATAGTTACTTTAAAAAAGTTTTAATCTAAATCTAATAAGCCAATTTGTGTTTCTTCACCCACATTTTAAATAGATGCCAGAATAAACAGCAGGGTTTTATTTACCGTTATTAGGTTTTGCGCAGACATTGCACGTTGTTGTTGAAAGCGCCTAATAGATTGTATGGTTTTATTTTATTCATGTTTTATTTATTGAAAATATTTGTTTTAACTTTTCACATTCCAATTCCAATGTCTGATTGTTCTTTCAAATTTGAGTTAATTGTTTTTTGAAAGGGTGTACTTAGATTATTATGCTTTTCTTGTTATCAAGATATCAGTGTGATACAATGGCATTCAAATGACAATAGTATTGTTTATCGCAATTATTTCTGGGACAATATATTGTCCAACATAACTAGTTATTGTGACAGTCCTAGATGTAGGACTTGGTGTAAGAAAAAAAAAGTTACATAGCAAATTATAGGCAGGCAGGCAGATTTCCTGTCACACCGCAACCTTTTACACGAAATGTCTTTTGTTTTTTCCCTTAAATTATCAATTAACGATACATTTCTTAGAGGTGACAAGTGATTTGCAGTCAGCTACTTAGTAATCATTTGCAGTATGCAATATCAAAGAACAAGCCACTCAGTGACTGTAAAATAAAAAAAGGATCATTTTTAAGCCCGGTTCTGTATTGAGGGTCAGAAAGACTTCGACTGCAGCATGTGACAAAAGTGACTGAGTAGAATCAGTGTGACGCTGTCAGCCGACATGCACACACTGCTGACAAGCTGCTCGTGTGATGTGGCTTGTGTAGCATTCAAGTCACATGTAGTTGCGGCCAACAGTGTGGCCAATGTATCAAACAGAATAATTTAGCTTTTCAGCCCAATACAGACCATGTTTAATGTATCTTCTTATTCATCAGGTGTTAGAAATAACACATCTTGATATTCAGTCTTTCATTTCAATTGTATGACTATTTGAAGGGCCAAATTGCCCTCCTTAGCTTGTAATTTCCATTCCAATATATTGGTTAAACCCTTTTAATACCGGCCCCGATGACATGCATCTTGTCTCTATCCAGACAGAGTTGTAATTTCCATGCTAAATAGCAGTAGAGTTTAATAAATCAGATTAAAGAAAGATGTGGATCGTGGTACTGTTGTCCTTGAAGTATGAGTTTGGTGTAAATTTCTAAAATTATATGGAAAGTGGAGGAGAATTCTGAACATGTGATTGCCTCTGTAATGGCTGCTAATGTCAGTGGATGAGTAATTATTATTACATGATTATTTGCAAACATGTTGAAAGGCAAAACAAATCAGATTAATGATATTCTAGTTGCATCAATCAGGACCACTTGGCTATGAATGGAGCCCCTCGTAACTCACCACAGACCCTGTTGATCAGCTGTTAAACAGGCAGACATGAGAACTCCAGCCTGGCACTATTGGCAGAGTGATGCGCCAACAGGGCCAAGAGGCTTGTGGATGGGAGGCTTGGATGACCGCACAGAGTTAGCCTCATTTCTTCTAGTTCCTGCCAAGCTACTGTAGATAGAAAGATAGAAGAACAGATATGAGGAGGGGCAATCAAGCAGATACAACCAAAGCAAACCTTGCTCCCTATTCTTCTGCAATCCCTCTAATTGGCTATCCAGAGACAGTTGCCTTTGTTCCCTAAAAGAGTCAAATAATTAATGTCTCCCGCTGCTCTCCTGGATGCCTTTGATGGCAAACCAAATCAAATCTGTCCTTTAATTTGACTGTAGTCGTTTGGCATTGCTCTCACTGTTGTAAACAACATAACAAATCAAGCAATGCGCTACACTACCGAAAGGAAAAGTCCAAACGCCAGTGATTAAACACAGGAAGACAGGCATGAAATGGCTATTCCTTTTATTTTACATAATCAGTTAAGAAGGTGCAGTGACTTATTTTCATGTGCAGTGGCATTAGTTTGCAAAGCAAATTTTTTTTTCTATGTGACTGCAAACCATCAGCTGCCTTTTCCCTTTAAATTTGTTATACAAGTCATTTTTATGCCACTCTTGACACATTTCACACAAATAATGTCTAGTCGAGTGCGATGTTGTCACCCACAATTGTTGATTATACCCTCCGCTCACAATGTGAGATAATAAGTGTGAATGCACAGCTCCCTACTGCAACCATGTCTATATCATAGACCACAGCTTGTTTCCTTGGCTCTGTGGTCTCATCACAGCTATAATGGCACATCAGCTGCACCCAGCTGAGACTTTACGCACACACAATATGCCTCTTGTGCTTTAGTGGCCCTCTCCTTCACGCCGGCTTCATAACAGCTAAATTATGCATGCATCAGTAGAATAAATCAGCTTGGACATGCTGACAAGAAAGGGCACATCAGAGAAGCCGTAAAATGCACAGGAAAAATAATATTAAAGAAATATGGAGGAAGCGATGCATCACTGACATTTTTTTGCTCTTGTTTTATTTTTGCACGCACAAACAGGTATCACTGCCAAAGTGACATATACATATACAGATAGTCCGACCTGCAGTGGCAACCTCTGTAATTCAGTAACCCCTTGAAAGACCTGCAAGTCAAAAGAAGAGATTGGAGAGCCATGGCCTGACACAATAAGCACACAATGAACCTCTATGCTGTCTCTGTGTCCCTTTTTAACTGAACCTGGAATAAAGCCATTTTACCACCTACCCACTGCTAGCTTCAGCAGCCATGAAATTACTGCTGGGAGCTTCTTTTTTTCATTATAACAAAAAGGTCCTGGCCTTTGCTTCATGCTGCCATAGTAGAGGTTGATGTCTTTGATGTTACGCTATCTTACAGGGCCAATTTGTTTGTAGAAACGACAAATATATATATATATATATATATATATATATATATATATATATATATATATATATTCTCTAGAGTAAACACAGGAGTAAAATAATATATGGACTCTTTTCATTAAAGGTAAGTCTCTTTTTTTGTCATTTGTCCTTCATTTTCAGCTGATCAGTCAAAGCTGGCCAGAGAGTTTGGTGCAGCTCTTGATCAATCCCTTTGACCCACACACACACACACACACACACACACACACACACACACACACACACACACACGACTCTGTCGTGTGTTGGCGCACATGCTCATCAGTGTTTATGTGCTGACACGTCTCAGTATACCGTGTGAGTGAGTGAGAGAGAGAGAGAGAGAGAGAGAGAGACCAGGGAACAAAGACGGGGAGAGATGGAGAAGCTCCGTGGGTGGATTTTCGCTCTTCTCCCTCCTACATGTATGCACTTCTAAAGATACAGACATCATGCTGCTTCCGTTTGATTTGACATGTGCTGTCTTTTTGATTAGGACAACACTTGGCAGTGAAACAGTTTCTGGTTGTAGGCCTACTGTAAACAACACATCAAAGCCTTGGCTGCACACTTTTGGGGCTACTTTGGCATTCGCGTCACGGCGATTGCAACGTTTCCGCCATGGAGGCAAAGCCTCCTTCTCCCGCAGGCGGGCAGAAGTGGAGGAGCTCATACTGTAGCGCTGGCTATAATGTTATTCTCCTCCACTAAATTACATAAGTTGAATGGACCTGTTTTTGCGTCTTCCTCTTTTAATTGTCGGTAGTTAAACACTTTCCTCAAAGGCACCTCAATTACCATGTCTTTACAGCTGCTCCGAGATTCTCATCTCGTTCTTCATCAACCGTCGGACGTTGATTGCCTGTTTGTTGCTTCTGTATATCATTTGCTGGACAAGTCAAGAGCACTGGTCATATAATCCCAGCAAACCACAGCCTATTTTATTTAAGTTTTGGGCCTTTGCCAGATGACTAATGAGAGGAAACATAAAGCCGTCTTCCTCTCCCAGCCTAAGATTTTGATCTCCACTGTGCAAACACTGGAGGGATCCTCAGAGCCCTGTGAGCATACTTAGCCCAGAGGCAAACACTCACCAGGCCCTAAATACTGTAAGTATTTATTTTGGCTCCCTCAAAAGACAATAGAGAGGAAGCAGCTGTGGGAATAGTTATAAATTAGAACGTACGTAGCGACGTAGTTAATGAAGAGTGAGAGTTTGACAGCTGAAGAATTTTAGGTAGACATTTCTAGCGTGTTCACGACCAAAGGGGGTGAACCAAGCCGGCAACTGTTATATTATGACCTACCTACTTATCATATTCCAAGTTCCAAGACCACAGAGTTTGCATGGCTCAGTAACACTACTTAAGTAATATACTAGGGCTGTGTATTGGAAAGAATATGGCAATATGATACCTATCATGATACAGGGGTTATGCTACAATATATTATGAAAGCACACACCACCAAATGCATAAAATCTGACTAGAAAAAGTTTTTCCTTTTTAATGCAAGTAGAAACATCTGCATTTGCATTTATCACAGTGCCTGTAACATTCATCATCATAGCATTACTTTTGTGTAATCTGAGCCACAAGTTTTTGCATGTAAACTATTATTTAAAAATCAATACAGTATCATAAAACATAATATTGCGATATTGCGAGTTCTTATACCCCTATCATAAACGTCTATTAAAAAGACAGTATATTAATATGGTTTTTTTTTGTACTTGAATTGAATAATTGACCCTTTACAGATATATTTTATACAGCGACATGCGGCAGCAGGTAAATTGCTGCGGTGTCTGTAAAGTTCACTCTCCGCCTTTCTCTGCAGGTGTTCAGTCCTGAACTCGGTATCAAGCCAAACCCCGCTATTATGAGCCAAAGCCACTATCTTTGTGGTTTCAATTCAGTTGTTTCTGATGCCCTCTGAGACCTGACAATGCTCAGCAGGCCATTTCGCTCAGCTACAGACCCTCATTTACCAGAGGATTGGCAAATTAGAGGGGGGAGCAGCCACATTTACTATTGGCTAAACAACCACCGCCTCTTTTTCATGTCTGAGCTTTACACTTTGATCCTTCAGAAATGAGTTCAGGTTTTTGGGGTTTTCGCACTCTTTGCTGTCAGCAGGTAGAGTCAGTAGCTTGTGGTTCCCCTTTTTCATTGTGTAGCGTAGTGTAGTTGATGGCGACTTATTTACTTACATTTCATAATTTGATTAGATTAGTAGATACGATTTTTGATGGATGTGGATTAGTGTAATACCAACAAAGACAAAGTGCAATGATGCAGTGTCATGTAAGCAAGTGGTACAGTTGTGGCTCTGAAGCTGACAGCCAGTTGTGGCTAATGCTGAACTAGATGCTTGGAGGAATTTGCAATATGGTTTCTCTGATTTGCCTAGTTAGCCTGGATCAGCTGTGAGATATGAGAGGGGGTGTGAGAGAGTGAGAGAGAGAGAGAGAGAGAGAGAGCGAGAGAGATGGAGGCCTGTGACACTCTGCACCGTACCCTAATGAGAGGCAGGGAACCAAAGGAGCTGGGCAATGAGATTAGATGCAACTCAATTCAATTACCGCTGAGCCGCCACGGGTGACGCTTCAGAACTCATCCTGTTAAGATCCGGTTCACAGACGAAGAAGCGGACTGCAGCTCTCACTCAGCTGCTGCATGCTACACTGCCACAACATCTCATTGGCAACTGCTCTGATTTATAAGCACACAGAGCGTCGTTAGGCTCTGTCGGGATTTGCGAGCGGACGCTGCAATGTTCTGATATAGATTTAAGGGAAAATGCTGAAATAATTGAGTTTTCACTCATCGCAGCCGTTCATACACTGCTCCACCAACTACAGAGTTGTTTCAAGTGTGTATTTGAGATTAAAGAGAAACGTAATACCCTGTTCAAGACTGATTAAAAAAAAGACCCCGACAAACACCCAACACAGTAGCATATTCCTACTATGCCAAGGAATGACCTGCCCAACTCTGCCTTTGATTGGCTAACCCTGATTCTTACTCCAACTCTAACCAATGTCAATCACCATATGACAAAGAAAGCAACGAAGGTACCAGCCAATCAGAGGCAGAGTAGGGCGGGTCATATATATATATATATATATATATACATATATATATATATACTGTCTCAACTCTGCCTCCTTTTAAGCCAGTTGGACAGAGGCTGGAATAATGTATCGATAAATAGATACATGTTTAAACTTCTCCTCGGACCGAACGCAATGAAAGCTGTTATGGTTAACCACAGGTCATAGACATACACATTACACTCATAGTCTGTACGTATGTAAGTATGAAAGAAACTCTCAATGTATCCAAATGACCTCTGTGCACGTCCGCCTACAGTACATGCATCCCCAGCATATTCCAACCTTTGTATTTTTTTTGGTGCCGCTGTTCAGTCTGGCAGACTCAGTCTGAGTTCACCTTTGTACAACTTAGACCTGCATCCTGTCAGCGTTGGCCAATAGACAGACTGATGCACTATGCTTGGAAACGAAGAAGCCTTTATTTTCTTGTGCAATATATACACCGCCAGACTATAAACTGCAGCATTGCTCTCATGTGTCGTTTAAAGTCTATGAGGTGGTGGATATTGCCTTGTACTTGCACTACTTGGTTTTCTCTGGAAAAAAAACAGTTTTGCAATGAACAATATAGACTGGAATAAACGTCAATTGACAGTATAACAAAGGAAGTGTACGTATAACATATACATATACTTACTGACTCATAAAAGTGGATTTAGTGTTGTACTGCAATAGCACTATACTTACCAAGTTACCTAACTTAATTTGAATAACTACACAATATGTGCAGTGAATAGACCCCTCCTGTTAATAGGTGGAGGCAGAATAATTCTCTGAGCACGCTAGTTAACACCGACTAGCAAGTTGTATTGTTTTTTGTTTTTTTTATAATCCTTAAAGAAAATACGAGTTTCTCTCAATATGTACAGTCCCTCACTCTCCGGGACCGCGAGTGTTACTTAAGAAAGTTAACAACCAATGGGACCATATCTTGCTGGCAGACTACTTTGCCAGGAGGAGAGCAGACGTGAGCCCTGGAGCAGAAGGCTGGCTAGTTAGCTAGCTAGTCTCCAGAGCTCCTGCCTGCACTCTTACCGGTGAAGTAGACTCCTACCGGCAAGGAGTGAGGCAGAGGAACCGTAGAAGTGTGACTTAAGCATGAAAGCATGGCGTAATTAGCAAGGTAGGTAGCTAGCTAACTAGCTAAATGAGTAAAATGTAACAACTTAATAGTTCATCCTCGCACTCATGTCACAGCGCAGGAAAGCACATTGCTATCGCCAGATAAATAACTTTATGCAAATGAACAAACACACATGCAGTAAAACATAAATATAATGTCCCGTGTAGCTTAAGCTTACACACCAAATATGCACATTGTACTCTGCTACACTGTTTGTTTGTTTCTGTGTTTACAGTACATACTGGCATCAGCGAGCATTACACCATATTTATATTCTGTCCTGTCTCGATGGCATGATTAGCTCTGAGGAGCATGATCAGCAGAAACTGCTGCACGCCGCTGCGACATCTGTACATCGGGGATTTATAGCCAGTGATAAGGAAATCTTGTTGTTGTCGTCCATAATTTATGTAGTTGACTGTTTTACATTTTTGGATGAAACACAGCTGTGGGGCTCCTGAAGGCAAAGAGGTGAAAAGGATTTATGGCTTTTCTTCATGTTAGAAATAAATATCACAAGCAAAAGCATTCATGAGGGGTCTCCAATGCTGTAGGAATGATGATGATGAATCCATTGATTAGCTGAAGCTGAAATGGACTCTGGCCGACAAAGGTGACTGGCAGTTGCACATTTATGCAAAGAATAACAACCTGATTTATTTTTTACTTGTTGGTGGAGATGAAAAATGAGCTGTCAGTCTCGTTGCTGCTGTCACATTAAGTTGCACTCAAAGGATTTTGTTCAAATTCGATTTTGAAGTCTAAATCACTAAACAAACTTTTCTGCTGACTGTCGAGCAAAAGTAATCCATTTCTGGACAGACTATTTACCACTACTAGATTCCATCTCTTAATTTCCATACAAATGTAAAACTAGGCAGGCATGGAATCTTCTGTGAATCTTAAATGAATCCAATTGTTTCAACACGGTTCAGGGTTTGCTAGAGGAAGGAGAAGATGAGCTCTGCACAAATCAGCAATTTCAAAATAAAAGCCCTCTGTGATTGTAATCTGATTGACAGGACGCTGTTTCCTTCTTGCACATAAGAGTTAGCATAATTCATGTTTTCCTGGCACCTCAGACCTCAGAAATGAAAATTGGAAATGCACAGATTTTATGGAGACAGAACTCTACAGATACTCAAATATATGAAGCCCAAATCCTTAGAGCATTCTCATGTAGGCATTCATATTTTCTTTTGATGTGTTATTGCCTCTTTCAAGCTGCACAAGAATCAATGATTGGACTGATACTTGCAGCCCCGAAACAAATAGCCACCCTATCATTTTAACCCATATGCATAGCATGTCGTACACCCAACGTGATTACAGTGTGCTAAATGGTTCATTGGCATTTTTACCTTTACCAGCCGTATTCTTGTCAGTTTCCAAACCAAAAGAGACCGTTTTGACCCAGTTAATCTGCATGACATCTCTTAATGTGAGAGGCTTTTATTGCTGGGAAGACTGCCATGCTATCCAGCTGGCTTGTGGTTGCTGAGGTTCTGAGCATATGCCTGAGGAAAATGAATAATGCATCCATGTTATTCAAACCTTCGTTCTGTAACTTTTGCTTTAGGTAGGGGAGATGTGAGGAGGTATACTACATGAGAGACTGCCGCTGCTGTGCTCATGTAAAAATGATGATACCTCAGAAAAGCTTCAGATGTTTTCTCTTCACTTTTACAATTCTTTCTTTTTCCTAGAAAATTGTGGCTTTTGTCCAGGTAAAATGAAAATAGTACATTTGACGATTTTATGCCTTCAGGCTATACGCTGCCTTCATATTCTTCTTGTCCTGCGGTGTTTCACATCAGATGCACAAGCATTGACACTTTTAACCAGTTCTGTGACCCAGAAGCTACAAAGGGAATATATGTGTGCCTCTACATGCCCTCAACATGCAAACACAACATAATCTGAACTCCGTGTTGTGCTAAGGTACATTCACGAACTGTAGGCTGAACTCCTTGGAGATATGACCTGATAACCTGGTTGCCAGATAACCTCGAGGTCTGAGAGGCTGATGTCTCCAGGCGGTACGCCATTGCTTCACTGGACTGATGACACACAGTGCGTCATCCTCTGCGGCTTGCTGTGCCGCACGCCAAAAGATCATCCGATGGAGCTGTGGCCGTGTGCTGCAGAGGCGGCTGCACACCGGGGTTGCAGACTCACACGGCGCAGCACTCTCGGAGCATTTAAGAGTCAAGAAAAAGGGCAGCGTGACCATTCAGATGGAATGGAAAAAGATTTCAAAAGCAGAGAAATGAAGAGAGCCACAAAGTGGATTTCTCATATAGCCGTTGTTGTGTCTTTGGTCTCTCCGCTGGCTTTTGTTGACTGTCTGCAGCCGGTTCATAGAGATAAGGTTGTTCGGAGAAATGCCACACGGTAAAAAAATGAGAAACGTTTACTTTGCACACTGCTGTTCAGTTTGTCAGGCAATTTGCATAATACTCATTCACATGTGGCATTAGTAGTTATCGTCATAAGATCTGTATGTGTCCGAATGCGTGCCCAAAATTTGCTGTTCCTGCAAATTTTTCGCCGCTTCCCTGCCTTGTCTAACCACGTAATGCACGATAGAAAATGAATAGAGAGATGGAACAGAAGCTTATTGAACATACAGTTTGCGGTTGCATTGTCCATGGCTTTATGAAATACCAGCAGTGTGCTTGATTTTCATTAATAACCTTTATGTTCATTCTCACTTTTTTAATGTTGGAGAAGAGTTAAGCCATTTTTTTTTTTTAAACTTCTGCTGTGTGCAATCAATCCCTCCAGAAATAGAACTTCACTATTCATTTTGTGGTATATGATTTGACCATAGTGTTTCTGGGTGCTCTATTAAATGACAATCTTTCACGTGTGAATTAATCATTGGAAGGGCTCATTCTCCATTGCTCTGGTAGCATAATGATCTCTTTCTACCACTGGCCTGGATGAATCTTTCATTGTCTTTATCTTTAAATGAGTTGGCACAATCCTCCAAGGAGACATGGGCCGGGATGTGTTTCACCACATTGTCAAAGTTAACATGTGGCTGAGCTAAGTGCCATGATTTAATTGACGCCAAGCGCAATAACATCACCCGCTGATCTTTTAATATTATGGAGATACAATTCCTGTCCCTTTACTTCATAATGATATTGCCTTCTCTGTATGCAAAGGTAAATTCACGATGGCTTCTACACTTGCACACAAAGTCTAGACTCCAGACAATATTTTCGAGGGCCTGCAGAGTTTGGAATGCTATTTTAGATTGTAATGAGATGGCCTTTAACCTTTGGATTCAAGCAAGAGCCTCTCTAGAATAAATTAGCAGCCTCCCAGTTCTTGCATAACTGTAACCGTGTGCTTCTTTTGTGTCTAATCCTCTCTCTCTCTCTCTCTCTCTCTCTCTCTCTCTCTCTCTCTCTCTCTCTCTCTCTCTCTCTCTCTCTCTCTCTAGGTTTCTCTATACTGCAGGCCATAATGGAGGCAGCAGTAGCTAACAACTGGCAGGTGACCGCCCGCTCTGTTAGCGGCACAACAGATGCAGCAGAGTTCAAGCGCATCATTGAGGAGATGGACAGGAGGCAGGAGAAGCGCTTTGTGATTGACTGTGAGGTTGACAGGATCAACACCATACTGGAACAGGTCAGCCTCAAACACACTGCACATGTGGAAACAGCTGTAGATCAAATAACCAAACACCTACACTGGCCATCTAGCCCTTTGGTTGCTTCCTGCTTTAGTCACATGATTACCAAGCAAATTTAAAGTAGCAAATATTAAAGGGCCACTCCACCAATGTTACATGTCAGTTTTATGTATGTCTTGAGTTAGACTGGGAGATGACAGATTTATAACAAAAACTGGATGCTTATGAAATAGAGCTGTGCAAAAATACCGATGTAGCTTACTATCGCGACCATTTTTTCAACGACTGTATATTGATACGTCCTTGACAAGTATTGACAATTTTTTAAACAGATTTAAAATGTCCTTTAAATTGCCTCGAATCCCTGTGTGTGTGTCAAATTACCTCCACCTCCGCTCCTGTGAAGCTAGATGTCGCTGCTTATTGCCTTCTGAGCTAAGGCCAGTGACCTCCTGGCCTGTGACATGATCCGGCCAATATAACAACATGGCGTCTCACAATCAAGTGGCCGTTTACTGTAGATGCACGCTATGCAATCCCAAATCATTCCTGCCGACACATGATGGATGTAACAGTGTAGTGCCCAGGATTTACGAAGAGGTGGAGAAACATGTCAAAACATCGCTTCCCCCTGCAGAGAGGCTAGCCCTGACGTGCGATGTTAGACCACTAGACCACAGAGTCGATTACGGTCACACCACATCTGTGAGGAGTGGGAACTAGTTTTGCGTGTTTTGCAGACACGGGGCAATGTACGAGAGCCATTCAGGCAGTAACATCGCGTAGTTACTGAAAGTTGAACCTGAGGAATGGGACCTAAGAGTGCTCAGTAACACTGAGTTATCAATATGTGATGTACGTATTAGACTGTCCAGGTGGTACACAGCAAGTTGTATTTTCAGTAAAAAAAAAGATTTTTACAATTACAATATATTGTAATATATTGCAATATGTATGTATAGTATTGTCACTATATATATATATATATATATATATTGTATCGTGACACATGTATCGCAATAGGTATCGTACCACGAGGTGCTAAATGCGAGGTGCTAAATGCAAATTTTGCTGTGCTTTTCCAACTGTGACATGTCAAAACTTCTTCCAATAAAAAAGGACTATTCAGTATTTTAGATCTAAGATCTAACACTCACTAAGTCTTACTAAGATCATTTTTGTTCTGCTGCTTGTTTTGCATGTGAGTTTTTACAAATAGCTGATATGTTCTTTCCTTGAGTTTGTGTAACCTCATAAAAGCTGTGTTAAGTTGAATGTCAGGCACAGCAGTAGGTGTGAGGAGCTGTATTTGGTGCTGTTTGGTTGCAAAGTTGGAGGCCGGCTTGTTTAAAAAACCAGTGCGTGTTGTTGAAGCTGCCCGAGAGCCTGAGGTTGAGAGGTCCAAACGTGAGCAGCCAATTGGAGAGACCACTGGATGAGGCATCCTTTTTAATCCTTCTCTAACAACCGCGGACCCCTCCTTCCCTCTATCACGTCCATTGCCTGAGGAAGAAATGAAAGGTCCACCAGTCCTTGTAGTAGGGGAAACACAATTACCATGAATAGATGAGTGGCTATTATGCCATGCATCTCCTCTGTTCGGCCGCCCCACTCCACCTTACACTCCTCTGCTTGCTGCTGCCTGCTTACAAGGCAATCAGCTCCCGCTTTGGATTCTGCTCGTTAACATTCATTTAGATATTGGCTTCTCTCTGCCTCACAATATCCCCTCAACCAGTGTTCGTTTCCCTTTTTTTCTCAGGAATCAAATTAGATCCCAGTGTCATAGTTTAAAGCAGAATGGCTTTAAGTATTAATTTTCTGCGTCTAATTTAATTCTTGTGCTGCACATTTCCTTCCTTTACCATTCAGGCACAATACTGGAATCTCTTTCCTTTTTGTGTTAAGACTATGCATCAGCTTTTAAGAAAAGCATTACAAATCACATGTTAGGCATATTAATGGTTGTGTCTTTAATTGATCCCCCGCCCCCCTCCTGCAAACAATAATAAGGATGCAGAGCAATAATCTCTTTGATGTTTTTCTGTTTCTGTCTTTTTCCAATTAATGAATTATTTATTTTTCGTCTAGAGGGACCTCTTTCCCTTCCTCCACCTACAACTATCACCATCAAACATTTTTCTCCCTTAACTTTGTTTTAGCACAGAAGGGTAAAATAAAGCTTTTACAACAGCTAACCTTCAAAGCAGCAGTGTGCTCAATTGTGCCCCTTGTTTCAGCGACAACCTCAGCGTGGGATTTTCTTTTGTTCCTGGAGCTAATTGAAATAATCTGGCTAGCTCTGCCAATATGGATGAGTCACAAGCATTCAGGGAAGCTGCTGGACTTCACTCTGCAGCCACCCCCTATTGGGCCATACCATTATACTTTGAAACAGGGATGGACTTTCCCCCATGAGGGCAATCACACCAAAAATGGCACCCACTGTCAGCTATGTGGAAACCCGCTGCTTCTACCTGCTATTGTAGTTCTATTAGCCAATGATTGACGGATAGAGGTTCATCTCTGGACAGGAGGGAGAGTTTGAACACAACCTGTGTGCGGAGGCCAGTGTCTGTGTGTGTCGCTTCAATCTGTCAAGGTCACTGCTGTTGAGGGAGGATCATGAGGCAGGACAGATTCAGCCACCTGATTGCTGGGGGAAATGGGAATCAGCTCAGTGGCTTAGTTTTATGATTTCTGTCTGAGTAATCCCAGCACACAATGAGCGTCTTTATACCAGGCAGTGCAGTTCATGGTGTATAGAATAGGCAAGTGTCGAGCTTCCACAATTTGGTTCAATTGTTCCACACGAAGAAAACCCTCTGTGCTGCTATTCATTAGCACCACTTTTGATCCTGTGGCTGCTAATGCTGCGGTCCTGCTGGGCCTTTGTTGCTCTACTGCAGTAGCTCACTGCACTGTTAGAGTTTTTCATCATTTCAAATGTTCCTCAATTATTAAAGGGACATCCACTTGTACTGTATTTACTCAATTTCTGTACTCAAGTACAATTTGCTTTTTAGTTTGCAGTTATTGACTGAGTATAGATATTTCCTTTTGTGTATTAACAATATAACTAACAAAAATATATAGTTATATATAAAGCTGTTCAATTTAGCTCCACCGCAACAAGCCATGGCATTAAAATGCTGCTCACACTTTAAGTATGAAGGATTAGGGTATTTGCCTTTGCCTGTATTAAACAGCATATTTTTATATACAGTACATGTACAGTACCGTATTTTTCGGACTATAAGGCGCACTTAAAAATCCTTAAATTTTCTCAAAAATTGACAGTGCGCCTTATAATCCAGCGCGCCTTATGTATGGTCACTTGTTGTGCTTATTGATCGATTTTATGTGGTACAATGCGCTCAAAAATCTGCCGAAATGTGTAAGTACGACTTTGGTAAGCAACGAAGCCGCTCCGCTCAATGGATATTCGGAGCATTACGGTACGCTGTGTCACTACCTGATCGGCCCCGTAACAGGAATGTAATGTCTAAACTAAGTCAAAATCGATCAATAAGCACAACAAGTAACCGTCGGTCGCAACCGTCGTCCGAGCTTTCACGAAAGCTGGAATCATCACTGAACAGCCAAGTACCGATAACGGCAACAAGACTGACTCGGAAAATGACGAGAGGGATTCGGGCATTCTTGATGCCGAAATCGCACAGCTGTTTCACTCAGACACTGAAGATGAAGAATTCGATGGATTTGTGGAAGAGGAATGAATCGATAAGTGAGTGTATTTTTCTGTACCGGTATTTATTGTTACAACTGAGTTGAATAAAGTTTGATTTACCGGACTGTGTTGTTTTGCTTAATGCGCCTTATAATCCGGTGCGGTTTATGTGTGAACATAGACACGTTAATTCACAGTGCGCTTTATAATCCGGTGCGGTTTATGTGTGAACATAGACACGTTAATTCACAGTGCGCTTTATAATCCGGTGCGGTTTATGTGTGAACATAGACACGTTAATTCACAGTGCGCTTTATAATCCGGTGCGCTTTATAGTCCGAAAAATACAGTACACTGTAGTACTTTTATGTAAGTAAAGCATCTGACTATTTACTCTACCAATTAATGTATTCCAACCAGGGTTCAATTAACATTTATTTTCAGGATTGATCTGTCGATTGTTAACAGCATAAATTGACAAAATGTCTGTTTGAGAACCCCCAGGTGGCGTCTTCAAATGTCTTGATTGGTCTGAGAAACCGTCCAAATCCCAAAGATATTCAATTTATAAGTATGCAAAACACAGAAAAGCAGCAAATCCCTTCTTTCAAAGGTCCTTAAAACGTATTTTTTTATACTAATGAATAATTACTTTAACTTTGATTGATTCATTTTTAATTTTATGTCATAAAGGAATACGTTTCCTGTGGGCTTTAAAGGTGCTAAATTTGAAATATTTAAATAATTAATATAGCAGCAAACAACTATTTGCTATGTTGAGAAATAGTGGCCTAATGACTACCTAGTTAGAAAATGACTATCTCACTATCTATACCTCACTATAGTTGTTATACGAGTTTCTCTTGGCTTTGTTGACATAGCCGAGCAGCTGCGTGTATCTTTTAGTGCACGTGACGTGAGTGTGCGCTACTGCCCAGCTCAGCCCTTCTGGCCGCTTTGCGCTGTTCTCATGTGGCGGTTACAGCTGATAACGGCGTCCCAACCAATGGCGTCATCGTGGAAGGGTAGTGCCCATCCTCCGATTCCTCCCCAGATTAAAAATTGTATCTCTTTCAGAATGTGTTGCTGTTCGTTGCACTGTTCACACTGTTTGCACCGTTAGCTCATAGCAGCCGGCTCAGCCTTCGGCGTTGTTGAGCACCGTGTGGAGGAAATCCCTCAATCACAGATATGATCATATACTATATGCTCTGAATTTTGAATTTGGCCCCTTTAAGAAGCTAGTACCAGCAAATAGTTTACCTTTTTATTTCCTTGAAACAGCTTCTTCCTTGTCATAATTGTTGCACTTTCATCCTATGTTGACAATCAATTAATGACTAATGGTTTCAGCTCTCGTTGCAACCTGTGCTTAGGTGTTGGACAGCAATTTCTCTAAATTGTCATTGACTCATCATACTGTTAACACACAAACACACTGGATGTACCTCATCTTCAGTTGTAAGCACACTCCGCTGAATGTCACTTTTACTAGCTTCATTTATCAGTTGACATGATGTAGAAATGCGGTACGGAAAGTATTTGCATACTGCTGCGTCAGGCGCAGTTTTGTTTGCTCCTATAAGAGCAGAGTGAGTCTCCCAACAAATTTGTTTTGGGATGCTGAGGAGAATGCTACACCCGGGCTATTATCATTTTATGCAATAACAACCGCTCAGGATTTATCGCTCATAGGACTTTTCCATCAATATACTGCACTGCAGATAAATTAACCCAATGACTTCCATTCCTTCCCTTTCGACAAAGACGGGAGAACCTCTGCCAGCTCTGCTCGCTGAATCATATCCAACAAGCGTGTTTCATTGAACCGTCTAGGTTTATGATATTATATGCTGCCCTTAAAGAAGGGCAGAATAAACAAGAAGTATGATTGAATATAAGATAATCATCTCTGTTTTACTACTGCTCTTCGTAATGATGATTTTTCAGAGCGAGTATGTGTGTGTGCCGGTCTCTTGAGAGCCTGCATGTGTGTTTGACTGTACATGTGCTCATGCCTAATCTGATCCATCTATGAGATTGCACATATAGCATCATATCTGCCTCAAGGCTCCTTCCTGGCCCTCTTTCCTCCAGGGATTTCTGTGCTGGAGTCTGCTCAGAGGCAACAACCTGCTCATCACTAGTGTAAAGAGAGGCAGGCAGAAAAAAAAGGAAATAAGAACGGCGTCTGGGACAGGCCCAGGGCACGCAAGCTGTTCAAAGACAGACAGGCAGTGAGCCCTCTGCCAGCCGCAAAGCTGCATTTTCATGCAGGGAAAAAAAATACAATAAGAAGTGAAAAGGATTCACAGAATGAAAAAAAAAAAGAGCGGTACATTTGGGGATTTGTTAGGACAACATTCTGCCGCCTGTAGAAGCATGAAGGGTGGCCACATTGCCTCCCCATGGAGAATTAAAGATCCTCCATATCCCTTTCTCTGCTCTTGAATGAAGGACTGTAAGGAAAATCCACAGTTTGGATATTTTTATAGAAAAAAAATTGTGTTGTATCTAATTCGAGAAAGGGAAAGAAATCTGACCATGGGAGATAAGGAGTCGTGGGAGAGGGAGAGAATGCACGATAGATTTCCAGCAGCTGATAGAAAAATGTCAGCAATAGAAGGAAGAGGCTCAATCAGGGTTGTGGATGAAACAATGAAAAAAGGGAACAATATCAACATTGTGTAAAGCAGGGGGTGACATTTGTGTGCTCATGTAACACATTGGCAAACACAGATGTAACTATAGAGGTATTACAAGGTGAAATCAAATCTGAATGAATGTACTGTAAACATTGAACCCTCACAGACATACAAACCTCCCTGATTACTTTTGACTATGTTTTCTGGTAACACTTCCTGGCATGTCTCTCAATTGGCTTTAAAAGATATAGGCGGAGAGAGGCAAGAAAGGGAGCTAATGTCTCTACTGATATGAAAGGTGCTCTTGATCTCAACATCGGCTTATTGTCCCCGGGATACTGAGAGAAGGGCTGACAGAAATATAGCCAAACTCCCCCCTGCTCGACGTAAAGCCGGGGATACGTAGTGTTTTTAAATCCCTAGCACCAACCTTGGCTGTTGAGGGCCATTTATGAACTGCGATTATAGAATTAAATGGGATTATAGTGTTATCATTAAACAGAATGTGACCTGCTGACTCCACAACTGAATGGGAAGCTGAGACCGGTGTGCTTTGACTCTGAAGATTTGCGTGTGGAGTTATAACTGTGCAAATAACACAGTCTTATAACAGTACAGTCTGTAAACCACAGAACCTTTTTCTTCCATTATCAATCAAGCTAAATTACCCCGATCATTTTCAGTGAAAACGGAGGAGGACATCTTGCTGTTTCGGAGCCAAGTTTTGCCACACAAACACAAGCGCGTACCAGCTGCAGTGTCAGTGATTCCATCCGCCCAAGCTATCACGTCTCACATTGTTAGGTATCTCAGAGCAATAATATACAGTACATCAGCATCTGAATATGAGTCAGGTGTTTCCAAAATGTTCTGCATTTGGTCAAAGGCCAACACTTTATGCCCCTGCCATCTTCAGCCCCATGAAACGCCACTGCCAAGAAAAGCATCTCAGCCTCAGCTGCCACTGGCTATTAATTAGAGAGCGCTCCACCAAGAGCACTTCTACCAAGAGCCTTGAAGCAGAACTGGAGACTGAAGCAGACGAAAGTCCTTTTGTGTCAAAGCATATAGCTCTAATTCACCCTTCTGCCCGTCGTGAATAACGTGTGAAGTGGACCACTTTGATATCTTTCCAGCCACAAATTATATGCTGCTTGTTATTAACACTCTGATTAATAATGCAAATATAATCTACAGTGATATTTAAGGTTTGAGCCAGAAACATAAAATATTCCGTCACTACAACCTCAACCTCAACCCTGCATCCAGTTATTCCCCAGAAACTCAAGGACGAGATCAATGCTGTTAGCAGGATTTTTACATTTTTTTTAATTAAGCTGCGTCAAGATTTATTCAGTGAGTTACACTTCACCAAAGTTGGTTCATAAGAGAGAAACCAGCCATGCGATTAAGTGACACGATAATGGGTTTTTTTTCGATCAGTTGTTTTTGCCATGAATACTTTCACACATAATGTGAATATTACATGGTGATGAAGCAACTTTTTTCCAGAGAAATCATTTATTTAGTTTTTTCAATTCAATCAATTAAAATTGTTTGTGAGCTTGCGCACCTCAAATAAAGGCATCAACCAATCGAACAGGTTGAATTGTGCCCAAAAGATATATTCATTAAACAAAAACACAGAGGCTCTGTAGTCCAAACCAAGATGACAACCTTTCTAACTCCTTTCAACCTTAACAAAGAGCCACATTTTCTGTTCTTATTTTTTACAATAAAAGCCCTAGACATACAGTATAATACTTGCAGACGACTATTTAGCATTTTCATGTCACTTAGTGGTCAATGCGCTGGTGTGTAAATGCGTTCATTTAGATGATATCTATCTTCAGATTTAATCGTCAGACGTGACTTCACCAGCAGTTTGTTATTATTACCACAAGTAGACAATTACATAGCACTCAACAATAATAATTCCACTTTTGAATGTAATTATTAAAATAATGAAAAGGTAATTTACTAAATGTTTGTCACAATAAAGGTCTGACTTTCTTGTCACAAATAAATTCTTTGAAGTTGACTTCAAGCAAAATACTGATAAAATATTTGTTGTGGTGGAACAAAGATTCATATCTGATCACCCTATTTTTGGTTCATAAGATTTATATAATTTCCTTAGAAATGCCATGTGGCCATTACTTATAAATAAAGATTGTTAAATGTCTATGTCAGAGTATGTTTGTTGTCCCCCATGGATAAGCCGTAACCCTCTACAAAACTGGACCGTTGATCCCTTCCAGACAATCATGGCAACCTGCCAATTAATGCTGAAATGACCATTTGACTTATGGGATGCTCAACTTAATCAAAGAAAAAGGCTTTCCTCAGTTTCTCCAATGTGAGGACTTTTTTGTATCATTGTAGATTGTTAACGTTTGGGGTATAGAAGGTTTTTAACACATCACCTCAGGCTTCAAAATATTCTGAAGGTCGTAGATTTTTATTGATATTTTATTCAGATGAATTAGTTAATTGAAATATTCTGTACCACTTTGGCAGGGAGTCTGGTCTTTAAGTTTTCATAGCTCTGGAAGAGGCTAAAAGTAATTTCATCGTTATTTGCTCCTTTTTTCCTTTGCCTCAGTAAATGGTATGATATCTACAAACTCAGGGTAACCTATCATTTTCAGTTTGCTTCTTGCTGTGTTGTGGCAAACTCTGCAGTGGAAAGGTCATACTTGGAGGAAAAACGGTCTGGCGTTTTATTGAGACTGTGTAGCTGTAGTTTTACATTTAGGGCTCTATCTCTCTCTCTGGCGGTGCCGAGGCAGGCCGAGTCTGGATGAGGTTGAAGTCAAGGTCATCCTGGTTGTCTGTCCCCATCAGGCTTTAAAGAAAACTCTGCGAAATGCTGGCTCTCTTTCAGCAGCAGAACAAAAGGTGGTGGAGCCAGTTAGCGGATCGATGTGAAAGAGGGTACACTGTATGAAAAAGAGGAATGGCATTATTGAAGCACACTAAACACATTTATTCTTGTCAGTGTCACTGGGAAACAGAATAATTGGTTAGTAGGCTTGTGTTTGTACGTATATATGCTCTAAAGGCGATTAACAGCTATAGAAATCGATTCAAGGCGAATGGGAGACAAAAAATAGAGGCTGAGGAAACTCCAAAGTGTACAGCAGTTTTTGAAAGATAATGCAAAGTCACCCGGTCTGTGCTTCTGGTGGATATCTGTTTTAGGCTGAAACCACAGTAGCAAAGTTAGTGTTTAACGTTTTGGGAAGTACTTTAATTCATCCTCTCTTCGCAAGTGAGATGGGCAGGTGAATATCTCCCTCATGTGATTAGCGTAGCTTAGCATAACGACAAAAGCCCATTAATAAACACATTGTAGGTAATTTGTTTAATCCATTCGCAAACAGTGTTCGGAGATGTTTTTTTGTCCTAATTTTGCTCGCTGTTTCCCCTCAAGTTTTAATGCTAAATTTAGCTAATTTGTTGCTCATGTCAATCACATCTGTCCATCAGACTACATTGCACTTTTGCCTAAATGACACCACATGTTCATTAGTGAGCTTTAGCTGTTGGTAGTTGTATTTTTTAACTATGAACAGAACCATCTGTTCCCCTGTGTTTCCAGCCTTTATATTAGGCTAAACGTATCAGGTCTGGACTCCAACTCCGTAGACGTGAGATTAGCATCAGTGTTCTCATCTTATTCTCGAAAGGAAAGCAAACAAGTGTATTCCCCAAAACTATGCTTATAACTTAACAGCATGGACCGCTGCTCCTTTGTTTACATAAGTAAGCAAATTTTCTTATGTCTTATCTGAGTAAATATTGTTTCAGATAATAGTGTGTTATTGCTCAAATAATATTGGACTTTCAAGAGACTCGCATCTTATCAGCACCATTAAAAGATAGTTATCACCGTCTGCAGTAGCGAAGGGATTTAGGGACAGGGCAATCAGCGGTGCATCACAACAAGTAAGAGTGAAATCTGTCCGTCTCGACTGGAGTCGGGTCTTGCCGTCTGCCTAATTAAAGAGGCTGAGGGGAGAGGTTGGTGTGATCTGGCCGGAGGTTCTGTGTATCTCTGTGTCATCAGTGTCTCGCTGTGCTTCATCCCAAGGTTGTGGCTTCTAGCTGTTGCCAGGCCGGCTGTGAGCTGCGGGGCAGCAGGTGGGGGGGGGGGCAAGGCCTTTCTCTGCCTCGCTCCAGGGCAGGTGTGAAGAGGCTTACGGCCTGAGTCAAGGTTAGCAGCACACGGTGAAGGGGTGTGGAGCTGCGGGGATTTGTCCAAGAAAATTCAGCAGGGCTAAAAGTCTGGAAGTAAGACTTGTGAACAATTACAGTGGGATCCATCTAGCTCCGATAACGCTGCAGTGGAAGTGTTGCAGAGATTATTTTCCGTTTTTATTTTCCGTGGAGCTGTCTGTCATTTTCTCATTAGACGCAGATTGATGGATTCTATAAAGCCAACTCCTGCTTTTTCTGCATTACAATCAGCTCATTTCCCCCTTGTTTCTATTTCTCTTTCTTGATTTGTTCTCCTCTGTCTGACACCCTGCAGTGTTGGAGGTTTAAAGCCCTAATGATGGGGAGGCTGTCATAGAATACTGACCCACCCAAACAGCTTGATGGCGTGAGTGAAAGGCTTTGTGTGTTTGTGCTCCCTCGTGTGCCATTTTTTGTGAAAAACACCACCAATTTCCCTTTTTTTTTTGTGAGCAACCTTCAGATTTCCACTCAAGAGGGAGAGAAGTGGTTTATTTCATCCGGGAGGGTGCTCAGTCCAAGCAAGGATGATTGTTTGGCGCTATTGTATACAGTACTAGTGCACCCAGGTCAGTTTAAGTTCAGCCTAGCTAAATTAATAGCTGTAATTGTAGTTGAAACGGGTGAAACTAAAAACGTCTTTCAGATTTTTTTTTTTTTTTTTTGCACCATCGGATGTGAAGTTTGTATTTCATTACTCAGCGAGAATGTCGTAAACGATCCACAGTAACAAATACCCAACGTCCCCGGCCTAACACGCACACACACAAACAGATGATAAACTGACAGTTTGTTTTCGTGACAGAGCCAGAACATGTGCAAACATGCTGATTTTGCTGTAAACTTGTGTCGCTGTGTTTGTAGAACGCAGATGAAAAAGGAGACATGGTTGTCAGGTTTCTGCATGGCAGCCACTCAGAAGTCCATCCACAGCAGACTGCAAAAACTCATAAATAACAGACCTCGTGAGGCCCAGTTGAAAACCCTGTCCGGCATGTAATGAGAAAAAAACAGACAGGACAATTTAGACTCTCACTATTTGATTTATCTGTAGAACAAAAGGAAGAAGCAAATCTAGAATAAAAGGCAGCATATGGTTGGTTCTACAGCGATGGAATGGCTTAGAACACCACTTACTATTTTCAGACAGGCTGCGTGGGTTGAAACATGCTGTTATGCTCCAAAGGTGTGATATTTTCAAAGCAGAGCGAGATCCATTTCTTACCGTCTCACTGTAAATTCCTTTGAAATGTTGTTTTTTTCTTTGATTTCTTACCTTCTGACCAACAGTTGCTGAGGCCTCCTATCTCCGCACCTTGAATGACTTCAAAGTGAGCAGAACATTTAAGGGTGTTCCACATTGTTTCTCTCTCATTATCAGCTCTTTACTTAATTATCACTTCCTCTCGCCGCACCCTCTCCTTCTTGTTATTCCGCGATCGACTCTGCTTTATTTCAACTTCAGTGGCATCCAGCGCGCTCGCAGGGGCGCTACTGCATTTACCGAGACTGTTGTGGCCGCTTATACAAGCCGTGGCTCTTTGCTCTCATCTCATGGGTGGTTTACTGTATCAATGTTTCTCTCCCATAGGTTGTGACTCTGGGGAAGAACAGCCGTGGTTACCACTACATTCTGGCCAATCTCGTGAGTAATAACCGAGCCGCTCCCCCGGGAGGGAGTGGAACCAGCTTTTTTTGCTGTATGTGATGAGACTTAGTCTCAGCCATGAGCACAAATGTGCATGTGCAATAAGTGGATTATAAGCTTTTGTATGAAATCAGGGAAAAACACACACTTTTTCTTTTTTCTCCCTACTGTATATATATAGGGCGTGTTCTGTTTGTTCCTCATGTCTAATCAATCATAATCTGGCAGTCTGACGACATTGCATATTGACCTAAATTAATATATTCATATTTAAGTATAGTTGAATGTCCTGAGCAATAAATAAACAGCATTTAACCTTTTTAATCATCTTTGGAGGACAGCCATGTTTTCCTCCCACTCTTGGGAGGGAAATGTTCTTTTAGCCTTGATATTAGCATGCGAGTTTTAAGGCTGGCCCTGCTCTCACTTGCTGATCCCCTGCTGCTACTTCCCCGACTTTAGAAGATGTGATTATGCAGCAGTTGAACACGTGTCCTTGCACACCATGACACAATGCTGCTCTTAAAAAAAACAGCAATTTGACCATAAAAATAAATAACTCATGTCACAGCTCTAGGGCGAAGAAGGAAATTTACAGGCTGCTTGAGCAGCAGAGGTTTTTGAAATGCATTGTAAAATTCTTTTTTTTGATCTGAATAAAAGTAGGCCACCTGGTTAAAGATATTTTGACATCTACCTGAGCGGACACAAACTCTACCAGCAGGTTTCTGTAAATAAATTCAGGTTAACCTGCACCACAGCTTGTAAAGATGTCGGTGTAAAGGCAAACACGTTGCTCTCTCAGCAACTACAGCAAGTTGATGATAAAACGCACCTGGCACACTGCCAGAATATCTGCTAATATTTTGTGGCGCTCCTCCCCAGGTTAAACTTTAAAGAAAAACATGTGACACAGGTCCTTTCTTTCGTCTCATCTCAGGGATTCACTAATGTGAGCTTGGACAAAGTCTTCGCCGGTGGAGCCAACATTTCAGGTTTTCAGATAGTCAACCCTGAGAACCCGATTGTGCAGCAGTTTATGCAGCGCTGGGAGCGGCTGGATGAAAGAGAATTCCCAGAAGCCCGAAACACTCCTCTGAAGGTACTTTGCTTGCAAGGCCTTTCATTGCGCATGCAGAACACAACGATCATCCCTTCTGAAGTGCTCTCTATCGGTTCTTCTCCTCCTCTCATCCTCTGTTTGCCTTTGTCATTCTGTCTCCCTCCCACCCCTGGCCTCCTCCTCTCTGCTTTGCATCCCTCCCAGCAATCAATATATTGATAGGCGGTGCAAGGCAAGGTTATATCGCAGCCTCAATTTACATCTAATTAAACAATGATCAAGGAAGAAATGGATTTTGAATGGCATTTAATTAGATTTTGTCATGGTGCAGTGGTCAACAAACAAGTGGCTCAAACCGTCAGTAGTGAAAAGGTCAGGCGAAGTTGGAGGGAAAGTGCGTGGGAGATAAAATCACGTATTAATGCTCTGTTTACTTCCCGACTCTGCACTAAAAGTTTTGAAAGAGGTCCTGACCGTCTGACAAGTCTTGGCTTTTCTAATCACATCTGTCTAATCAAGCTATTTTTATCATGAGCAAGGCATCAGAGCTTGCACCCACCCACACTGACCTGACTGTGGGGGTCACTAACATGCATCGGCCGAAAGCAACTCATGGACTGCCCCACTTTTCATCGGGACAGTCCAGTTTTCTGCAAGCAAAAACGTATGCAAACAGAAAATATCAAATACAAGTTCTAACCAAAGTGGTTTTAAACTTTACACAGTATAAAGTGTATATACATATATAAATAAACCTGTAAAGGCTTTACTACAAAAACACTAATCCTTTCTTGTCTTCTTCCTCTCACCATGTGTTCCTGTCTCACAGTATGCGCTGCGTTCTCTTTGATTTTGTACAGTACACTTCAGCTCTGACCCACGATGCCGTCCTGGTGATAGCAGAGGCCTTCAGGTACCTGCGGCGCCAACGCGTGGACGTCTCTCGCCGGGGCAGCGCTGGAGACTGCCTGGCCAATCCCGCTGTACCTTGGAGCCAAGGCATCGACATTGAGAGGGCTCTCAAAACGGTAGGGGCTTGGAAGAGAAACAGAGACGCGGGGCAAAGAGAGAGAGAGAGAGAGAGAGAGAGAGTGGCAAGCTGATAACTGAAGAAGAGGCTAGAAGAAGTGAAGCAGAGATGGGGAGTGAGACTGAGATAAAGATGGAAAGTGACAGAGAGAAGGAAAGAGAGCGCAGAGCTGTTCTCCTCCCTCTGCCCCCAGATATCTCTGCACAGAGCTCACTCAAATCCAGGCACTCATTAGCATAAAACTACATCTTTTATTAAAGCGTATCCAGTTCATCATTTGATTAACAGACTGCTCGCACTCTAGTAGCTCCATGGACACGAGCAACTTAATGCCAGCTAGATATGCAAAGTGATGGCTATTACACATTCCCCTGTGTCTGTCCGTCTGTCTGTCCGTCTGTCTGTCTGTCTGTCTGTCTGTCTGTCTGTCCCTCGTGGCAGGTCCAAGTGCATGGTATGACTGGGAACATCCAGTTTGACAACTACGGCCGCAGGACCAACTACACCATCGATGTTTATGAGATGAAAACAGGTGGGCCGCGGAAGGTGAGTCGGAGCGGTGACCTCTGTCAGCTCTCATCCATCAACAAGTCAGATCCAGACCTGATGTAAAAGCCTTTAGCGAACACACAGCGAACAGCTGGCACACATCAAAGTTTCCCTCATTACTTGTCAAATGTGAGGAATTTGGCCAATTTTAAATGGTATATTGATCACCTGTGCTGAAGAACTAAAGTCAGTGAATGTCGGCCATGTGTCAAAAAGTTGCCCTACACTATTTTGAGAGAACTGATTAAGCAAGATTGTGTGAAAGAAGACAAAGAAATAATCAAACAAGCCTCTACCTCCGTTCATTAAAGTGCTGAGGGCTTTCCCAGTCATGTGGGACCAGCAGGCCTGACAGGACAGTGCAGAGTTATGCTAATTGCCTTTCTCTACCTCTGTTATGTAGCAGCACTGATGAGCTATCCCAAGCATCACACGCCACACAAATCACACACAGCCTGCGATCTGATAGCTCAAACTGCCCTTGCAAAAGAATGATAGAAGACTATTTCGGTGCTGTGTGATAGTGCAGTTATATGATTTTTGGTCTCTCTCATGACAATAATTACCATTCAGATAACCGATTACTATAAAAGGGATCCAAGAATTCCTCTGGCTCCTCTTCAGTATGGTAATTCCCAGCGGTTCGTTCACATTATAACCGGTACCATATGATGACCTCTGGTTTTATTTCATAACCTCATCGAGTTCCAAGCGACAGCTGTGAGTTTCTCTTTTGCTGGATAAGTGCGGGCTCAGTCTGATAATGCCGCCTGCCTCCTATGCCTCCCAAAGCCAACACTTTCAGTTAGCATCGCACAGCCCTTACAGCCGTCTCGCCGCACAGCCAAACGGAGAGGGTGGAAGGAGTGTGGGAGAAAGGAGGTCAGGGGGAGAGAGTGAGGGAGTGAGGGAAGATGAGGCAAGTGGGGCAGCAGTTTGTCAGGACCTGCAGCCCCAGTCACCCCACTGACAGTTAGAGGATGAAGCTTCTTAACTGTGACTGTCACGAGTGATGTATGGGATGATATCTGTCCAAGCTGCTCAGGGTGAGATCAGGACTCTGCCTCTGGAGCAGCACTCCATGGCACAGCTCCACCACAGTTTCACACCCCCTCCCCTCGGAGCGGCACTTCTCAAATATCACTGTCGGACAAGAGAGCGAGGGAATAAACATTTACAGCTTTCTCCAGTCTTGCAAGTGCACTAACTACATCCATAACTGCAACCACAGTTATGGAGCTGAGGTTTTGAGAAGTTTGCTGCTTTCTAGCGCCTCCACTTGGTGTTTAAAAACTCTGCACTGTTGTACACCTGTCTGGCCTGAACATTTAAAGATCTGAGGCACAGAAAAAAAAAAGAAAATGCAGACCAGATGTGACGAGGAAAGTCCCAGCCAGCAACAGTTAGAATATTGGCAGCAACATATGCAACACGTTTCATCGTGAGCCAGAGCAGCCATTATTTCAGATGGGCAAACAAACAGTTGACATTGGTTTGACTTAAGCATCTGTACAGCAGAGTACAGAGAAAACTGCAACGGCAGACTGTGCAGAAGAAACTGTGGAGCCACTGGAATATTATGCTAAATTATTAAACGTGTATGCAGTTCACAGGCCTGAATATCAATTATTTACCATAAAACCTGGGAAGCTGAAGGTTGGGTGGGGATTGAAGTTGTCTGCCGTATGCTCATGCAGCTCAGTTCCTGCACATTTGGCTATTCGAACGGATGTAGATCATAAATACCAATAGTATATTATCATAATATCTTTGATCATGACACTAACTGCATGTTGAATGTAGAAATTTCAACTCAGTTTTTTTAGCATTCTGTTCATTCTCTGCTTTTTTTGGTCAAACTTTATGGCAGCAGGCCTCTGTGAAACACAGTGTTGTTTTAATGAGCCCAGCACCGTGACAGTTCCCAGCAATACTTAGACGTGTCCCTGCTACATATATTACATGTCCTCAGTGTGCTGGAATGCATCACTAACCACGGCTTTCTCTTTGCAGATCGGGTACTGGAATGAGTACGCGCGATTTGTAAATATTATGGACCCGCAGGTCTCCAACGACTCCTCAGTGGAAAACCGAACGATTGTGGTCACTACTATTATGGTACACTTTCCATGCAGTTTTAAATGTTTCACGTATTCTGCCACTCAAGGTCATGGTGTTGATTCCAATGAGTGATACATTCTGTCCTGGGCGGGTAGAACCACATCTTTTTTGTGTTGCTTTCCATCCACTCACTACATGTTGAAACAGTCGGTCCGACGAGGGGGAGTGTTTCAACTGTATCCGTGTGGGTGTCAAAGCATTTTGATTTTCCATACTTCAGTGGCCTGTCGTAGCAGTGACATCACAATAATGGTATAAATGATAATGGTTGACTCCATCAATTACAAAAAGCATACAAACGCATACGTAAGTAGACCTGTCTGTCCTCATCAAGTAAATGTTCAATGACACTTGGGATAGACTGGCCGAAGAATGACTAGAGGATGAAACTGCAATGGTTTCTCAAGCCGGGCAAAGCAAAATAAAACGTATTGGAGGAGGGATAAGCAGGTGTGGGGTTTTTTTTCCCCTCGTTATCGCCTCTCCAATCTATTTTGTATTGCTCCTACATGTGTTCTGTGTTGAAGTATAACTTCCAGGCAGTGATTTCGGAGGGATCGTTTTTCTGGGAATTTTCCCAGTGCAAAGAGTGATAAACCAACAACATAACTTAGATGTATTTATTTTCAACTAAATGTTTCAGGCTCATTAGGTCGCTGGATAGCCATTGAAAATTGTAATTACGCTGACGTCATACCTCATTCGCTGCAAACAAACATTTTGAAGTGATATAGAAAGAGTGTTTGGAAAGCGACGATGATCTCTTTTATTTATGCACACTTAGATCATCTGTATTCCAAGAGGAAACATTTAAGATCGGTAAATGACAAATTCAGTCAGGAGTTAACATGTGTTAACTCGAGGGGAACACTCAATAGATCCGAGGTGAGGGGATACGTTCAGCACAGAACAAACAAACCATTGCTCTCCTACTTGCACTCTAATTGTGTGTGGCTGTAATGACAATGCCTGCTCCTCTGAGCAGTCCTATTGTTTGGTAATGATGATGTGCTCAGTCAGAGAAAAGACGAGCTGCACCAGTGTTTTGGAAAGGAGAGGCAAACTAGCACGATCCTGCTCTCCTGATGTAATTATTTTATTTATGGAGTATTTTTTTTTTTTGCATTTTTCTGGAAAGCAAATAACGGCTCTTTTTTTTTCTTCTTTTTTTGGAATGAAACGGCCTTTAACTGCGCATTGGTGCAATGTGCTTGAATATGTTGAGATACTATGGGCACACTCGGATCCCTCTCCTGTCACTGGCATTTACTTATGAAACCCATCCCCATTCCCATCCCCACCCACCTCTGAGCTGACCCACACCTTGCCTACCAATGACTCCCAGCCCTGATAAAACTCATTCTGGCCTTCTGTCTTCTCCTACAATAAATAAAAGAAAGAAAAAAAAAACTTCCTTCGCTTAACCCTCCTTTAATATGCCACAGAGTTGCACCCTTGGGCTCAAAATGGGTTGGGTGCATTGGGCTTGGTGTCTGCTGGCTGCCACGGCTTGATGAAAGCAGTGTGACCACATGATCATGCTGCTGTTATCGAGCATAGTTGTGCATTCGCGGGGCATCATCTGTATATGCATGACTGCATGGATGTGGTTATAGCAGCTTATGATATTTTGAATCTCTGTGTGTGAGTGTGTGTGCGTGCGGGCGTGCGTGTTTGCGCGTGTGTGTGCGCACGGGCACATATGAGTGCATGTATGCATATTTCTGTTGAACTGAATGTGTGCCAGGGCATGGGAGTGAATAAACCAGCGTGTGTTTGAATCAACAGGAAGCTCCTTATGTGATGTACAAGAAAAATTATATGCATCTGGATGGGAATGACAGATATGAAGGCTACTGCGTCGATTTAGCATCTGAGATTGCCAAACATGTTGGAATTAAGTACAAACTGTCTATAGTAATGGATGGGAAGTACGGAGCCCGAGACCCCGAGACCAAGACGTGGAACGGGATGGTGGGCGAACTGGTCTATGGGGTGAGTACTGGGAGCCTTAATTTCGCTGATTACATGACAGTTTGCAAGGAACTTCAACATGAGAGGAGATCTCATTTTTCTGTCTTATGGTTATCACCAACCCGTTGTGAACTCATCAGCTCTTGCCCAGTTCAAAGTCTAAGGCTGTCTCAGGACGCTCTGCTGTGAGTGAATTTGTCACATGCAGCCTCAAGCATTGGGGGAGTTGGTGATCATCTTGAGACGGAGAAAATGAAATCATTTCTCAGGGCTGTTCACTGCAATTAATTCTTCTTGCTTAGCCTAGAAAGCTCTCTCTCCCTTACAGTCGCAAACAGAGGTAGGTACATGAAAACAATGAGTCCATATGGCAAACACACTGTAATCACTTTGATGAATGAAAGATTGTATGCCTTTGAAGTGATTGTGTAATTATGTTCAATGTTTGATGTGTATGATGAATATGCCACATTGTAAATTCGCAGCTGAGAAAATGTGCTTCAGAATCAACAGCTAAATGGTGGTTTGCGGTTTGAAACAACAAGATCCATATGTGCTGCGCTTCATAAAGGTTGAGCCTCTCACATTAAGGAAGGGTCACGCCGTGTTTTACATCTGACAGAGTGCTCGGGCTCTCGCAACACCTCAGGCATTCCAAAATTACGCCCCTCCTTTTCTCGCCTTTCTCACCGAGGCCACAGTAGTTGAACAGGGGCCAAATGCAAAATGCATGAGGGCGAGGCTTCCTCATCTGTTCAATTTCCCAACTATCAGCCTGAGAGATTGCTTGGTTTGATGTGCTATCGCCACCAAATTATCTTTCAAATGGGAAAAGTCCACTCCCTGCAGATGGAGGGTGAAAAAAAAATATCCCACTCACGTCGCTGTCAAGTCTTTCCAGGCCTGTAATTTTAAAGCAGGTGGGCCGGGACTAATAGTTTTGTACATTTTGACCTTTTGACCAGTAAATTAATTTGATTTTAGTTGTCTTTTAAAGGTTAGGCCCGAGGCGGCTCTTTATTGCTTTGTTTCGCTCAACATTGATTGAGTGCTGCTTACGCCTGCACGAGGATTAAATGGTTATAGCCCCTTCACAATGCTGTGTTGACAGGGTAAAGAAAACAGCCATGTTTATTGGGTCTATTTGTGGTGCTCCTAGTTTGACCTTGTAAGAAACGTGTTCTGCCTCGCGCTGCTTCAATCCAATGTTTTCTCAATTTCGACACAGAAAGACAATACAGAACAATGCAAAGAATGGTCCTGCTTTGAAGAGGAGCAGTTATTTAATGAATCACATGCACGCTAGCTGCAGTAACACTGTCTAATGTGATTAATTATTTTCCTCTTTTTATCCCGCTTTTAAAGACAAGCCCATAGTGATTTCTAAAAAGGCAGCACCACCTCCGTGGATGTGTTTTGATAACGTAATGTGATTGAAGCAGCAGAGCAAAGGAGGGAGATAAAGAGAAACAGCTTGGAAAAATAAAACATAAATAAAGCTGATGCCAGAATAAGCCGTGTTTGGGAAATCCAGCCTACTGAATGGCATGTGATGAAGTTTACACAGCCAGGGCTTGCTGATTTTTTTTTCCTTTTTTTTGTGTAGACAGTAACCTCTTTACTGAATATTCTGTTGTTTAGATGGCACCCATTACACTTGTTCTGAAAACATCACAACTGGTTTAATATGCAGTTTTAATTTAAACAATACCATTAATGAAACAGTAAGACGTAGTATAAAATTGCTTGTTTTATTGCCCAAAGTTTTGCCCTCAGTATCTCCTTGGGTCCTGATTAAGGAGACATTTGGTCAAACATGACTCAAACACCCATCTGCCTCAGCAGATTCTTTCCAAGCTGTTTCTCTGAAAGTCTAGCAGGGCCCTTGTAAACTTTTTCTTCTTCTAATTTCCCAAAGTGGCAAATATTCAGGCAAATATCTGATACACATTACAGTTTGAGTGTCAAATGTATTAGCTAAAATCCCAGGTCATAACCCTGTGCAAACGCTACTCTGCTTTTTTTCCAGCTTGCCATCAATTTTCACAGCTGGCGGCTTATTTTTTATAATTGTGTGTAAAATGTGCTAACAGCATTGTTTTATTCTTCTCGTCCAGCTCCAGTCATTCATAACACATACATTTAAAATGACACGTTTCTTTATGCAGGTCTTGACTAATGCTTGCTGTGCATGTCCCTGTTTCCAGAGAGCAGATATAGCTGTTGCCCCTCTCACCATTACTCTGGTTCGAGAGGAGGTGATAGACTTTTCCAAGCCCTTTATGAGCTTGGGCATCTCCATTATGATAAAGAAGCCCCAAAAGTCCAAGCCTGGCGTTTTCTCCTTCCTGGACCCGCTGGCCTATGAGATCTGGATGTGTATAGTGTTTGCCTATATTGGGGTGAGCGTGGTCCTGTTCCTGGTCAGTCGGTTCAGTCCTTATGAGTGGAACCTCGAGGAACAGGATGAGACCAAAGACCCCCAGACGCCCCCCGATCCTCCCAATGACTTTGGCATCTTCAATTCCCTCTGGTTCTCACTGGGCGCCTTCATGCAGCAGGGCTGTGACATCTCCCCCAGGTGGGTCAGCTTCACAGTAAACACAAAGAGTGCACAACAGAGAGCAATAGAAACAAAAAATACCAGACAGAGTTTCACAGCCAATTAAAGACTTTGAGTAGAGCACATTTTAAACAGCAAATGCTATTCTCCTTGGAAATGTGCTGTTTTGGAGTGCTGACGCAGCACTGGGTTGATTTACAAGGAATTTCTGATTACCGGTGCAATTAGGTACATTAAACACAATTGTTAGCATCTTAGCACGGTTGATGGGCACCACATGTCCCCATGTAATTATATTCTGTTTCCCCTATCGCAGGTCTCTGTCGGGCCGTATTGTCGGTGGTGTGTGGTGGTTCTTCACCCTCATCATCATCTCCTCCTACACAGCCAACCTGGCTGCCTTTTTGACAGTGGAGAGGATGGTCTCTCCAATAGAAAGTGCCGAAGACTTAGCCAAGCAGACAGAGATAGCATATGGCACTCTGGACTCAGGCTCCACAAAGGAGTTTTTTAGGGTGAGTAAGTACGAGAAAATTCTTTCACACACACAGCATCTTACTTATCGGCCTGGTCTGTTTGCTTTCGGGTCAGATGTCCAAAATTAATTTTGCACTCAGGCATGGCACATCATAAACATGACTTTGTGTAATGTCCTTTATAAATTCCTCCTCGCAGCTTTTCCATTTTGTACCTTTAGTGCAGCACTTTTGACCCGCACAAGATTGCTCCAAATGAGGCATGTTGACGGAGAAGCAGTTCTTGAACTCTTATGACATGAACGTGAAATTTATGCGGCAGATCTGCAGTGTGCAACCTTGAGGCACTGGGGCTGTCAGCAGAAAGTGTGATAACAACGTTGAAGACTCAGAGGTGATAAAAACAGGAGGCTAATCAAAGCATCCACATCAGGCTCAAACTCAGAAGGGTCAGCTCATGAAATATAATTAGCTAGCTGGCCATGGCTGGCAAATTGGACCTGATGAAGAAGAGCCCTGTAGGTCAGACAGAGCAGTCTGAAAGACGGTTCAGATGGAATAAGCAATATGTCCATCGGCATGAGGGACTGGCCTGCCAATTAAGTCATAAATTAAGTAAAAATCTGAAGCGAAAGTATATCAGGCTCTGAAAGGCAACCGCACGCTCACTGTGCAGGAGTTAAACGGCGCTGCATATCTTTAAGGCGATCAACCTTCTTCTGTGAAATCCGTAGATTTCTGAGCTTGCGGTGTGGCCACAAACAGCAGTTCAGTCCTTTGCGTTTGCAGAGTACTAAGTCAAAGTAGAATTAATGGAACAGCACTCTGCCTATGATGACGAAAAGGCAATATGACAGTCTTTTATCCTAGGCTCCCTCATTACTCATCAGCAGGAGAGAAACGATTCATATGTTTCACAGCTGCAGACTGTTGGCAGAAAGAGCAATTCATTTGTATTACCCCTAGGTTGAATTGCTCAGAACAACGAAACGCAAAATCAAATTCATGTTGGGGTTGGTTTTTTTTTTTTTGGACAAAGAAGGACTAGATGGCGTCTGCAGTGTTTGGTTTTTAAATGAGGTTTGTTTGTTAGGAGCTGGTTTTAAGAGGCTGCAGAGTGTGAAGATAATGTTGTATGTTCTGGAACACATGGCACATGACATGCATGACAGCAGCACTCTGTTCTCCATACAACACCTCACAAAGCCTGTCATCAATTCTCCGTACATCAGAGGTGCTGCACAGGTGTATATACAGTGTATGTCTTTGTGTCACAGACATGATGGATGGCAATTACAGATTAGGTTTCCAGCCTGACAGTGGAGCCACCCCGGGTCTGCCAGTAGAACAATCCGAGAGGTGGTCGAGGAGTCGCGGTTTTCCTGTATTCTGTATAATGAGTGTCCTAGTTACATCCACAAGTTTTCAAATAGGAAATGACATGTGTGAACTGCTACTCCAAGGGACTTTTAATTAAAGCTGTAGAGGGCTGCCAAGGAGAAAAACACACTGATTAATAGGAGTTAAAGTTCTATTTCAGATCTGGTTCTCAGAAAATACATTCAGGCTTAATTAGACCCATACGGCATCAGCCAGCTGGAAATTTTAAATCAAGTCCAATATTTCAAACACGACATATGTCATCATCTCTGAACCCCCGGGCTTCAATTTTTTATGATTTCACCTGGTTTATGTTATAAAACTGCTTGACAGGTAGAACAAACACAGTCATGTTTGAACATGTGTTTTTCTGCTTTCTTTGTAAGTGTAAAGGGAAAAATAAGATGCAGTAACTTGACTATGGCCTGTAGAGCTATAAAACCTTCTGACTCTTATTATGATGGTTTATGTTTTTTAAATCAGTCAAACGATCTCATTGTCGTCTGTGGTTTTGAGATCCTCTGTTCTTCTTGCTCCTGAAACATTGACAGCTTGGACATACGGCACATTGCCCCACAGTGACAATATTCACACCACCGTGTGTGTCTTCATTTGGTGGTGGAAACGAGGGGAAGCTGCAGAGGAATTTTCAAAGAGAGAGGTGTTAGTGTAGAGCCCAGAGAAAGCCCCTGATTCGGCTGCTCACAACCAACTAGGACAGATGGTCTGGGAATCCATTGACGTGCCCAGTGGAAGCCTGAATGGCTCTAGGCGCTTGGCAGAGCGGCTCTACCCGCACTTGGCTCCTCTTCCCCAGACTGCCCTGCTTGTTTGGGCACCCTCTTCTCCTCTGTCTCCAGCCTGTCTGTTGCTTTACCTTGAGACAATGCCGGATAGCTTCAAGCTTTGTGCTGCTCTTCCTCCACGCAGCAGCTGTCGTGCGCCGCTGCACCACTTTGATTCGTATCATCATTTTAATTCCTGTCATGGATCTTTTCATGCAGTCAGATGAATATTTGTGTTTTGGATGATGATGAGAAAATGATGAGTTGTACCAACGAGGCCATGTCTATCCCCTTGATGAGGGTTTTATCCCATCAAAAGGGTTGACTCGGTTACATTTTGAATTGTTTGAAGGAGAAGCTGGATCGTAACAGTGGCTGGGATGATAAAATGGGCTGATGTGGCTGTTTAATTACGTGTAAAGACCAGGGTGAGACCATCAAAGGCAACCACGCTGCTGTCCCATCATGCACCTCATTTAACAGCGTAACAATGAAAGAATGATAATTGCACCGAGAAATGAGACGGCAGCATTGTTTTCTGTTCCTCTCAAAAGATTATACATCACCCAAAGCCTCAACAGCAAACACCATGCATCTTACTGATCTGCAGGTGTAGTGGAGATGGGAACAACAGCTTGAGTGCAGTCACCAATGCATTTTACTAAGCATGAAAATCAATTTCACGTCTCAGCTACTGTGACGCCGACGCTATAGCTTCTGCATGGTCCAGTACAATGTTTAATAAGTCGTTTTTTTATGCAGAGCAGACCTGCATTAGTCCAGGGTTGCACGAAGAGGAGACGCCAAGGAGATTTACTCAAGAAATCCTAAGGTTGCCCCGCAATCACATGCAGCACAATTCCCAGAGCTCTTGTCACTTTGTGTTTCAATACAGTGCAGAGTGAAGGGGAGGCTGCGATAAAGATTAGAGCCTGTTTGCATAAAAGAGAAAGCTGACAAAAGTGATGATAGACTAGTGCGAGATAGGCATAAACTCTGAGGAAATGCGCCGTCCTCAGCGGGCCCATTCGAACCTTAGATGAGCAGCAACAGCAGGCGCGAGAAGAGCTATAGGAGTCCAGCAACAAGCATCAAAGACGAGCAATTGGTATTCAGGGCGTAGCTTCACTTCAATGACAAAGTACATCCCCAGAGCCTCAACTCAATTTCTGCATACTTGAGATGCAGGTAGTCCTGACATGCAGGATATTGGGGGGGAAGTGGTGATGTCCACAAACCAAAATGTAAAAGAAGTAAAGTAGAAGGAAGTGTAGTGGTGGGTGGCATTTAGGTGCCACACAAGCAGTGGACTGTATGTGGGAGCGGCCGCAATGAAAGCAGCCTGCAACGCCAAAGTAAGAATAAAGAGCAGGCTGCAGTTCGAAGGGTAGTGGACAGAGGTCTGGAATTGCTGCATAACTGAGAATCAATACAGATTAAGTGGTTGTTTAGAATGGAAAGGGCAATTGCTTTGACTTTGGACTTTAATCACTCGTCTCAGACACTTTAATCACATTTTAGGGGATTTCTGGAACGACAAAATCTCTAATCTAGATTTACTAATGATCTTTCAAAAAATACAGGAAAGCAAATCTCGCTTGTCTTTTTATCTTCCTTTTGGCTTTCAGTGTGTAATGGAAGGCTTTAAAAGCTTTAATATTTCTGGCCAATAAGCATTCTGTTCTCTACACTGGGAAGAGATACCTAGAGGGTAGCTTGTTTTAGAGAAAGAGAATGTCTCCTAAGGCAGCGATAGGCAACTAGTGGCCTGTGGGACAAATCTGGCACTGCAACAAAAATAATTGGGTTGAACATAAAGGTTTTGCTTAAAACTACTGCACATTTGCAATTTGAGTATAAGGCTTAGGTAAATCTCAATAAATATAACCTTGTAATAGATATTATAAGTAATATGAATAATGCAATCCACTTCTTCTGAAATAAGTATTTTTAAATTCAAACACAGTATTAATTTCACAGCTTTAGCATATTTGCCATAACAGATTTACAGCTCACAAATACAAATAGGTGGTAGTCTAAAAGAGATCATTAACAGCACAATGGGGCCTTCATTGTGTGTGGACAACCTAGCAAGTAAATCTCACAGACTGTGATGTCTATTAGTGCATAAATCTGATGAGAAAAGATAATCCTAAAGCTGTTATATTAACATATTTTATTGTCATAGTGTCGCTGTCAACTGCTTCAGGCCGCTGTTTTCAGTAAAAGAAATTCTAACAACTTCTAATACCTGTCCAGCAGACAGACAAATTGAACTGTTGGTTGGTGAACATTGCGGAGCATCTAACACCTAAAGAGTCAGATATTTCCCTCAGGAGTTGGTGGTGACTTAAACAGATCTAAAAGGGTGACTATTGGACTTAAATTCATCAGGTGGTAAAGAACCTAACTCTAATCCAAATGTTACTCCACATCTGCTGGATGTGTAAATGGAGTGGTGGCTGTTTGCTAACAAGTTCAAAATATAAGCGTAAACGTTTTTTTTGTTTTTACAGCTTGTTTCTGCTGCCTCCAAGTGGCCAACAAATCAGTTATTGTAGGTTTAAGAAAAAATATATGACAAAAATATTTCAGGTATCCTTCGCCCTGTGAAACTATTTTGGGCCACCAGTGAAATATAATAGAAATAGCTGGCTGATGCTTGTACCTCATTGCCAACCCCTGCTCTAAGGAAACCTTCATTTGTATGCGCATGCATTAGAGTGCCAGTTTTCCTCTGGCTTCCCTCTAACCTTGTCTTCCTGAAGGCAAGTCCTTTTCTCTTTATTCCTCATCTTAGGTCACCAGGCTGGAATAAAAGCTGTGACTTTGTTTTTGACTATTTTGAGACGGCAGGAAACTCAGTGCGTCAGACAGATTTGCAGGAGGAACACCTACACAGATGATGTAACTGTGTCGCCTAGGTAGGAGGGCTGACTGAGATCCACTATTTAGGTACTTCATTATGAACAGAGCAACATTATGATAGCTTTGGTATGATTTTCAGACATTATAAGGTTCTCTGCACGACATTCAGATCATTAATATAGCAGCAAGCCACTATGTGCTATGTAAAGATACAGTGGAGTAATGTCTACAACTGCTACGCTCTGCACTGCTCTCATACGGCGGCAACAGCTGACAACCAATTTGTCGTGGAACCGTAGCACCCAGCTTCTGGTTCCACCCCAGGTTAACACTTTTAGCTCTGTCAGCACTGTGTGTTGCCGTTGTTTGCGCTGTTAGCGCGGCTAGCTGTGAGCCTCCGGCTCAGCTGTCGCCATGTTGAGAGCCATTTAGAAGCAATATGCTTTAATTTTCAAACTCAGCACCGTTAAAGGAGGGAAGGGTAATGCTGTTTGTAAGTCACCCAACATAGCCTTGTGTTCATTTTTGCTTTAAATGTAACCACTCCCTTATAATTGTGTGGAAGCTCCTTTAGGATACAGCAGTATGCTTTAACAGGGCAATTATATGGGGTGAAGGAGAGCCACATGTATAAAGCTATATTTATGGCCAACTATAATTGCTCAACAAATTGTCTGTTCATCAATGATGGACTTTTGCAGTCATTATTCCCTAATTGAATTTCAAATGACCACCGTCGACCGGAGTGTGAATGATGATGAAAAAGAGATGAAAGTAGATTTTCAATGCATTATATTCACATGTGTGCGTGTGTGTGTATGTGTGTGTGTGTGTGTGTGTGTGTGTGTGTGTGTGTGTGTGTGTGTGTGTGTGTGTTTCTGTGAGTATGCATATTTGTGCCCCAGCAGTCAATAATCAAATATCCCTTTTTCCCTCCTGGGCTTTCTCACAGTATCTTGTTTTGTCTCTCTCTCTCTCTCTCTCTCTCTCTCTCTCTCTCTCTCTCTCTCTCTCTCTCTCTCTCTCTCTCTCTCTCTCTCTCTATCAGAATCTGCTTTAAGCATCTCAGCGGTGACTTTAGTTGCAGAGGAATCGGCCTATTTAGGTTTTGGTCGCACTTCGTCCCCGCTCTGATATTGATGAATTGACTTCATAAAGCACTGAGGCAGCACACTCCGTCGTCAGTAATCAATGCCCACATCCATTCTTTTCTCTTCATTTGAGGAGGCGTCTCCGGCTTTCCCACTGCAGACCAGATGAGCCAGGGAAATTGCCCTCTAAACTAGTGTCCTTTCCATGATGTCTGACACATTTAAAAAGATTGTCAACAAAAACATCACATGTAACTTCGGCTGCCCCCCCCCATCCGTTGCATTTAAACAAAAATGGCCATCACCCAAAATTCAAGGCTTTTTCATCTGAGCAGAGGACATTCATCATGCAGACTTTTTAATTTGGGGTATGTCGCTGTCTCATCTCATCCTCACCCTTTGGCCTGATGCTCTATGACAAATGCCTACAAACACATTGTATACGATTACATAAAGCCAGTAAAGCACTTTAGTTAGGTCAAGGTTAATGCTTTTGTTTATTAATAGAAATGCATTAGAGATGGATATGCACTTGTTTAGGGCGGTTTTACCAATTGAGGACAGTGATGAGTCGACAGATCAGTAGTAACAGGATCCATGTGCAGTTATCTAACTCTTCATCTTTCAATAGTAGAGCTTTACAATACATGATTCTGACTGTTTTTTCTAGCATTCCTAGTTGACTGAATGACCTGTTAATTGTTACAGCTAACAATTGACATTATTGAATAACTTGTATTTTATCTATCTATAAAGTTTCCAACATATTGAAAAATTACCATTGCTCTCTTCCAGAGGTCAAGTTGACATTTTAACAAAAATGACGCTGGAAGCATGGCATGATTAGCCACGCTAGCTAGCTGAACATGCCAGTGGCATTACTAAAAAGCGCTATCGTCAGGTACATTTTTTGATTTTGTCAAGTACTTTGGCTTATGAAGAAACATCTGCAAAACTAATGGCATTCTAAGACGATGAATGTGGTACATTATACTTGCTATGCATCAGCGTGTTAAGCATTGCCCTTGTGACCATGTTAGCGCGCTGATGCTAGCATTTAGCTCTGAGCACCGCTGTGCCTCACAGCGCTGCTAGTGTGGTTGTGGACTGTTGCTGCTTATTTTTCAGTATTCAACAAATGAATTCATCATTTCACATTTTGGTATCGCTTAACTGATGACTTTGATGGCCTTGTGAGGTAAAAAAAAAAACACACAAGGGAAATATTTCCGGCAGATGCTGGTATGTCAACAGCTTGTCCATATTCCACACACAAACGCTTTGGTTGACAGTAGATCTTTTGATTCAGGCGGTTGTTGAAAACCATCCAACCCCCTTCGTCTCTCTCTCTCTCTCTGGCCTTTACTAAAAGAAATTCTATTTTTTATGTGGGATCCAGTCTGCAGTACACACAGTGCCACTCGGGAACTGGCTCATCGCTGCTTGGACCAGGATCTGTTCAAAGTGTGAAATGCCTATGCCAAAATAAATCCAGCGGCATTGAATAATTTAATTGATGCTTATTATAGATAGCGTTCAACTCCCACAGATTTTACAGGCTCGCTAAGCCTGACCCCAGGCGCTGGGAAAAGGCTCATCTGTGTCACTTTGTGATGGGTTGCCTTGTGTCTGCGCAGCCCGCTTTCTTGTTCACTTCTCTTAAATCTTATGCACGTTGCCTCTGAGTCGCAGTTGAGATGTTAAGGACAGTGTTGTTGAAATGAATGACTGTAATAAGTTCCACAAGTTAAATTAAGACTATCAACCAAGGCTCAAATTCACCAAGAGATTGGTCCAAAACTTCTGCAAGTTTCCATATAAATCATCATTATCCACACTTCACTGACACAAAAGTTTAATAATTGAAGATACTTTTGCATAACCAAGTCCACAAATGCCAGTATTTCTACTATAACCCAATTTGCATGACATTATGTACTGCACAGGTGATGTGTGGTCCTCATTCATACTCGATGAATCTGAGCCTCAAGCTGCAACAATATATTTGAAGAGTACATCTATGCTGATGAGGAGAAATGGATTTTGTAAATTTCTGTACTTCGTGATCTGGTAAAGTCCACTCGCTATATTTTCTGGGAGTATTTAAAGATATCACACTGCTGTTTTTCCAAGATGTCTATAAATACTTCATGATGTCAGTTTAAATGAAGTGATCATTAAGCACAAAAATCCTACAAAATCCATTAAATGCCTATGATTTTAGTTTGAGTTTTTCTAAACTACTTTTCCTTTTTCCTTCTCTGCACAGCGATCCAAAATAGCAGTGTATGAGAAGATGTGGTCATACATGAAATCCGCTGAGCCCTCAGTGTTTGTTAAGACCACACCCGATGGCGTAGCCCGGGTACGAAAATCAAAGGGCAAGTTCGCCTTTCTCCTTGAGTCCACCATGAACGAGTACATCGAGCAGCGGAAGCCCTGCGACACCATGAAAGTGGGCGGGAACCTCGACTCGAAAGGATACGGTGTGGCGACGCCCAAAGGCTCCGCATTAAGGTGGGTGGAATAATATAACAATATCCTCCATGTTGTTATAGTATTCCACCTACCCTGATGTCCCCCTGTTGTCATTCTCTTCTCTTCCTTCTTGTTTTGTTTATGGACACAGAGGTAACGGTAGTATGCCTTTCAATGCACTTGGATACAAAGGTTTAATGATAATCAATGTTTACCTTTGGTGTTTTATACATGTGATAAGAACTGCTAGTATCCAGTAGAAGAATCAAATCCAGATGATAAGGCTAAAGCTAACGATCATTTCATATTTATGTCTCTCTTACTGTTGCTTTTCTCTCTCCTTCGATCTCTCCCTCTATCCCGTGTGCTGTCCTACCTGACTGTTTTGTTGTCACTTTTAATTTAACAGTTCAATGGTTTTTCAATTTAGCCTTTAAAAGCTGCGCTGTCACTTGTGACGAATGTTAATTGCATGATGTTTGTTGTTGTTACTTTTCTTCTCAATGACAAGTGTCCCCATCCCGCACACTTCAGTTCTAAACTACGTAACCCTTCATGCCACCTTTTCCAAGATTTAACACTGTCTTTACCTGATATGAGCCTTTTCTTATCTCTCCACATTCCTTAAATTCTTAAACAATTTGTCCTTTCCTAGACCATTCTGATTAACAGATTCTGTGCATAAGCCCCTGCTTTGACAGTGGTAGTCTCGCTACCATTACCTATCATTATGATGCTTAGTACAATTATTACTTTGCATTAGATTTCTCACGGACCTGTGCATTTTCTTACAAGTTATGTTTTATCGTTTCAAGAAATGCTGTTAACCTGGCAGTTTTAAAACTGAATGAGCAAGGCCTCTTGGACAAATTGAAAAACAAATGGTGGTACGACAAGGGAGAGTGCGGCAGCGGGGGAGGTGACTCCAAGGTCAGCCTCGATGTCACCACAATCGGGTACCATAGTGCAGAGTAATCGGCAAGGCTGTTACGACAACCCAACCAAAACCAAACCAACTGTCCGCCCCAACCAACCTGCTGCTGCCCCACGGCAGATTACCAAATTCACTGCTAGTCTGACCAGACGCTTTAACAGCTCAGATCAACTAAGGAGCCTTTGCGTAGCTAACAGAAAAAAATTATATTTGTGGTTTTTGAGACAGTAATGTTCATAGAAAGAGAATTAAAACAAGAGTTTTCTTGGAGATTAATCAGAAATTTCAGATTAATCAGAAATTCTCAAAAAAGATAAAAGGATTAGGTGAATGTGGCTGCCCTGCAGTTGTGAAAGGTTGAGCTTTATTTATTCACCCTTACACATGTGTAGGGTAGATCACTTAGTTGCAGATATTAGGGCTTTGCCTAGGTAGCTTTGACAGATTGAGTAAAACCAGTTGACGAAGTCACACGTATGTGATTCAAGAAGAGGTCTTTAAGTTTGCCTATGATTCAATATTTGACATTGAAAAAGGCCAAAACCTCCAGCCTTCCCTCCTGAAGGGGAAGTTTGTTGAAATACATGGCTTCGTAGTACTTCACCGCACAGCTGCTTCACATCCATGACACTGGCCCAGAACCTGTGAGCTTTAAAACCTCAAAATGGCTGCTCAGCTGAGACCGACAGGGAAGCAAGGGGAACAGCTGCGTCTTGAGGGGACTAAGCATTACAGGCAAACGTGAGAATTCTAATTAAACAAAAGACAAATGATTTCTGTTTAATGAGTCATCTGATAAACCACATGTGGTTTGATTCCACTACATGCCGTTCCTACCCCAACTCATTAACAGCACAGCTGTGACCCTTTTGACCATCAGATCTCTCCCTCTTCTTCTATGGTAAAATGATGAATGATTTTTTTTTCCTCCATTGTGGAAGCTAATGGTGCAAAGTGTGAAACCTCACTTTACCATGACCACAAAAAGTTATTTTGATCGTGTGCCATGAAGAATTGTGCTATTTTCTCTAGATCACATATAAGGCTGTGGCATTTTACTCTTTACACTGCAGGTCAATTTGGTAACAAATGAAGCTGTCAGCACAAATGTGATGATATGGATCAGGTAATTGGGAAGATTACCGACAAGCTGCAAAGGTCCCGTGGACTGCAGATTGTGTCATTACACCCTTAATGCCATTTGTCATGGATTGGCCAAACCCACAATGAACAACTAATTTTTAAAATAGCATCACCACAAAGAGGCTGCATAGATACAAATAATGTCTAACTAAAAGCCGGTGGTTGATTTCTGAGAAGGATTTCTATTTTTTTCGTGTCACCTTTTTCAATGTTTGCATTGCTAACATTGCTATGTTCTGTAGTCACTGAGCTCAAGAGGCCTCCCTGTGCTACTGATGCTCAGGAGCCATTTGAAAGCATCTGTCTCTTGTGCTGCCATCGATCTTTTATCATGCACAGGTATGTACTGTCTGTTCCCTGGCTTGTTGTGACTCCCCAGGACTCAGTGGAAAGGCCCGATTAAGTGGACTAAAGCTGCCTGGAGCACTCCGCTCCAAACAGGGCATCGCTTGGCCCCGTCCCACTCACAGCTCCATGTTCCAACAGACATCGAGAGATGCACATAATAATGCACACAGCTGCATGCGTGCCCTCACACACACACACACACACACACACACACACACACACACACACACACACACACACACACACACACACACACAGAGTTAGCACAACTCTTTCTTGCCCTCAGGCACAACACAGTGCAGCCTAGATTGAGTTTCAGACACAGAGCATGTTACAGGGTAATTGCATTGTTAATCAATGTCTCTCTGAGCCAAGACAATGGTCTGGTCTTCACAGTCCGTTTCTCCAGATTGGCTATGAGGGATGTACAGTGGTGTAATCTTCTCTCAGTGCATTATGCATTGCATGAGTCCCCTTGGGGGCCGTTGCTCCCAGGGAGTGCTCGTATATCGATGCCCTGTGTTTCTTAGCTTTTTACTTTAACACAGGGAGATTGACGCGAACCACAAATGATTCACTGTTACATTATGAGTACAAAAAGTGATCTTTATCCAGCTATACAATTTTTTTTTTTGCTAAAGTAATTTAGTACTTTAAAACATTGTGATAATTTATGGTTACATGCAGTAGTTTGACGTCTTACAGATATCAAATGGCACAAAAAAAGCTGCGTCAGACATTAGATTATGCAGCTACAGGCAAATATGAGAGGAATTATTTCACTGATACTTTTGAGCTTAGTCCTGCAGCTCTGTGCCGTTTGGTTGGGACACACTCATCTGACACTAATCTGGCGTAATTGGCAGATAAAGTTTTCTTAGTGATATGTCAGGATAGAACACGTAGGAATTAATCAAGTTTTCACTTTTGGGCGTAGTTGCTTGGATATGAAATTGGTTGTAATACCTCCAGAATTGATTGTTGTCATGCTGATGCTATTAGCCATCGCAGGATTAAGCTGAGATTGTGGAAATGGAAGGGAAGCGTCCATCGTTTTTCTGTTTGTTACGACAAAGCTCCTGTTGGACTGAACTTGTTAAATGCTGTTCAGTAAGCCTCTGTGATCCGTTACCCGCCCCCCAACCAATGTACCCCAGTGCTTTTTGAAATTCATAGACTTGCAGAATTGTACTTGAAGTACCTGCTCGTCGCCCTGTTAACAGCGTCTGCCGATTACTCAAAGCGATATGGGTAGGTCCTGGCTTTAGACTAGGGGTTATAAAGGTAATAGGTAGAATGCCTGCTCTCTGTGATGTTGACATAGCCAGGAGCCCTGCTTTATCGCTTTGTAAAGTATGTAGTAGTTTAAAAGTTGAATAACATAAAATAACATAATATAATGTTATTTATGTTATTTCCCACGTGAAGAACTCCTGTAAACCTTGCAGTATTGAAACTCAGTGAACAAGGCATCTTAGACAAGCTGAAAAACAAATGGTGGTACGATAAGGGTGAATGTGGAACCAAGGACTCTGGAAGTAAGGTCAGTCGCTGCAGGTCTTTTGTACTGATTCCAAATTGCATTTTGACGTACTGTTCATATGCAAGACAAGACTTCTCTGACATCTATATTATACATTTTGCTTATTTGCTACACATAATTTGTTTTCCTTTTTTTTAGTGCTTTTTCTGCCACAAACTGTAACACAGTTCATATGTGGCTTCAACACAAGGCACTCCTTCCCCAAATTGATTTTTTTCTTTTATTGCAATAGAAATGAGACATTTTTGATGTAATATCAAATGTAGAAACTCAATTTTTGTGAAAACTGTAAGGATAATAATGTGGGGAAATTGCCAAAGTGCCTTTTAGATACACTATTTCAATTGAATCACAACAGTTGTTGATGAATGCTATTTTTGCTCATTTTCACTCTTGACATTCATGATACGTTGACCATTATGCTGCTGTTCCTATTTACCAAACTGTTAATGAAAATTTGATTTATTTGTGTTGTTACTAGTTTGCATCAAGATGTGTCTATTAGATTCTTTGGCCTCATGTGGTGTGATGAACAAGCAAAGCCTCTTGTTGTGATGAGTTACTCAAATTCAACTTCTCTAAGCGGCGAGAGCCCCGTAGGGTGTCCTCTAAATCTTGTGGCTGCTCGGAGTTGAGGTTAGAGGCTCTGTTTGCACATGACAAGAAGTTAGGGAATGTAATAAACTCACTATTTAACCCTCTGAGATACAGTCAAAGCCTCAGATCATAGGTTAGGGTTGCTAGATAGAGTTATGATATTCCCATGCTCATAGGGTTAAACTGCAAATAGTAAAACTCTAATGAACAAATTTTTTATGAATATGTTTGGTAGGTAAGCAGCAGCAAAATGGTTTGATCTTTAGTGTTTTTTTTTTTAACTTTAATGGAACTATCATTCATCTATTATGAATTTGACTGTACTGTATGACAATGTTGCCATGAGAGTTATACGTACATGTCGCCAAGAGGATAAAAAATACAAAATAAAAAAAAGATAGGGATTTTCAGAGCTGTCGACCTATGCGATACTGACCAGCTTCCTTACATGGTCAAAAGCAGAAGCCATTTTACATGCAGGTAGTGTAGGGAAGGGAGAGCTCTACATTCACCAGTAGATAGAGCATTAAGAGTTGGCTTCTTTCTCCTGAGTGGAGAATGGTTTGACTATGGCAGTCTTTGTGACAACCATAGGAAAATCAGTTCAGTCAAAATTCTAGCCTGAGCACCTCATTACATCTTCAAATTTTCTGTTGCTTGTAGCTGTTAGTGTCCATGATCTGCCATACAAGTAAGATAGAGTATGATGATGTAATAGAGCAGTTTAAGTCAAGGCTATGTGAGGACTCAGTTTGAAGGATGCAGGCTGTGTATTGTTCTGCTGTCCTTGCAAAACTCTTAACTACGTTATTCCCTTTCCCCCAGGACAAGACAAGTGCTCTCAGCCTAAGCAATGTGGCTGGTGTCTTCTATATTCTGGTTGGAGGGCTGGGGCTGGCCATGATGGTGGCTCTGATAGAGTTCTGTTATAAGTCACGGCAAGAAACCAAACGGCTGAAATTGGCCAAGAATGCCCAGAATTTTAAGCCGGCTCCCCCGACCAACACCCAGAACTTTGCCACATACAGAGAAGGCTACAACGTGTACGGAACCGAGAGCGTTAAGATCTAGAGGTACGTCGCTGCTGCTCACTGTCCGCTCTGTCCCCGGGCTCAGCGGCGGATGAATCATTTAGCTTCCTGTCGTACCAGTGAGAGTGAGACATTTGTGTGTATGCGTTGCTGTGGGGCTGCTGCTCGTGAAATTGTTTATGGTTGTCATGTTGGGCACAACAGAATACACATGCCCACTCAAATACAAAACCATGAGATATTGTTTGTGCCTTGTAACATATAGCTGCATGGGAAGTGCCCTCAGGCTACATGAAGGTTACAACACACAACCATGGCAAATTACCAGATACACAGTGCAGTTTCATAGAACGGTTGAGTTATTCTGCATTGTGTATTTAACATGTTAATATGTGTTTCATTCTGTGTCTGCAATTGTGTCTTTAAAGGGTCAGTTCTCCCAAATTACCAAAAGAAATCTCACTTACCTCTAATGGTATCTAGATGTACAGATTTTACTGTGTTTTACTTGCACAAGTTTTGATATTTCCTAAATCTCAACACAATAAAAGTGAATGGAATTAAATTTGTGGTGCTCACAGCATAAACCAAAAAAAAACAGGCAGCATTAGCATAACGCCAAACTTCAGGCTGTTTTGGTGTCCATCAACTCCTGAGGGAATTATCTGGCTCTTAAGCTGCTAAATGCACAACTATGTTCACTAGCTAGTTGCTAATTTTATCTGTCATTTTGTGCCAGGCAGGTGTACAGTCACTTATCAAAACTTGAAAATAACTGGCTATTGAATCTGAAAACATTTAAGTGAGAGTGAATCCAAACAGTAAAGTTGCGAGACAGAAAAACAAAACAGTGAGCTAAAAGAGGCTAAAGTGCTCCGGAGTGCAGAGGGGAACTGAAGAGTTTGGAGACATTTCTCTGTGAGTTTGGCACTATGAGTAACCCCTGTCACATCACATATAGTTACATAAAGAAACCCATTTTTAATATAAACATGTTGATTTGTTAGTGCAGCTTTGAAAATTTTCTTTTTTAGAAACAAACCTCTTCCTCTGTATGATCCACAGAGCACACTGTGAACTGCTTTCATGAGTTGAGTATTTCTTCTGAAGAAACGTATTAGTTAGTTCCACTGAAAGCTCACTAGAGTTAAGTGGGAATGAAAACAATATCTCTTTACATCAGTTCTACGACACTGAATTACACAAAGGAGACCCTGATGAGTACAGCGTTAAATTAATTGTTAGTTTTGTATTTGATTGGATTGATCGCATGTGTGTTCTGTTCTTCTAGTTAAACACCGAGTGTGATACGTCTGTTTACAGAAGCACAGCTGTACAACAGAGCAATGTCATTTAAAGGCCCTGAAAACATATTGATTATATGAGAGACTTCTGTATTTGTGTTTTTTGTCTGCGCTCTTCTCAAGTGAGCTCAAGTGCAGTCCATTGAAAAAAAAAAAAGTCAAATTTGATAACAGCTGGTGGGTTGTTTGCTTATGGTGCCGGTGCTGGTAATCGAATCTGATCAAACCACCAACACAGTTCTGATGAAGCGGATAAGCTGAGCTTTTCAGTGTTGAACTCAGTGAAAAACATTAGATTTGAAACTGCGTTTTCAGGGGTTTTAAAAGCAATTGTTTCAAATTATTTCAGTTGGATGACAACTAGTACGTCAACTTAAATTAAACTAAATCACCATATTACTTTAAATCCATTTTTAAGTTGAAATCTTGAAGTTGACATTTTCAGTTTACAGTCATATGCAGATGTAATTTTTTTTTTTCTTGCCAAACAATATATACCTCAACTTTTCCCATGTCTGCTTCTGCTCTGTATGTCAACACAGGATTAGGAAACATTTCCATTGTCCCTTACAACTGTGACTGAACATCTATAGGAAAGGACAGGATACACGAGGATCGAGCTCCAAGCCAAATCCTCTCGGGCGGACACGGCACGATAATCTGCAATGACGACACGACTGGACTGGTCACGGGAAGAGCCACTGCGGTTCCCTCCTCTCAGTGCCTTATGGAACTCCGAGTCCAATCAATGCAACTCATTCACAATGATATTGCTTTTTGCTTGAAACTCATACAAAACGGAAGAATGGTGCAGTGATTGAAATATATAGATCTATCTATCTATCTATATATATATATATATATATATATATATATATATATATATATATATAAAAATGCATTTGACATGTTACAATGAATGAGAGAACTAAAGCCATCATTTGCAACCCTAAGCACACTTTGAAGTGCCAGAAAGACGACGAATCTTATATAACAAGTGTCTAATTGGTTTCTTGTAATCAATATGATCAGATTACGCTTCATCCTTCTGCTGCCAGATTTTCACTGGTTATATGTGTTCAAGAAATTTTATTAGATCTATTCAGTGCACTGTAAGACACTGGTTAGTAGACTATAGCTTTTATACTGCTGTGAGTCACTTATAGTGACCTTGTACTTGTTTTAAAAGACAGATTGATCTTATTGGAGCGAGATGCCATTTAGCCCAAAAAACAATTACAAGTGTGTTGTTTGTACTCTAAACTCTGGTGCTGCTGCCACTGTCTTCTGAACGTTTAATGGGACTCATGAAAGATGAGAAAATGACCTGGTTTGGCTTTTACGCACTACAGAACCAGGTCATAGTTCGCACTTCCAATACTGCCAAGAGTGGGTTTTGTATGACAAAGAGTGTGTAAAGCAAAGTATTCATGTTTGAGTAAAAAAAAAAATCTGTTTGTGATCTCCAGTTTGTAAAATATCAAAGGAGCACTGACTTGCTAAGGTTCGTCTCTTTTCAAACAGTCTTTCCCTGAAGTCTAGAGTCATTCAAGTCTCCTGTACATGAAAGTAAAACCAAACAAAAAGGGTAATTCAATTGTAGATTAACTGCAATCCAATTAAAGGATAACAGTAATGGCTTTTAAACTGTAGTATTTTGGATTACCTAACCATTTTCTTTAACAATTGCACATTTTACAACGAGCTGTGGTCTGCTTTTAATTTGATTTCCTTTAATGAGCATTACTGTGTTTGGTGACTTCACTTAGTAAATGAAAATGAAAAATATATGAATACAACGGAAAATAGATTTATACAAGGTTATACCAGGGAGAGCCCTGAAGCTTAGCACATTTCCATATTGCTGTAATAATTTCCTTTCTTTCAAAAAGACTGTGATTCCATAGGATTTAGGAAGATAGTTATCTAATCACCTGAAACTATGGACAGATAGTTTTATATATATATATATATATATATATATAATTAAAAAAAAGAAACTGATAATGTGAAGAAAAATAACGAAGGAGCTGAGGACGATGTGTACATTTAGATAAATGAGGATTATTTATATTACATGATGAAAGATTGGATTTCCCTTTTTTTCTAAGAAATTGCATGTGAATTCAGTGATGCTTGACGAGCTCTGCTACTCACAAACCGACCTTAGGTTAACGTCCAGCCCAGGTTATTCTTTTGTGAATCAGTTTCACATCTTTTCTTTTTTGTATACGCCTCACCTTCTGCAACAAAAAAAAACAACATAATCGCCGGGCGTAGTAGTGGGTACAAAAGAGCAAGAGATGCATGCTTAATTTGCTGAACCTCGTTAGTGAGGCGCTGTACAGAGAATTTTAATACATTTTGTAAATAAAAATGTACAGAAAGGATTCAGTGTCTTTGTTGATGTCTTTTCACATCACTATCTTCTCTGAATACAAATGCTGATGATTTTGAAGGCCTGCTGCGGGGCTGAGGTTAAACACACAGCATACTTTAACTCCAGTATGGCGGAGTGTCAGTAGCACCCCTGCAGACAAATATACAAAGTAATAGGTCCAATATTGAGCCGTTAGTCTGTGGAAGTGTGTGTGCATGTTTTGGATCAATAGTAAGCACCATCTGCTTCACTCTCGCTCCCCTGCCTTGCATCCACTGATTGAGGGCTCCATTGACAGCTTCATCTGGCATGTAATCTTTCTCTCTCTCTCTCTATAAAATGTGACACAATCAATAATGCATTATTATAACCACCAACATACTGCACATGGATGCTGTGTCGATTATAATTCCAGCACAAGTTATAATCTTTAAAAACTATATTTTAGGGAGGATGTTTTCGTCAGGATTTGCTTAAGTAGATACAACAGAGCGGATAGTTAATCATTTAAACCCTGCTTATTCCCACAGTGTAAATTCTCACATATAGGCCTTCAGTAAATGAGCACAATGCTCAATAGATTGCCCAGACGGTCTGTGTCATTTTACTGGTCTCTGGGTCTGCATTATGTGGTAAAATGAATTCCTCCTTCCAGAGATCCAGCCTGCCACAGCTCAAATAACAAACATGGCAAAAGACCAGTGGGGTTTTTGGGTTTTTTTCTCTTTCATTTTTTGGATGCAAACACTATGATTTAGGATTTATTCACTGCACCAGTCCTGTAGAACAGACTCGGGCTGCATAAAATGCTACTGTACGATCCAAACAACCCATTTCTGACAAAGCATGAAAGGATATTGCTTTTTTGTTCTTCCTTTGCTTCACTGCCTTTCCTTTTGTGCCTTTTTTTTTCTTTGTTATGCCTGGACTGCTTTCAAACAGGAACAAGACAACGTGGGGGAGTGGTGCGCGGAGATGGCACTGCACTGCAGTACATGATGCTCATGAGACTATTCTCTGGAATTAGTTTAGGGTGACACGGTGGCGGTGTTTGTCCTGCAAGAATGGGAGAGAGAGAAAAAAAAGAGGCACCGAGCTCACTTCCTTCCACCAGAGGACAACCAATCATCCAACATGCATGTGTCGAACTGTTCGACTGCAGACTGGCTCGTCGTGCTCGCTGCCTCCTCGGGCCTGTGAAAGCTAATTTGATCTAACATGGGCTCTGTCACTAAGGGGAGGACGGTTACATATATGCGTGTGTGTGTGTGTGTGTGTGTGTGTGTGTGTGTGTGTGTGTGTGTGTATGAGAGAGAGAAGAAGGGAAAGAATGTGTGCGTGAGAGAGAAAGAAAGAAACTCAAAAGGCTGAAGGAGGACATGTCATGGGGAGGATACTTTGATTACAGCCATAGAAGAAAAAAAAGAACCTTTCTGGTTCACCAGCTCCTTCACTTTGCAGCGTACTGCAGTCTTTCCCTCTCTCTCTCTCTCTCTCTCTCTCTCTCTCTCTCTCTCTCTCTCTCTCTCTCTCTCTCTCTCTCTCCAAGGACACAATGAATAAATCAGATTCCAACTCACTTGTTCCATTTTCCTCTTTTCTCCACTTTAGCTCCTTAGCTATCTTCAAGTGCACCTGGAGAGACCTGCACTTGACATTCAAGTTCAGTTGACAGTGATCAGCCTCCCAAACATGTACCCTATTGTGTAAAATGATAGTTCAAAGAACTCTAAAGCAAGGGATCTCTGTCTGTCTGTGTGTGTATGGGCTTGTCCTTTGCACAGCTGGAGAACCGTTCATTCCATCTACTTCACGCGTCTGGGGTACAATGCTGGGGACCCAAGGATGTGGAGTGTCAAAGTTGGTGCAATTTGCCCAGAATTTGGCGCTGTCACAACAAAGTTTCATTTTGGCCTGTGACTTTTGAACCATAAGTCCAGTCCAGACAAATCCGCCCCATAAGCCACGCCCAGTTGCTTGAGATTGGTGCAATATTAATAAACTTGAATTAAACAAGTGTCAAAGCCCATTTTAATGAACTGCATAGATAACAGAGATGTGGAGAGATGACACATGGAATTTATATGTGGAGCCTTTAGGGCATGACCAAAACAATGAGATATGAAAGAATATATTTGCACAGAAACACCATTAGCATTCTGCATTGAATCAGCGATAACGGTATACATGAACCGGGGCCCAAGATATACTCTTTAACATCAGAACTGTTACATAAAAGATGTGCATTTGCCATGTTTTGTCGGCATGTCTCCTATTTATGCAAAACCCCACTTCTTCAGACTGTGACTAAAGCAGGTGTGACTCAGAAACCGTGCAGATAGCGAGAGGAGATCCTGTTACTCTTTGACTAAACCTGAACGGGCAAGACTCATGATTCGACTTTGAACACAGCTTGATTGCTGGCGATAGATGTGCCAAATCCAGCATCTGCAGAGACAGCTGTCCTTGTGGGAGTTTGGTGCACCACAGATTCATGGTCTAGAGTTAATAGAGAAGGAAGGCTGCAATACACAAAACAGATTGTTCTGACACCAAAAAAACAAGTGAGGTCAGACGAGAATGGCAAGGGTCCCTCAAGCTTACAGGCAGACCACAGCTCAGAACATAAAAAGCCACCTTGTACAACAAATCCTGCTTTCTGCTGAAACATTCTATTAAAACAGTAAACCTGCACTTGATCTTTGCTTGTGATTAAACACTATTGTTTTGCATGTGGACTTCTTCATGGCTGTCTCTGTCAGACGCAGCCATTGAGTCATTAACTGAACCGAAAATGTTTATGAGGTAAATAAAAATATGTAAGTATAATTAGGAAAAAGTAGTAAAGGTATTCAAAGAAAAAGTTAAATTATTATATATAATATATTTATAAAAACAGCATTTCACTGTTGTAGTTGGTTGATGTGCATAGGACTACAGCCAATGATTATTTTCATTATGGATTAATCAGCTGATTTCCTCCATTATATTTCTCCATTTTCTCATTAATCAATTAATTGTTTGGTTTAAAAGAATTGTGAAAATAGTGAGAGGTGCTGTCACAAATCAATTAAAATCATTGACATTATTATCATAGTAACTCATCACACCTGAGAAGCTGGATCCATGAAATATCTTTGCATGAAAAATAACTTTAACGATCATTAAAATAGTTGGCAATTCATTTTCTGTCAATCAACTAATTAATTAATCTACTAATCTTTTCAACTGTACTAGTATATACTGTTGGTAATTTAAAACAAAACATTATATAAGCTCCTTGTGTTTTTTGTGAGCAAAAATCTTAATTTGTAAAGCAACTAAATCGGTCAGATAAATAAAGAGTACAATATTTTCCTCTGAGATGTAATGAAGTAGAAGAAGAAGTGATGTGAATAGAAAAGACTCAACTACAGTATAGGTACCTGAAATTTGTACTTAGTACTCGAGTAAATGTTCTTTACATTCACTTCAACCAGGGTAAGGTCGTCACGTCACAAAGCAAATGTTCTCTTCAATTTTGCGACTGTAGCAGTGGATTAAAGAAGCTTCACTTCTCGCTCTATAACATATTTTAAGAGTTGTTTTTACTTCCCCTCCACCTGCCTCAGTGATGCACCCAAGGTCATCATTTCCTACATTTCTCTCATTTCCATCCAAAAAAAGAGTGAAAGTTGTGCTCAGGGAGGCTTTATAGAACATGTTGAACCCATTGCTCAAAACACAAAATATCTTGTGGCTGCATTTCATTATTGATTGTTGAGTCTCTGTGGAGAAAATGGTATGCCTTCCTCTGCAGCAGTGATTTCTCTCAGTATTAGTGTAGGAAGCCTTTGCTCTTTGATTCTGAGGGACAAACAGTAAATCCTGACGGTTAAACATTGCTGTCTGATTAAAGGCCAATGTTGCTGTGCTGTGAGGTCATTTTACATTACATTTTCCTCTTATCCATGACACCATGGATAATAATAAGAATGTTCTGACATTTGCTCCTCAGCTTTGGCTCAGGAGCTCAACGGGACTTCTTTAAATCACAAGGTTGCTGTTTCGATCCTCGGCTCCCCCGTCCACACATCTTGGTGTCCTTGAGTGAGACACTGAACCACAAATTTGCTCCCTGGGTGATTCCCAGCAGCCCACTGCTCCTAAAAGAATAGTTCAAATGCAGAGGTCAAATTTCATGTTTGTGACGATTTAAAATAATGTTAAAGAAGCATCTGAAATGTTTTATACTATTTAAAAGTACTCGTGATCTACTTAGGGTCCACTTAGGTCTATGTCTTCTTGAGTTTTCAGCCACATCTATGTTTTTTTGTACATATTCAACGAACAAGATATAGCATGTAGAAAAATGTGCTTTAGAGTTTCCCGTCTTTGTGCTAATGTAACACAGGGAACCAAATATGTTAAAATAGAAATGAATACAGTTATAAACAATTGAACTACTTAAGTTTTAACTTAATGCTTTTATTTCTGTTATGAGACACTACAGTAATGATAACTTTGTCAAATATTTTGTTTCAACCATTCCAATCTCTTACTAAAATGAACCGTTTTGCACGAGTCAAGTCAGCGATGCCACTTGACTACTCAACAAAGTGAGCTTGGCTCAAAGTTGAGCCTCCAGAAGTGCATTTTTCATCTTAATTAGTTTCCCTTCACAGCCTTGGTAAGCTAACGTTGGCTTCTCTGTTCTGTTTTGCTAGTTTAGTTGTGTGTTAGCTACAAAGTTAATTCATTGTCATTTTTTACAGATTTTACAGTTGTTTGTGAATACCAAGTGTTTTAAGGGAAATGTAGTTAAAATGTAAGTTTTTTAGCAATATTTACCGTATTACTAAAAGTAAAGTAAAACAGGAATTCCATGTAATGTAGAGTTTTAAATCCTCTCCATGTTGCTAGATCCAGCGTTAGGCCTGGAAAGTATATTTTGTTAGAACAAAACAATTCATTTGAGAATTTGAACTTGAAAGTAACATGCAATTTTTTTCAATATGTTATGTATTTGCATTCAGTCAGCGCTTACTTTGAAGTTGTTATGATTGAGATTGATGTTGTACAACATAAAGGAAACATTCATGAAACATGAGGTAAAGCAGAACAGAGACTAGAAGCCTGTTTGTAAATGCAGGTCAGGTGTTTATCGTGTGAGGAGATCCAGGGAGGAAGATCCAGCGACTCCAGTTGGTGGCGAGCCAGCCAGCCTGATTTCCAGTAAACCTGTATCTACTTGACCCCTGAAACAGCCGGATGAACCGTTTGCTTTGTTGGTAGGATCGTGCCAGTCACCTGGATTGGTACCAGCTCGAACATATAATATACTCAGAAAGTGCACTCTGACTCAACAGACTCTGACAGATCAGATCAACCTCCCCTGTGGTCATAAGACACTGACTTGAAACTGTGGAGAAATCTCCAATGAGGACCAATACACATTGTGACTTGAAGTTATCACCAAACCAAGCTTCTTTAAAGAACAGTTGTGTTTTTTGAAGGTTTTTATATCAATGTAAATGTTGCATTTGTTTTGTTATTCATAAGCAAACTGAAGTTGCAGTTAACTGAATTCCCATTGTGTGTTTATGGTTACTGCACTCAAAACTGGAGTTTGAGTGCGTTACACCCAGACTGTATGGAGTGGACGTCCCTTACAGGGACATGCGGTCAGGGGAGGCTCATCATGACAAGTAAAAAACAAATAATGCTAAAATAAAATAATCAAAATCGCTGAATTAGTGCATGTCCTGTTCAAACAGAGGAGACAGTGAGGTGAGGCAGCGACGAGCTGTTCCTCACCTCAGATTGTGAATCCCTCACTAACTGGGTCGAGCACGTGCCTTTTGCTTTCTCATTGTTTGTCACCACTGTAATATTTGTAGACACTTTTATTATATGTCCTTTCTTTACATAGAATAGGTCATGTATTTCACGTATGTGTAGAACATATTTAGTGTTGCTGATCTGACAGAAACCGCAGTGAAAAAGCACAGAGAGGCAAACACTACTCTGCCTCAAAGAAGAGGGCGAGCGAGAGCCCACGGGTCGGGTTCATGCTTGTTCTGTCGTTGCTCTTCTACACTTTTCTGCTTCTTATATTTTGCTTTCACCACAAAAATGTAAGATTATATATCCAAGCTTAAAAATGTCTCAAAAAACAAGGAAATATGAACAAATCAACAGCAATTCAACGTCGGACAGGTAAAGTATTCCGTTTATGTGTTTGTTGTTCTCTTTATACATCAGTGGTTGTTACACAGATTATTGCGGAATCTCACGATGTTCGCGGGTGGTGCCCGCGAGCGCTCCGCCTCTGAAACACTCCCGGTGGGGCAGATCGAGGCGCACACACTCCTGGTGGAATCAAATATGTACCTTACCTATGTGTGTGTAAAGAATGCTGATATGAAAAACAACCCGTAGTCAATGTGCAAGCTGCCAATTGAATGGTGATTTAAGCTTCTCTATTGGGTTCATATATTTGTAAATCTGACTTATGTAGTGTCAGTGCCTCACCAGACACAAACCTCACCGCACGTCACTGTCCCTTATTGGTTTGCGAACTTCCGTTCTGAAGCCTCACGTAGGGTCATTTTCTCATAGACTTCTATACAATCAGACTTCTTTTTGCAACCAGAGGAGTCGCCCCCTGCTGGCCAGTAGACTAGAATGCAAGTTTAAGGCACTGCCACATTGGCTTCACAATGGCTGGTTACACTAAGCTAAGCTAACCAGGTGCTGGCTGTAGCCTTATATTTAATGTAAGGATACAAGAGTGGCATCAATGATGTCATCAAACTCTCTGCCAGAATTCCCCCAACATGTTCCTTTAAATTACAACAGTTATGACATACTTAGATGTATTCTTCTTTAAATTGCCTCCAATGGTTCCCAGAACTTAACCAAATAGAACACCTTTGGGATGAGATGGAAAAAAAGATGTTCACAACATGGATCTGCAGATTCTGCACAACGGTCTCAA
>NW_027176372.1:13005544-13143044 GCF_023349555.1 Cebidichthys violaceus | reverse complement strand
AATAGTGTTCGCCAGGAAATGTGCACGACTTGAAGGCGATGTGATGGAAACACTGTAGAGTAGAGTTATCAGCATATTTTCAAATTCACTGTCATTTCCCTCATTGACCATAACAGCAAAAACACTTCATCTGCTCTGCTGCTTGACGGGCGCTATTCAACAGGGACCGGCTGAATAGAAGCGGCGAGCCTGCAGGAAGGCCTCGTCCAATCACGGTGCACGGACAGGCGCACCAGCCCGAGAAAGAGAGAGCCAGAGCAGCGGGGGAGATACCGTTGTTCAGAAATTGCATTGCAGGAATATGTGATATAACAATAGTAATAGGTCTGGCTGGTGTGTTCTCTCTAAATGTCAGAGAGGCATTCTTGGTCACCTCATGCAAAGTTAATCGTGTAAAGAGTTTTGAGGAAATGAGGCTGCATAAGGTAAAATGTCTGCATAGCAACCACTCCAGCTAACCGTACATACGATAGAGCTGCAATCATTTCTCTTTTGCCTTCACACAAAGCCTTCTCTGCACTAATGAAGAGAGAGAGAGAGAAATATCTTCAAAGAAACAATCCTTTAGGAAAAAATGTTTTATAGGGCCAAATTTATGGGATTTTTCAATTGTCTGCGCATAACACCCATGTCTTATAGGGAAGGCTATATTTGAGCCATCTCCCACAGCAGTAGCTCAATTTAATAGAACAGTAACGGGATACTAGCCTAGAACACTGTTCAATTTGATTACGCAGTTCATGGGGACTGCGGACTTTGATAACGGATTGATTTATTTTGCAGGGGGCTTGAAATAATAATCCTCTTCTAAACCTTCATGGCCTCCAGGCTCAAACTTTTAATAACGTTATGAGAGAGATGAGAATAGTGCATCACTCCAGGCCTGGTGCGGCTCTGCTCAGCCGTCCTGTACAATAGGCTCTTCTCGTAGCTGTTGGTGCCTCTGCATGATGGGTTGTTTGTTTTTGTTTGCTGGTAGGCGTCTAAGCCATTCAGGAATTTGCCCTTGGGTTTATCTTAAAAGTCATATACGCACTTAAATTGCCTGTGCCATGAATCATAGTGGTGTAGAGTGTTTACGAATACAGTACTTCTTTGTAAAGGCTACACGGTCCCTATACTAGTTGTGGAGTTTATTAAAAACCAGAAGAGAACATAGGGGTTTTAGGCTTCACTGGCTGCAACCAAATGCAAAATTAAGAAAGGCTGGGATGAGGGCACATAAGGGAGGTTGTGATATAAACAGGCTGAAACTGCCTTGAACTGCCACTGGGGGCTCATAAAAACTGAATGGAGACTGTGCTTTGTGTGAATTATTTAAATCGGTAGAGCAAAGACCATACGGATGCTGCATTCTCAATGAGCACGTGTGGACATAAACATAATTGCTGACATGACAGTCAACCTGCAACTATAGAAAAGGTCAGTAGAAAGCCAGTGAAGATTTTGTGATTTGAAGGTGAAAAGATATTTAGATATGTAGGTTAAATCTGGGTACTATATTTTAGAAGACTGACAATTAAAACAGAATTTAAATAGTTAAGATGGTTTGGAAATGTTTTGACATTTGGGCAATGCGCTAACTTAGATGAGCAGCTTGATCCCACAGACATGAAGTCGGTATGATGAATATGAAGCTACAGCCAGTAGCCGGTTAACCTAGCTTAGCTTACCATAAAAACTGAATGAATTATTAATGTAAATGTTGTTGGAACAACAACGTAACACCAAATCAATGAGCTAAGCAGTGGTTGTGTTAAACTTAGACAGGATTGTAAAAAATCCATCATAATCTATTTTTACACGTCATTTTAATTCAATTATTTTTATTGTAATAAAACATGAGCTAAAGGCCTATTTAAAGGCGGAGTCTGTGATTCTAATCCAAAACACTTTTTGGATGACGACTTCTTATAGCTGTTTTAATTTTGTTCTCAAGGCTGAACTTGCTGCCACAATGGAGACTGGACTGAACTGCATTTTCTCTACGTGGGATTTCCAGATCCTTCAAGCTGCTACACCGGGAGGAAATCCTGCAGCATGTGCTCCTTCTGTACCAGGGGCATACGTAGCTGCATCGGCACTGCTGTATGCATTGTGTACTATTGATGCGCTCCAAGGCCTCCGATCCTTAAAAAGGACAGACAGCCTTCAGACTTTTCCGTCATTGTTAAAAAAAACTTGGTTAAAGTGACCTCTGGGGCTGAGAGATGCTAATGCTCAGTAGAGCTGAGACGGACTGCAGAGGGTGATAATTCTCTGTGGGTTTGTCATTGCAAGTGACCCCTTCCTTGTTACACGTAGTCATTTAATCCATTGTTCATTTAAATATATTGATTATAGCCACTACAGGGAAATTAACTCACATATGATTTGAGACTGTCAAATGAAATATCATGTAACTCAATTCAAAAGGCATCAGTGTGCTGATCGGACCAGTGCTAAGCTATGAGATACTGTTTGCCCATACTACCGCCCACACGTCATATCATTAGGTCGGGGGATGAGATAGGTGTCTGGTCTTATACCCGCTATCATCAGACCAAGATGTTATTATTTCACCAGCCGGCGCCCGTCTCCCACGACCACAAAAGCTCATTACGATTGATAACTGATAGCATCGCTTAATCATGACTGGACAAAGGCCATGGCCATCCAAACAAGTCCCCCGATTGAATTAATGGTATTCATTAAGCCCCAATGAGAGCCTTTACAGATGCTGCGACCTTATCATGCCACTTCATCTTCTCGGAGATTGACTGAGGTAAAATACAAGCTCAGGGAGGGAAAGGAGGAGGGAGAAAGGAAGAAAGGGAGAGAGATTGAGATTAGGGGAAGATGAGAGAATGAGCCCCCAGAGAAAAGAGAGAGGAGAGTGAAGTACAAGAGGTGTTCACTTCACTGCAGGTGGATTGACATGTTCCCACTGGGGGAACAGTTCCAGTACAGATAGTCCTAGAGCAGATTACCATCAACCTTACAGAGACTTGAGCATGCTTGGACTAATGGCCCTCCAATGCCATTTTTCATCAGAAGTCTCCTGAAACATATGTGAACAACATAAGATATTCCTCATTAATAGGACTAACCTGAGGCATTATATCCACTCGGGGACCCCAGACCTTGAGTTAGAGGACATCATTCAGCTGCTGCTCTAAAATCAGCACTAGCATGAACGTGCCTGCCTGTAAAATATGAATCATTTACAGCCGCGCCCCAACTGCTTGCTAACACGATGCCATGCTCTCGGACTCCCCGAAGCAACCCTGAACCAGCAGCTCAGGAATACACAATGATTTCGACCCCTGGGGTCCATGCACAGAAGAGATGTTATGTGGTTAAGGCAGCATTGCACACTGTTCACCCCATTGGTGGGGCTGGGTGTTAGGTCTGGGCCGACTGCACTCTTCTTCTTGTGATGGCGCTTTGGACTTGGTTTAGGCTCTGCTGGTTAGGACAGATGCACTGCAGGTTCTATGGTGGTCTTGTCACAAATGTGCTTTGTGATCCCAGGAAATGGACCTTTTGAGAGCTCAAGGGAAAACCAAAGATATGGCCTCAATCAGCAATTTATGTGGTGGTTCACTTTTACTCTGTGATCTGTAGCTTTAGATTCTGTCTTTATCTTTTCAACCTGTTTTTTCTGCTGAATCAGTTTGACATCCTGGATATATCCTTCAAACACATATTGTAGAACCTTCTGTCTTCTTCTTTTCGTTTTTATAAAAGTTGGATAATATTTAATCAGGGAGTGCAGGAAGTGACAAACATTTATGGAATTTGTTAAGATAGAGAAGGCATTGTATGTGACACACATAGCATTAAAACATGAGGCAGGAGGGCGAGTGATTATGTATACAATCAGCTTCATTATTGTTCTAGTGGCTCTAAAAACCACTAGAACAATCCACAAACGCCCACAAAAACATGCCATCACCACCAGCCACTGCAGAGATACGTGTGTCTCAGAAGCGAGTTTAAATTGGAGACATCTGTACTTGCATTGTTGCACATTACGCCCCATGCTGCGCCTCTACACTGGATATACATGGGTTAATTCAAATGAGTGTGAAGCATTATATGCGCCACACATTTGAGGAACCTCTCACTCCTGTGTGGCATCCTCTGTTAAAAAAGTGTTCCCCTTTGTTTGAACAGTAATTCTTTGAAGTCAATAAATTCCTTTTTTTTATTATGCTCTTGATGTACAGAATTTCACACATAAGAACAGACAGGGAGCATGTGTGTGACAAACAAGCACAAGTCTATTGAGTTGCAGAGAGTGTGTGTGTGTGTGTGTGTGTGTGTGTGTGTGTGTGTGTGTGTGTGTGTGTGTGTGTGTGTGTGTGTGTGTGTGTATATATATGTACATACAATTTAGGCTGACACTTAAATTCTAGAGTTAAAGTTCGGGACAAATTGCCCAACTGCTGTACACTATAGTCATTCATCATTGTCAGCAGTCAAGTCCATGCTCAAATGCCACTCCCCCCTCGTGAAACATATTGTTGACTAATGCATGTGTGGTAAACACACAATTTCTTTCATTTAGTAACAGCTCAGTCTGTAATTACACAGAGGGATAGCTATCAGAGTAGCACTCATTGTAAAAAGCGTTAGTGGGTCATCTGCAGTGAGACAGAGAGGGAGAGACGGAGAGAGGGAGAGAGGGAGAGAGGGAGAGAGGGAGGGAGGGACAAAGTCTTGTATAAAACCTTTCAGGGTATCAGATTTGCAAGCAGCAGCGGGGAGTACGCAGGGGGGAAATTAAAGTGTGCAAGCCCTGTGTGAGCTGCTGAATGTGTTTGTAATTATCGACTGAGTGGTCAGAATGCTGTCATTAATAAACAAACATGTTTAGAAAAAGTCAGTCATCTGTGGGTGTAATTTTGTGGCATTTTATAGTTTAATCCCTTTTTTCGTTCACATGAAAGTTAATGAGTGAACCTACCGTTTCTTAAGAGGCTCTGAAGTTCACGGGTCAACCTACTTTATTTTTGCCCTCTCCCTTTTTCTCTCTCCTTTTTCGCCCTCCTCTACAGAGACTGGGTAAGACAGCCGCGAATCATCTGTGAGCCTATTAATTAGTCCAATCACTGGCAAACAGGCCTGTGTTATCACTGCAGCACGACAGTCTTTCAGAGCTGAAATTAAACCGTGCACACTACTGTTCCAGTGCCAAGGGGAGTAGAGATTTAGCTCCACTGGCGCCGCGCATGGATAAATCACCACCACTAAGCAGTCTGTAGCACTGTCATGGCAAAAAAAGGAGAGGGCAAATAAAATGTGCTGCTGTTTATGACAAAAAGACCATTATATGTGATGACAAACTAGTGATGAGCACTTTGGTTCAAAGAGAAATCTCTCTGCAGCTTCAAAAAGAGGGAATGCCTGTCAGAATAAAAGCGGATAGACAAAAGCAAAAAAAGAAAAGACTGAAGAACGTGTAACTGAGAAGAACAGAGGTGCCAAAAAAGATCGTCGGCAAACAAGGTCTCCTTTTATTGAGAGAGAAAGATGAATGGTAAAAAATGTCAGAATTAAGTGACAGAGAGAATGACAAGGAATGGGAAAAGGCAGTGATTGGAAATGTGCGCAGTGGTGTGTGTGTGTGTGGGTGTGTGTATAGTAGGCATGTTAGAGCATTGGTGTCTATGTGCACAGCTGTGTGCATGCCCAAATGTTTCTGGCCCAGACTTTGGGTTGTGGGAGTATCACAAAACTGTGTTTCCCAGCTTAGGCCCTGTTTACTCTCCTTAAAATGCAGATGTTGGTAATAAATCCTGCGCTTGCTCATTTATTTTGGGGGACTGCACCTTGCTTTATTAAAGCCATCTATCACTCACAGCTCCTGAATCAATGAGATGCAGAGGAAAGCAGTGTCAGCACAGAGGCACGCAGGGAGAATACCATCAGCCTGTACCAGTCGGAGCAGCGAGGAGTATGAAGCAGGAATAGATCAAAGCATCTGTCACACATTGGGACTGCGTGGTGACAGAGGTCAGTTTTTTGTGGGCATTACTAAAACAAAAATGTGCTCATGTCATCCATGATGAGAAATATAGTTTAAATATTGCAAACTGTAAAAAAAAAAAATTAAAAAAAAAGTTTCAGGTACAGTATGTAAATAAAGACTTAAATTCAGCCAGGTAATTAATTTCACTCAATCTGCATTTAGTATTCAGATATGCAGTCTTATCCCGTATGGGGCTCGTTGAGGGGAACCAGGGGTGAACCGCTTCAAACCGAGCCCATCTGGAGACTCCCTCCCTGGGATTCACTCTCCTGTGGTAGAGAGGGCCACATCAACCTCTTTTCCACAGCTGCCACATCCACCGCCCAGCCTGCCAGGCACTTGTTAAATAAGTCTGTCTCAGCCCGCGGACCTGAGCAAAAGGAATATGGAAGAGATCTGGCTCAGCAGAGGGAGATGAGAGAGTGGGGAGAGAAGAAAGTTGGAGAGCAAAGTGAGAGTGGGAGGGGAGAAATGGGCGGGAGGAAAAAATATGGTCTGCGGTGAGAGGCGAGAGAAAGAGCTGCTGTGAAGAGGGACATCAAAGGCTCACGATTGTTTTGTACTTTTTAGTGTTGCTGCTAATCGGCTAACGGAGAGAGGCAGCCGCCTCTTCAACTGGAGGACGTTAGGAAAGCTTCCCTCCATCATTCCTCCTGAGCTGGGACTGAGCTGTCCATCGCTATAGTCAACGGTTAGTAATCTATCAGTGAGTTATCACCTGAGTCTGCTTGTTTGTTTATCCATGATTCCAGAGTATGGAGAGAAACAAAGACGCGCACACTTTCACCTGAGGTGGAAACTCACGTCAGACTGAAATATGCATTAATAATATGATTTTTTTTTTTTTTTGCTCACTTGGGGGCGGCACAAAAAGCTGTAAACACAAAACTGTGATATAAACACCCTCTGAAGTTCATTTGATGAACATGTTGGCAAACAGTTCCCCATCCAACAGACAGAGCAACATCAACATTCATTGGGAGTCGTGTGTCTGGTCAACTGAATGTAAGTCCAATATTCACTCTCTTTTAATCTCTTGTTTTGGCTTCTACAATCTCGTGAGGGAAATATCTACCTCTTTAGCTGCTATATGCTCCACCATGTTTACCAGCTAGTCGCTAACTGTGTTTGTCTGCCGTTCGGTGCTGGGCAGGTAGCGTACAGTTGATTTGTCCTTTCAAGAAACTGCTCAAAACAATAAACTAACTGTACGCTCAGCCCTGTCTCCTAAAAAGTGCGTTCCTATACAACGAAGCTGCATTGTGAATTACGTTTAGATGGAAACGTATTTTGTCATGGATCACGTTTGCTTTAGCATATCAAAAATACGTTTCAAATGAGTCCGTAAAAGTTTGTTAAAAGGAGGAGGTCAGGGTGCATGAGTCAAGAAACACAAGCCCTTCACCCAGCGACTGCTGTTCCTGTCCCGTGTGAACCAATTGCTTTTGTTGCCTGAACCCAACCAAGTTGTTGCATTTTTGTGTCATTTCAAGCCAAACCATGTTGTTTTTAACTAAACCTAACGGAAAGATTTTGTAGTATTTTTGTTTTGATTCGTTTCAATTTACAACCTTAACCACATGTTTTAAACTGTTTAAATCTGTGACTGTCATCTGGGAAAAAATCCATTTCCCTGGAAACATAATTGAGAATGCAGTTTTGTTTTATGGGAATGTAATTTTGTAGGAGACCAGAACAAAACATTGAGCCAAAAAATACTAAAAGCTCCATAGAGTTGTGGGGAACTTCCAAACTTGGTGGTGGCTCTGTAGGTTCATCACTACAAGTAACCGTAACATGTAGTTGAGCCATGGTTAATATGAAAATATTGATTTGTGCAGTCACAAACTGAGTCTTCATTTGTTGTGAAACATACTATCCGAAGATATGGACAGCAAAGACATTCAGACCTGAACAACTTCAAGGTGCTTGTAGTTTACATTTATAGGTCAGCCATATTATTAATACTTAATACATTTTTATAGATTCATTATTATGTGCTATTAAAACTAGATCTGGTCTACAATCAGTTAAAAATATTCTGCATTGATATCGATTGACCTACGGAAATGTAGATATTATTAAACATTATAAATATATTTCTAATATAATTTATAACAATCTAATAATACTCGGTGCTGCATAATGAGTACTTTTGATAGTTAATTACATTTTGCCGCTAACACTGTGCTTGAATATGAACGTCCACAACTGCACACAACAGAATCATGTGGTTGTTAGTAAAAGGCAGCAACTGTGGAAAAAACTTGGTGGGAGGTGTAAACAGACAAGTTCATCATCATCTATCAGCGCCAACAGGAAAACTCCGGGGCATGTTGCAGAAGCCACACACTGGGGCTGTCTGGGAGGCCTTGTCTATGTTTATCGAAGGGTCAGCACCCTCGTGGGATGAGCTCACTGGAAGGTCAGTGCACACATCACTCCTGTTACTCTCATATAACCATCAATCACCGCCCTAATTCAAGTCTATTGCTGGCAAGTCAGGCAATTACGACAGCCTAATTGCAGGTAATGTCAGTGAAAGCCCAAAGTCAACCAGAGACGTGCAACAAACTGAATACTGAATGTGGACTGAAAGCAACATGGTTTACAACATGGCTCCTAATGGCTTTGTACAAGCATTTGGTAAATATTCAAACAAACAAGCCACTCTTATCTTATACCTCCATGTTAAACACTTGTGCAGTTGAGTTCCGACACATTCAAGAATGGCCCAGTGAGAGAAGCAGTGGAGTGCCAAAAACAAACATTTTGAGAACGGAGACAAAAGCTCTAATTTCAGAATTTCGAGAACTTCTATTGGGCGGCATGGTCTTAAGGTGCCATGACGCTCATGCATAAATCATGCAATCATCATCAATGCATATTCAGCGAGGCTGTATCGCTCTGCGTCTCTATGGGAGATTAGAGGGAGCCCGGACTGTGACAAAACCCAGCTGATTGTAATGAGCTTTTTTGTGGCTTCCTGCGCTGACAAAACAAGCCTAAATTAATCATGATACCACCCTCCTACTGCGGCAAGGGAGCCTTAAGCTTCCATCGGCAGTCCCAGTTGTATATTGGACCCTGAGACAGAAATTTTCTTTGATGCAAAAGTGAATTAGACTTCAAACCGCTTTGATTTAAGTCATTCACAGCAAATCGGTGAAAGAATATGTTTTCAATAATTGGCTTGCCTTTATGAAACATGACTCAAATTGGTGGCAGTCTGTTTGTTGCACCATCTGCAGTGAAAGGCGTTAGATAAGTGAGAGGGATGAGGGAATAAACAGAAGCAGAAATACACGCTGAAACCTACAGCTGGTATCACAGGAAGCAAAATGCTGTGTGTGTGTGTGTGTGTGTGTGCGTGTGCACTTGTGCGCTCACTGAAATGTGCGGGCAGAGATTTATTTTGCATTGACTTTCCATCTCCTTCTGACAACTTAAGCTCCATTCATCACTCCAGCATAAACGTTGGATTTTCAGGTAATGATCAAAGTAAAGTATTGTAAATCTAACTTTTCAGGTAGAAGTCATCATCTGTTGGTCACTTTGAACACTTGTTTGGCACATAATGCTTCGTATATTGACTTAATTCACTGTTCGTTAGCCCCACCCCTTAGTTGGTGTTGCTACGCCTGTCAAGCTTTCCGTTTTCACAAGACACATAAGGCAGTTTACAGTGATAAAGTGGTTGATTTACCACTTAAAATTCTCAGTAGGTTTTGAAACAATGGCTACTTGATTTCAGACAGAGGTAGACAAAAGCAGGCTTCTCATTGATTTCATTGATTTTTGCCGGCTGATACGATACTGCTGCCATTAGATTTGATTAGCTAAAGCCAGGTAGCTAATTAATCTAAAGTTAGCTCCATGAGTTGGTGGAAAACACTGTCTCCGACTGACTTTCCAATGTTTCTTGCTGACTTCCCCTGAGTTCAGTAGATCGCTCTTGCTACAGATCGCATGCACACTGCGTCAACATGTGGAGAAATCCAAAGGCTGACAGACCTGCCTTGCCTAGACATGGTTGCTAAGCTATGACTGGCATGACAATCACTGATCATGGGAGGGGGTTTAGTGAATGGTCAATTCACCAACATTTTGATTTGACGCCAGTGTTGCCCAGCTGTGCGACATCAGAATCTCGTCCAAAATAAGCACTGACTGCCTTATATCCTGCCAATAATAGCATTCAAATGCAAACACAACTGAAAACCCTTGACAGCATTTTAATTGCACTATTAAATCACTTCCTAATTGTGCTGCAGGCAGTGAGAACTGATAGTCCAAAGTTAAAGTGACGGCAGCTGCTTTAAATTTGTAAAATGTGTTATTTCTTTGAGAACATCATCAGATAGGTAATGACATTACCTTATCAGCTTATTCACCAGCTGGAGGTGTCCTCCTGGTCAGGGATGATGACACTGTGGGGGTTATGATTTGACAGGAAGCCGAGGACTCGCTCATCAGACTCTTTAGTCACACTGAGAAGAGACGCTCACATCCTCTCTGTCTAACTGATACTTGCCTCATGATTCCATTACCTGGAGTGCCAGAGGGCGTGTGGGACAGGAGCCATCTACACAGGAAGCCAAGAAGCAAGTGAAGGCAAGGACTGGATGAAGGCAGGTGCTCTGTGGACGAATGGAACATGAATATATAAAAAATATTTGAATGTCTCCTTCTCTGGCAAACAGATTGCCTGAGTTGGGGTGGATTTCATTCCAGCCACATGCCTCCAGGAAAAACTGGGTCTTCTCATTTTAAGGCACATCTTCCCGTTTGTGCATGTTCAACATTTTGTGATAATAGAGAAACTGGGTCAAACTAGCACTCTCTCATTCCAGTCACATAATTTCAATGAAGGGAGAACTTTTGAGCATTTGCATTGGGGTGATGGAAAGAAGCGAGCAAGTTTTAATTCAGCGAGTGAACTTTGGTGACTGCTGTTTTCCGGCGGGATATGGAAGGATTTAGTGTTTGACCACTTACACAACCACCATGGGACTGGAAGGAGGGGGAAATAGTTGTACGGATTACTTCTGCCCAAAGACCCATTGCCTTGAGGACAGGTTATCTAATCCAAAATCTCACAATTGCTGCAAATGTTGGCTGTGCTCAACACAGAACAAAAATAAGAGAAATATACACATCCTGCTGGTTCAATATGAGAACAGGGATGCCCCGAAGTAATTTTCTTAGAATGACCTGCACTGTAGCACATGAATAATGTACAAAAGCCATAAAATGGCAAAAAAAATAACTTTAATGTTTACCTCGCCTTATACAAACTATCCCAAGAGATGTCACATTACAAAAAATCATATGGAAACAGCAGCTACCCAAGCAATATAAGCCATAATAAACTTGCTGACTGCAGTAAATATGACTCCCATCTCAGCATACAGTTTAAGTGCTACTGAAAGGCACTGAACTGTAGACTGTAAGCTGAAGTGTCAAGGAACTCGATAACCATGTTAATCAATGCAGAATCGTCGTTTAAAGAAGGTTTTAACAAAGATTTCCCAGAAAGAGGGAGCAGGAGTTGGGGAAATGAGTGGATGTGTGAAAGAAGGAGTTGGAGTGACAATGAAAGAGGAGTGTGTGTGTGTTGGGGGGGGGGGGGGGGGGCGAGTAGTGGATGGAGACAGTGAAAACATGGGCACTCGGACTGAGCCATTCTAACTGAGTGAAAACTATAGGCAGCTATTTGGACGGCATCCAGACACCTGGAGCTGTTATCAGGTTGCGGTGAGTTCAGCCTTTCAGAGGGTTGTGAATGGGAAGCCGGAGCTCAGCACTAACGGGCATTTCAAGGCTCTTTTCCTCTGATGATGGTGACGTTTTAAAGCAGGTCAAGCTGACAGGGCAGCAGCCGGGACCCCTGTGATCACTCCTCTTCAAGGAAATTTGATTGAAGGGACGACTGGACTGTTTAACCGCTAGCGCAGCTCCTGTAGCTGGAGGATTACACACACCGGGGAACAGAACAGTTTGTTCTAGCCGGTGATACATCTGCAAGCATGCGCATCAAGAATAAACTGTAAAGAGACACCTTCAGTAAATAGCTGTGCAAACAAACATAGATATTCTTTCCTTCTTTCAACATTAACCAATAACCATGGCGCGTGGCCACAAAAAGTTACTCACGCCACCAAATATCCCCTGTACAAGTATAAGTTTTATCAGGTCTCTTGAGATTTAGGCTGCGTGTCTTAAGGTGCGTTCACACTAAACACGGTACGAATCAACGTTTGGTGTGAACACAGCTTTAGATGAAATAACGGTGTAATACAAAACAAAATCCACATAACACAAACCTTCGCCAAGCAACGTAACATTTTCACTAGCATCCCGAGTCATTTGTGGCTTTTAGTTCAACATTCTACAAAAACAGCAAATAGCTATTGATACTGGCACGCTACCAATATGTCGGGGCTAAGTATGGGTTTACAAAACCTACTCAAGTCCTTACAGAAGAAACAGAAACACAAAAGGCGGACTATGAAAAAACAAAACAGCAAATAGAATTTAGGAGTGAATAGAGGCAGGAGTGATTAAGAGACTGAGAGAACAAAGTTGAAAAAATAATTATGTGTCTGCATTCTGTTAATGTCTTTTCATTTCCTGAAGTGTCACAGTTGTGTTAAGTTGCGTTAAATTGCCTTTTCTGCATTTTGTTTTCCGTAAAAGACTAAAAATGTACTTTAGACCACCAAATTTAGGGGCTAAGTGCTTAAAAATATGACCTGCTTTCTCTGTTATGTCTTTCTGGTTTGCAAAGAATAATTATGGTTGAAAAGTTGATGTGGCAATATAAATTAAAGTTAAATGAAAACATCATATTTAAACACAAGCCTTTCAGGAACAAAGTAAACTTGTCCTGTTATAATGGAGTTGTAGAAAAAGTGTTTAGATCTTTTATTTTAAGTAAAAGTAGTGATACCAGAATGTGAAAATACTTACAATAAAATGTAACTTAGGTAAAATTAATCACAGCAAAAATGTAAAGCACAAAAAGTACTCATTATGCAGAACTACCCTTTTCAGTGTGATATTATTATTAATAATATTACTGATAATTGATCATGGCCATAAAGGATGCAAAAAATGAATGGTGATGAATGTGTGCAAATATGAAATCTTTGGCCCAACAGTGATTCCAGCTGAACAGGACCAGGCACAATGAAAGCCTGGCAGTCATTCATCTTTAGCTGATGTTCTGGCTGAGCACAGCTGGAGGGGAAAGCAGAAGGAGGAAGGGTAGAAGATGGAAGATTTTTTTTTCTCACTGAACATTTGTCCTTGGTTCTGTCAGTCAGTGCTGATCCAGCCTTTTTGTTTCCGAGCTCATTCCTCTTCTATTCCTTCTGAAATGCTAATATGGCAACTTAGTGCGCCAGCGTCAGCCTTTCTCAGCCTTCGCCTCACGCTTCACATCATTATATCTTCTGCATGAGATATCTCTCTCGCTCTCTCTCTCTCTCTCTCTCTCTCTCTCTCTCTCTCTCTCTCTCTCTCTCTCTCTCTCTTGTTCGGTCCCAATGTCTCCTCTTCTGCACAAAAGCAGAGTTCGGTACCGGCTTGTTTAAAATATCTACAAACTTAGGAGAAGGTCAGCGGTCATGTGAATTTTGCATCTTCCAAGACGAGAGCAGAAAAACAACAGCCACATACTGTTAAACACTACTCCTCGTCACATTTCGCCAACGCAGTGACCTTTCTTTGTACCGTTCTGAAAAGAACCAATTTCAGGCACCTTTATCCGCGTTGCGTGTGGATGAAAGCTATAATTTCAGCTGTTTCTCAAAACTTCCTTTGACAGTTCTTTCAGTGGTACCTGAATCCCCCTGGTGCTCAATAGAATACGAGAGAGACTTGTGCCTTCATAAGTTGAACACATGGTGCCGAATTCTTTCTGATGGAGATGCACATATCTTTCACATCCTCCTGACAGATAAATCAAACTGTGACAGTCATCCAAGAAAACATGAATTTTGGGACAAACAAAAAGTTAAAAAGCCTCTGTGTACGAGTCAAATCCAATATGCACAAGGAGGGGCAGAATCAAAGATCTGATGGGGCCGCTATCTAAACCTAAGATCTGACTGGAACTCTCAAAATTACACTTCACGTTATGATTACAGTATGCCATGACTGCACTCTATCGGATCTGCTCTTTGGTTGGCTGAGCCCTTTCCCAGTATCTATTCTAATAAGCAGGAGAGTTAATCGAGAGCATAGACCAACACAGCTTCCCCCCCCTGGGAGCAGCCAGGCAGTGCTGCTGACTGTGGCGCTGACAGCTAGAGAGCATTAAGCACAGGGGTACTGCCGCCCAGTGCAGGCGCTCAGTGAACCATGACGGTGTCATTTCTTTTAATAGGGCTTCTTTCTTTCTCTTTCCCTCGTTTTCTCTCTTAAAGTCTGTTTCCTTTTTCTACCTTCTTCTTCAGCGATAGTTCCTTTCTCCTCTGTTGTATACTGCCAGCCGTGAACCCTTCCTAGCCTCCTATAGACGTCCTCTTTGCCAGCTCTCGCTTCCTTTCTTTCTTTAATCCCGGCCCTCCTCTCGCCTGTTTAGAATGCAAGACGTGGGGATGCGGTTGTTGCCGAAAACCCCAACGGCGTGTGGGGAACTCTAATTGGTTTGCTTAACCTTCAGAGCACAATGAGCAGGCTGTAATGAAGGCTCATGATTCATGGCCAGGTAATAAAGCTGAAGAGGGCCGTTTACCCAACACAACGCACACACACACATACCTCAAGACGCTGTGAGTAATACACAGCTGCATATGGGATTTAACACAACATCAGGAGTGTGTTGTCAGACAGGCGTATGGTCCCTAATAAAGCCCTAAGCTATTCTACTGAGAGACTATTGAAAGGCATTCCTCCTTGGCAAGCGATTTTCATCAAAAACATGCAACCAACATGGCAACCAGGTGCGGGTAATGTGAACGCTGGATGCCAGAAGGGAAAATTATCAGGCTGTGTGACAGTTGATGACATAATGTAAAAGTTTGCGGGGTCAGCGGCTCTGCTAGTGACAGACCAAAGCTGCACAGGTTGCTCGCAGGTTGCGGACGGCACACTCTTTCCATATGTACAGTAAATGTCTTGTCTCGCGGCTGAAAGCCAGGCTAAATTGAACGCGGTATGTTCAGACAAAGGCCTTTCAGAGGAGACGGCATTTAGATCGTGCACCCTGATTAGACACAATACACGAGAGCTAAAGGAAACTTGTTAGCACCACAGGGCAAAGCTTCACAGAAAGCTGAATTAGCTCGTGTGTGTGTGTGTGTGTGTGTGTGTGTGTGTGTGTGTGTGTGTGTGTGTGTGTGTGTGTGTGTGTGTGTGTGTGTGTGTGTGTGTGTGTGTGTGTGTGTCTCTCCGTGTGTTTGTGTTGTGCATGTTTGATGAGGTTTTTTAATGAACTGGCGGACTCCTGGTGGATATTGCTGTGTCAGGGTATAGTCTGCCTTTTAAGGGCCTCTGAATAAGTTATGATATTTGAAGAGATAATGAGATGGAGGAAGGGAGATAGAGGGCGTGAAGGAGCTGAGATCATCAGCAGAAAAGTCTTAACACAAACTGACAGCTGGAGGTTTGAGGCACTTTTCAAGGTCAAACAGATATCCAGAGCAAAAAACTTGCCAAGATTCTATTTCTGTGTTAAATTTCACTGTTTGTTATAGGCTTTGAAAGGCACTGGAAGGGAATTTATTGATGTCCTCTTGTCAACGTTTCTCGTTACCTTCTCCATCTAATGTTAACATATTTACATCTGACCTAACCCTGAAAGAATTTGAGCATACAACACATTGCAAAGACTGCATGACATCAAAGCCCACTTCTATTCGCTAATGACTTTATAACAGTCTGACTGCTGTGCTTCCACCTGAGCATCAAGGCTACATTTCAAATTGACTCCCCTTCCAGCCTGCGTTTCCACAGACACACTGCAAATCAGAGCAGCCCTGATGCTCTAGTGCACAGATGTGCTGTGTCATATAGGTGCAATGAATTATGGTCATTGTAGTGTAACAGGCTTTCAGGGCTTGGCAGCATTAAATCTTGATAGTTTGAAAACCACATCATTGGGAACCTCAGGCTTCATGTATCACGGCACCTGCAATAAATCCAAAACAAAGGTTTACGTATTGGATTGTTAATTTAGCTGGTAATACATCCTGTGATGCATATAGTCATCTATAAATAACCATGCCTTTGCTGGGTCAGATTTAATAGACTACCTGTTTCCACTAATCAATACCTGTAAAGAAGAATGTAGAAGTAGCCTGACCTACGTAGTGTGGGGTGATCCGAAACACTTGAAACCACCTTTGGACAATCAACACAAAGGTGAGATTTATGTTCTATTTTATTATTGGGATTTAACTGGCTGTTATTCGGATTTAGAAGCGTCAAGACCTCAAGGGTGCAGAGTAACTGGTTGGTTTAGAAAAGGTAGGTGTGGTTAACTTCCCCACCTGCAACAAAGAGCACTGCACAGCCGCTTCCCTAAGCTTTTCTGTGGAAACCATCCAGGACTATTTCCCATGCAGTTGGATGAGACAGCCCAAAACAGTTCTTGGGGAATCTCTGCTTGCTATTTTGAACTTGAACAAAAGTCATATGGCATTGTAGCTGGGCAGTTCTTATGTATAGCCAACACATACTCACCCCAAATGCATCAAATAATGCATCTTGTTGTGTGTTGCAAACTGCTGCAAATATCCCAATTAAGTGCATATTTAGAATGTGCTGTTTATGTACAAAGAATGCTCCTAAAACCCAAATAATATCGACATATCCCACATGTAGTAATCAGAGAGAAAACAATGCATCATTCTGTCCACTGCCACCACAATAATGAAATGTATTTCATCATTCGAACAAAGTGCCAGAGAGGACCTTATAATACTAAAGTCAAAGGTTATTTCAGGACCTTTTTGCATTTTCATGACAACATAATTGGTGACAGTAGACCATATAATATCCAGGCCTTGAACTTGCCTCTTTGTTGGAGATGTTCCTGTCTTAGAGGAGGTATTTTATTTATTGGAGTCAATGGAATGACTTCACAATGATGAAAAACCTGTTAAAAAAGGTTAATTCCCCATGTCTTGCTCACCAACAGTTTTATTTCTGGGCCTTAAACCTCATGTGGGCCCACAATGCCATGTTGTCATACTAATAGCATGCACCTTGCTTCTTCACAGAATTTATCACCGACTGTAAATAATCCATCTACTGGCTTTTGGTTGAACCCCAGGCTCCATTCTTGCCCACCGCATTTCTTCCCAGACACTGCAATTATGAGTTTCTTAGCGATGCATACAAATAACATGGAGAGAGACCAGTTGTGAGGCCAGTGTTTTTTAATTGTAACCTGGTGCTTCTGAGGTAACTGGGGATTTTCCACTAAAAGAATATTCTAATTTTAGCCACGCTAGTGGTGCGATGTGGTCAGTCCACCACTTTGGTCCAGACTGAAATATATCAACAACTATTCAATGGATTGCTACAAAATTCTGTACATGTGTTCATTGTTCCCAGAAGATAAAGTTTACTGATTTTCCTTCTCGCCCAACCAGCAGGTTGGAATTTGTGGGTTTGAGTAAAATGTCTCGACAACTACAGGCTGGACTGCCATAAATTTTGACACACACTGAGACATTCATGTCACCCTCAAGACAATCTCGGAATCCATCCACTCTTTGTCTGACGATGATGAGCCTTTGGGGGAAGAGCGCTATATTTCTGGGGTTCCGGTGTAGCCAACAGATTTCCATGCTAAGACTTCCTTTTCCCCGACTACTCATTGTTTACAGTCCAATTAGCAACTTCAGATGCAAGACTGGAGTTGGAAATGAGAGACAGCATGTACTATTGGATTGTTTCAAAAGTAGCCAGTTTACAAGCTAATCTAAATCATCATCAGACGATAGCCAGTGGGTTGCCAGATTGCATTTTGGCCAATGTGTTCCACCTCTTTTGCTCTCCACACGGACTGTTTACCTGCATTCAACTGAAGACTGCTCGATCATGATTAGTCACAACTGCTCAAACTACAAACGGAAACCAGAACACTTTCGATGCCAAAATGTTGTCCCTTTGCCGACAGATCCCAATATGAATGTAAAATATTTTTAAAGAGATTACGTTAAGGATGAATTTTGATAACTCTCTGGCTTTTTTTTTGGCACCATCATCACGGCAAAATTTGTGGTTTACGACCAAATGCCTGCACAACAGATGACATTAAATTCAGCCTCAGCTGTATTTTGTGTTTAGCAACGGTTAGCATGCTAAACTATGATGGCGAACATGTTTAACGTTATACCTGCAAAATATCAGCATGTTAGCATCGTCACTGTGAGAATGTTAGCATGCTGCATTAGGCTTCAAGCACCACAGTGCATAGGTGCAGCCTCACAGGGCCACTGGCATGGTTGTTGATTCTTCGTAGTCTCTTTTTAACCAGTGTTGCTAAGAAACTAGCATGCACCCAAAATGATAACTGATAGCAATAACTTTAAATAATAAGACCTAAGTTATAAAAAAAAAAAAAAAAGTTATTTCATGTGAATGTGGTTCATAATCTTGCCGAATATAAACATAGTGTGGAAAACTGTATAACATAAGCCCTGGACAGAGGGCTTTCTCTCTGTGAGAACCTGTTAATGTATTTTAAGTACTCACTGGATTTCTTTTCCGCACAAAGCAGGTAACAAAAAAAACGTTGAGGTGAACGCAGGCCCTCTACAAGATATTTGAGCAGGAAAAGCTGTTGGATCTATCCCCTCCATTGTCCCTCTGGTACAGTATATAAAGCATCACAGGTGAGCCAGGCTTGTAGACCTGAGAGTGTTGTGTTTAGTTTACATTATACAACATGATGTCTGGGTATCGAAGTACACATTTTTAAATGGTTGTCTCTTGCTGCCTTTTAAAGTCACTAAAGTGTGAAGGTGCCTGGTGTGGAAGCTTTAATACTGTTTTTTGTGTCGAGAGTGTGAGACTCAAAATACCTGAAAATTCATGTTTTAAATGAATTCATGAGTTCATTCTGGCTTATTGAAGCTGTGCCACATCTGCCTGGGCAATTTGATACGTTGCTCTCAGGGTGTGCTGCAAACCGTTTCTCTGTAAGTTGTTTTCATTCTCTCTGTTGAACACAACAGCAATTACTTTCAGTGGTTGGCCTTTTCACACCTTCCTTACACTATTTTTTACCCTGTCCATTCAGGTGTTTGGAGGAAAGAGTGGATCGTTGTGTTTAACTATAGCCATTTCCCAGTGTGAGTGCTCGAGTCGTTCATCATGTAGAGTACAGGTGAACTCACCCCATGAGGGGAAAAAAATATGAACGCTGACCTGAGTAAACGGATATTTTTCTTCCCAGCAATGACTGTGCTGGGAAGTTGAAAATAAAAGTTAAAATCGAGGGAGACAAAAAAAAAGAAAGATGTGTGACAAAGTGCATGGTTGGCAGTATATGAAGTGGACTGAGGTCACTGGGTCCTGGATAGGAAATGGAAAACCCTGGCATATGAGAGTGTTAGATTATCATGGCATGATACCGTTGAGTCAAATCAAGGAGATGACACTGCAAAAATATTCTTCCCATTCCAGACCAGGACAAAAAAATAAGCAAGTAAAACACAATAGGCAGAGAGAAATAACAAACAGAGCAGCGCAGAGAGAAAGGCTGATGGGTAGATTACCTCTGGGTTCACGCCAGGAGTGCCTCTTGATCATGCTGTTGGTCTGGCTTAGAGGTTTTGATACGGGTAGTGACTGTTTATTGAAGCTGGCACAGGTTGTGCTCTCGGAGATGGCGGCCTCACATGAGCCACAGGAACAAGCAGCGTAAAAAAACATCCAGGGAACAGGGAGGCTGTAAACCATCATCCTGGCACATATAAAGGCTCATATAAACATGTATCTCACTCATATTTCACCTCTTTAGTGGACTCAGCTTCATACCGTAGCACATCCGAGGTATACCAGTGTCTGTAAGAAGATAGTGTAATGTATCTCTCTATCTCTGTACCTGCTCCAGGTTACTGAGCAATTTGATGCCCAAAAACCCCCGAAATATATGCATTCTTTCGATGATGGAGCTGGCAGCACAGAATGACAAATCTCAGTATGGCTCAAAGTATTCTTATTCATATCTTATGAATGCTTTCCGTTGACATACTTTTCTAAATTTAAACACAATAGAGCCAGAGAAACTCCCTTTGTGTAAAATCAGTTTTTTAAATCTGCCTTTTTTGAATGAACCTTTTTTTTCTATTTACGATGTTGTTAACCACAACCTAAGTTAGCTAGTCAGTATACTTTACTTTGCAAATATGATGATTCATATTTAAGCTGGCTGTAATCAGTACTTTTATATTAATAATGGATGTGAAAGGGTCACTCATGAAGATGAACTCACGGATAGTTATCTCAGAATTTTGACCTCAGTTCCCACTGTTTTGAGTTGTCTGGCCCGCAACTTTCCTGTTTTGGTTCACTCTCACAGATGACACAGTGGTGCTTTCGGCTGCAGCCAGCAGTGAAAACTCTCTGATGAACACTCTGTACGCTTCAGCACCAAACAGCAGATGCAAAGTTAACAAGAATCTGGTGAACATAGTGGAGCATTTAGCAGCTAAAGTGCCATACATTTACCTCTGGCATTGCTGGAGACAAAAACACAGGGCAAAAAGAGACCAAATATTGGTGTTGCATTTATCGGGTGACCAGAAACACGGCTAAATAATTGTTAAGTTGCGCCATATCTGCTGGACGTTTAAATAGGCATCTGTTTGCTAACAAGTGCTAACAACTTCAACAACTCAGTAATTGCAGGATTAAATACTTAAAAGCAGAAGTAATTGATTTTTCTAGCCACCTGGGGACAGCATACCAAAAAAAAACATTGAGTTTAAGAATTAAGTTTATATGTACGCAAACAGTTGCCTTTGTAAGTGTAATGCTAAAGAATATAATGTATTTATTGGAGAAAAAAATCCTCTATAATTATTAACTATATTAGCTAAGCATGAATAATGTATTTTAACCAATAAAAATCTAAAATAATTCTTAATCAGTGATGTATTACTTTTGATTCTTTTGTGAACCATTATGTAGTCGATCCATAGCATGTCTGTATTCCTCTGGGGTTTCCTCTTCACTCTGTCATGTGAGTGTTCTGTATGTCTCTCAGGTCCCCTGCTTTTCATTAATAAATACAATAACAGAGCCGTGTCTCTGCTGATGGTGCTGCAGTGAAACAGACAAGGTTGCTCACAGAGGAGTACTGCTGAGCTTGAGGCAAGGCAAAAAATTACAGCCTGTACAGCAAAACATCCCTGTTTAATAAATTGCCTTAAACAGTGAAAACTTGCCACAGGGAAAAATAATGATTTAGGGACAGAAACTCTCAAACTTCAAGTATTAAAAGAAAGTTCAGATGTTAAACGTGTGCATTTTTTACAAATGACGATGTGTAATGTGAAAGGATAACCAGACTGCTGTTCACCACAATCCTACAGGGCAGTTTAACAACTTTCAGCTCGTTGTTTTGGTTTTAAGGCCAGAAGCTGCTCTGTTTTCAGTCTAACTGCTCTCATCATCGACACTTCCAGCAGCAGCAGGCAGCTGTTTTCATGGAAAAAGCTCTAGAAGCCACTGTTTTGAGGCACTTGAGCAGGACTATTTCTGTTTTATGCTACCAAATACTTTAACTATAGTATAATGTGTGTGTGTGTATATATATATATATATATATATATATATATATATATATATATATATATATATATATATATATATATATATATGTGTGTGTTGTATATGGCTGTGTTTCCTGCCTGTTCCTATTCAAAAAAGACAAAAAGCCCCCCAAATTTAATATTAAAACAAAAACTGTTAATGAATAAGTGCAACCCTACAATGGTTATTGTTTCCTAATCCCCCTGAGCAGGGTTGCTTTGAGAAAACACACAAAACAACCCATTGCATGCTAAAAAGGCCACTGAACTGCACCAATTCTGTGTTGAATAAGAAAAATGAATGAAGTTTACCCAAAGTGTTTCTGTACTGAGTTCCACACAACAGTCAGCAAATAGATGGAAGCAGAGAGAGCAACGTGAGGGTACAAAAGCAGCCCAGTGCAAAACGAAAGGCAGGGAGAGGACTCTCGGATCTTGATAAGGACTCCTCTTAAGATAGACACCCACGGCGAGAGTGAATTCATCATTGTCTGGGGAAATGGGAGACACTGTCCAATTCACAGGAGATTTATAGGTGGGAAATCAAATGCCACAGCATATCAATTAGCCAAGGTTACACCTCCGCAATTCAATGTGCAGAGACAATGAGGTAATGTAAGGGGTGGAGAAGTCTGAAACAATTTACTGTAATATGTGACGGTATTATTCTGTTAGTTATCAATCATTTGAGCTCTTATTTGATTCCTTATGATTGATATTGAACGTTTAATTGATCAATGGTTATAGGAGATTGGAGAAATTTACAGACAGCACATCTTTCTTCGAGACCGAGCAGCCATCATCTTCCAACAGCTTGTAGAAGTCATGAGCCTCAGCCCACCACTCAGCTCTCCATGGTAAAATATAAGAGTGCCTATTCCTTCTGCAAAACTCTATCATCTGGCAGGGAAAGCCTCTAAATCTTGTTATAAGCTCAGAGAGGATAGAGTGGCACACCATTTATGAACGCTGCATTGAAGCCCGGGGGATGTTATATGAATTATTCCTGCTTTTTTTTTTTTTTTTTTTTGCGCGATGCCAGAAAAACAATCACAACAACCAAACTGGTTTTAATTGTCACAGGCTTGAAAGTTGTGTTGTCGGAAACAAGGCAGCAGATACAGAGTCAGACAGTGGTATTGTCTGACCTTCGCCTCAAACAATGCCAGTAACCTCCTCTTTCCACAAAAACGACAAATTATTTCAAATTTGATAGAGGAAATAGTCTCAAGCCCCTATATATATATATATATACTAACCTAAAAACATTTTCAAAAATGGCTCTTTGAAATCATTGGCGATGCATGTGCCTAACTATTCCAGTCCTGAATGATTTGCTTCTCAAAGTCATTGTGCCTGCTGCTTGGAAGAAAAGCGTGGCAAACGTGCTTAGGCTGAGCCCTCAGTCACAGGCCCTATGAGGGTTACTTTGAATGTCTTTCTCTCTCGACAATTTCACTATCTTATACTCTAACAATGGAGAAATTACTTATAGCGAGAGAGAGACGAAGCATGCTTAATATTGATCAACACTCCACAGAGAAGTTATGTAAAGATACATGCAGAATATGAAAATAAGATGTTCTTTAAATGTCATTTTTCCCCCAATATGAAGCTTTTTAAGTTCAAGATCATCAGGACACTGGTATGCCCTGTTATTGATTTATGGCTTGGCGATGCTGCCCTTCAGTGGCAGCTGACTAGAATAACTTTTTTTCTGCAGATGAGTTGAAGGAATGAAACATGTTGCGCTGAGGAGAAATAGTCTATGATGCAGTGGTAGTATGAGCCGAATCAATCCCAAGAAATATAGCAATACATTCTCACCTTCTTATAGTAGTCAACTTCATGCTGACAACATTTCACGGTGATGAAATACCCATATTCTGATCCCCATTTTTCTCCCTTATTTCCTTCCACAGTATCAAGTGAAAACCAGCGATTAGTCAGCGTGACAGGGTGAGCTCATATCATGAAAGAGTGTACCTCTCTGTAGGTCAAGTGCACTCAGATGTCAGGTTCTGTCCCAAAGAAATAAAGACAGATGTTTTGTGGCACTTGCCTGAAAACAAATCTAAGCTGGTGATCCATCAAGCCCCCAAGTTTCAGCCCCGCTCTGTGCACCGGTTTCATCATCACAAGGCTCAAGGACGGACTGATCCACAGGCTACCTCTGGTTCCTTGCCTCAGAGATCAAAGTGTCTCCATCTGAAAAGAACTAAATTAATTTTGGCTTGGCATGCTGAAAATGTAGAAACCGAAGTGCCACAGTCAATCTTGTTAAAGCATTGTCCTCAGCTGGCCTTTTGGTAAATGTCAAACTATTCCCCCAAGTCCAGCTGAGTGACAGGTGTTTAGAGTATGTGATGGTGTTGTACACAGAGTGGTGTTGAGCTCATTGGGGACGTTGACTCTCGTTCCAGGCCCGCTATCAAGCTGCTCAGCCTGCCGGTGTCCAAATGCAGATAAATGTAATAAAACATGTGTAGTCTGACTGTGATTTGTAATACTTTTCCACTCTTTGATGAAATGATGAAATCATCAACCGCTTCAGTAACATTGCTGGACAATATTTACCGGGGTTCTGAATGAATTCTTTGCACAGGACCACCTCTCCGTGTGCCACCCACATAACAAAACAAAGGGCCAAACAAACTACACCCATGGTAAATACCATGCCCAAAGCCTAAAACATGCATAAACAATGTACATTACATAAGTGACCACTCCTTCCCATTGAGACCCACAGAAAAATAAGTCACAGGAGAGGCTCACTCACGAAATGTGTTTTCCTGCCTGGTTGAGTAATAATCAAACAACCCAAACAGATGTAAAGAGGGGGACGATTCTCACACCATCATCCTCGTCGTCTCACAGGTGTTGCAGCTGCCCACTTTGTCCATTAGGTGTCGCTCAACTACTGCACCTGACGCATCAAGCTGTTCACCCTCTGGCCCGGATTGTCTGGGTTCGTAATTGCCACCGACCAATCACACGAGAGGTGGGCGGGTCTCTATTGTTACTACAGATACTCGAAGAAGTTTGCGACCGACCTGCCGCAGCTGCACCTATGAGTCTTCACGTTAATGAATAGCCGCGGCCCGCGCGAGACAAAACGAGCCGATTATGCCGAGATAAAGTGCATCTTGACTCGCGCTCGGTCAGATATAATGGCACGCGATGGTTCACCCGTGGAGGATTTCCCGGACAAAGTGATGCCCAGGGCAGCTCCATGCACGTGCAGCAAGAAGTGCAGGAGTCGGAGCGGCAGCGTTGTCTTCCTGGGATTATTCCTGCTGTCGCTGTCTCTGCACGCTGTCACCCTCGTCTGCTATTTGGACCTGCGGTCCGAGGTCAAAAGGGAAATTATCCTCCAGAAGCGGGATTCAATATTGACACTTGCGGGGAGTGACCTGGCTGACCCGGCGGCGGTGCTCTCACCCGGACACCCACGACTGGACTCCGGCATCAGCCGCGGCGCAGAGGGTCATGAGGTAAAACATGTTTTATTTGTAAGTTTACAACAAAACAAAAAAAAGCTAAATGAAGAGCCACAGCAGCTCATTAAAGGCAACATTGTTTCCATTCCTCACACGGAGGCTGTTCGTGTTCATTCACCTCCTGCTCAGTCCTCCTGTTCCCGGATCACGGTGTCGGGTTCTGTGTCTGCTCTGTTATGGCATGTTTCTGGGCAACTTATTTTACAGTAGCCTGTCACGACGTTTTGCCAGCTCGGTTTCCAGACAAATATGTTTGAATCAGCGCTCCCGTTGCGTGATTCAGCCTTCTTGGACGAAGATGCACAGGAGGTATAAGCTTTAAAGTCTGTCACCTGGCCAAAAGTCTCCTGTTCAGGTAAACACACCCAGGGAGGAAGTTGGAGAGGTATGGTGCCAATTGTGCCTTCATAAAACAAGAAGAAAAAAAAAAATCCCACAATTAACTAATCAACTTCAGACATGGCTTCATCTTTCCCTAATCAAACCACATTTAACCCAATTTATCTTGTTTCCAGAGATCCCCAAACACACAGAGGTTGATGCTCAATACTTAGGCAGCCTGCCCAGTTGGATTCCCAGAGACTGGTCAGCCAATGTGCTGGAGCAGGTGGACGGAAAAATTTAACTGGATCACCAGCAGGTGCAAAGCCCAAGGGCTGATGTAAATTCATCAGGACTTAGATGGAGCAGTTGGTACTTGGAGCTGAGCCAGCCTCGCCTCACATGTGTTTTCCTTTCTGGCAGTGGGCTGATTGAATGTTCGTTGTGTTGTCTGTGGCTTTGGCAACAGTTGCCCCCCTCTCCATCCCCACCACCACCACACAATCCCTAATTTCATCAGTACAAAGGGCCCGAGCGTAGGTCTCAACATAGCTTGCTCAATTAGCTCGCATGTCACCCAGTTGTGTAACCTTTTCTTCTTTTGCAGAGACTATGATCCTCTGTGTGTGGGGGCATTGGCTGGACATTTAGCTGTGCAGAAGCGTCAACTTGGAGGGCGGAGGCATTCATGTCTCCGTAGGAAAGATTATAGAGATCATTTGCTGGTATTGGTGTTTGCTCTGCAACATTTTCCTCTCAGTGGGAAGCTCAGCCCATTCATTTAGTCGTCAATGTGTCCGTTGCTCAGCTTATTTTAGTTTGGTTTCCCCAGTTAAAGCCGAGCGAAATGGGCCCGGTATTCAACCCAGATGGTGACGCTTCATGAGGTGAAAGACTGTGGCCCAGCTGTAAATATTTAACAGCGCTGTGATGCTGTCCTTGCCAGATGTCTGCATTAAACAACTCTGATTACACATCCCACAGTTTACATAGTTGGAGAAACAGGAGCATGTGGCATTTGGACACAGCAGCCGCACTTGTTAGTTTTTTTTTCGGGCATTTGCTTTGAAGAATCTCTTTTGTAGAGCTCAAAACTGTTTGTTGGATTTTTCACACAAGTCTTCATCAAAGCAACTTTGGCAGCAGCCGTGCGATTTGATGCGATGTGCAGGTATACAGACAAGTGTAAAAGACATGGGAAGTCTTCAGAGAAGACCAATCAAAAAATCAACCAGGACCAAACATACACAAGTCATAGACATGCGATACAGCAGACATGAAGAGCATTATGCGCTTTGTCATGGTAAACATCATATAGTACCAATGTGGAACCTCAGTTTGGGTGGACTTACTCGGCTCTGTGGTTGAGTTTTATTTTGAAAAAGACAAGTGGATTGTCTTTGTGTAATAACAGCTTTGCACACCAAATGAAGTGTGTTTTTCAGTTTTCAACTGGTCTGGTCAGTGTCGAACGGCAAACATTTCTTTTGTTTTGTGGCTTCTTGAGTCAAACCGAATGGAAAGAACTTTTGATCAGTTGAGATCGTAGTATTGAGGGAAAACTGGGTTTGAAGATGTTGATATCTTTTAAGTGCTCATGGAAACAAGCAATGTTGTTTTTCTTTTGTTTTAATGCTTAAATTTGATTATGAAAAGAAAACACCGTCCTGTGTTTATTCTGGCACCACATTTATTTTGAATCTAGTAATATTATAGTTTATTTTTTCATCCAGGTTTAAGTGTGGTCACATTTTGAATGCATTTTTATCCCATCTACGTCATCCTGTACTTATATTACATCATTTTGTCCTGAAATAATATAGATCCACAACTGATATGAAGACAGTGATCACGGCTATAACTCCCAGATAAGGATCTAGGCAACATAAGTGTCTGCGAACAGAGAGGGGACTGCTTGTAACTTTGGTTGCAGTGTGATCCGAGGCAAAGAAAGAAAATAAGGCAGTAAAAATGCTGTCATGCCATATTTGTAACAACATAACACAATTTGAGCCTATAAATCTGTCGGAATGTCTATAAATTTAAGTAAAGAAACAGTATTGTTGAAAGGTTTATATATCTTCAGAGATTGTCCTAGCAAAAATATGCAATAAAAGGAGGGAAAGATTGGTGAGAACTTTTATGATGAAATGCACTAATTTCTGACATGCACTTCAAAGTAACGTAACATTTCACACTCTTTCCAATCCAAGTGGAAGCTTCTAAATGAGAGCAGATAATCTGGCCGCGTATCATCTGGGACAAGACAAACGGTCCTCCCCTCAACCGTCACAGTTGGTATGCCCTTGAGCAAGGCAGTAAACCCCAGCTGTCCTGCAGATCTGTGAAGTTCCCAACAGTATAAAAAGCCCCTCCCAGGTGTGTGTAGCTCTTGGGTCTGAAGGGTGTGATGCGGGGCATTACTGAATAAAGAGCAAGTGTTGCTCACAGTCAGCCTGACCCTCATTCACCTGACCTAAGTGAGTGGCATGTCATAAAAGTCAACCCGTGGAATATTTAATTGTGTTAGCTCTGATAGCGTTTTATTCTTCAGCCGAACATTTTTCTTATAACCATTATATGAAATAATTTTCTCCTCTGATGTATGCCTTCAAAGTCTCACAGAGGAACAGATGCTGAAACATCTGGAGTCTAGTTAACGGCTATTAAAAAAGTCAGTTTGATGGGACACAAAGTCCTCAGCGGCATACAAGCTCTGGGGCGCCGCGGTGGGCTGTCACCCACATCTACTTTAAAATTGTGACCAGTGCAGGATTAGTTAAAACAAGCAGTATCATAGGTACAGATGGAGCGAGCCTCCGTATCAGGAATGAATCAGTATGCAGTGTCATGAAAAAGCACAAGGAGGTTGAAAACATCAGAGGTACGAGGCCTCAAACTTTTCCATATAGGACTGAATTGTCTTGACAGACAGACGGCGTAGACGCCCAGTAACGATCGAGTCCAGAGTCACAAACATCCACCAAAATAATAAATTCTCAAAGCATTCACGGCATTCAGCGGGGAATCGCTTTGCCAGCGGTGTTGCAACAATCCGAGATGTGATTGGCTGCTGACAGATGACATTTCCCTTTAGGTTGTGCTCCACAGCTTTTTTTTTTTTTTTTTAGATCACAATCTATGGATGCTGTTATTAAATCACCCAAGTTATGGTTTGAAACACATGGCCTTCCAGAGAGCAGTGTCTGATATTGGCTGAGGAAAGAACACTCCTTTTTTTTTTGTGTGTGTAAATTTAAGAAGAAAACACGCTGTCTCATTTCTCAGCGGTATGCATGCCATTACAGTTAGTAATGCTTGTACATCCACGATGGGCACCCAAGTCTGTAGCATCTGGCACCCACAGCCACCAGCCCCGAGTTTCACCTCCTCAACTTTGTGACTCCACGTTCTCAACCGCAATTCAGTCATTTAGACACTGCTCGTCTGAGCTTCAGAGGCGTTGCTGCAACCAGAGCTGGAGCTGTAGCCTTTTTTATTTTCAATAAACAAGCTTAAAAATGTAATGAATGTCGGGGAATTTCTGTGGTATGAGTGCAGAAATGGAAAGAGATACAAGCCATTGTAATAGTAAGTGCTAATAGGGCAAAAAAAAAAAGAAGTCTTGTGATCGCTAAATTACACATCCCTGGGGTGACTGAATTTTAGTCATATCCTCACAGAGCAACGGGGAATCGCGTCGTTTGCGCGCAACAGTACAGCCCACGCTTTGAAGATTTGAAAGCCCTCTAATTAATAGCATTTTTCCCTTGTGCTCAAAAAGAATGGTTTACTCAATAGTTGGCACTTGGCATACATACCAACACGTTGTCCTCCTGATTTACTGTAACCCTGCGTGCCTTTGAAGGGTATGAAGGCTGTAAATGTTGTAATGAAGTGAAATGAAGCAAACAAGGGCGCAGAACCATTTCTCATAGTCATATAATTGAATAACTTTTATTATTTTTTTAAAGATCACTTTGTTGCCTTCACGTGTAACAACAGACGCACCAGTTGTGGTAGTAGCCTAGCAGATTGCTTGTTTGTTTTTTGTCGTTCTGCCTGAGCTTAATCCTGGGCCAGAAATTGGCTGTTGAATCATGTTTGGCTGTCAGAACAGACGAAAGTGTAATGCCATATGCCTGAACATACACCCAGAATCCTTTGAGAGGTAAAAGCCCCCTATATGCCAACAGCTGGAGAGGAGATGTGGAGACACCTGTGCACCAAATGAACAGCAAACGTCGCTGCTCGCGGGAACATCTGGCCGTCTGTGTGTCGATGAACCACTCCAACACGTACTCTTCCATTGGGCTGGAATTCCTGTGCTTATAAGGTCAGACACGGCTGGCAGCTGGTCAGCGATGTAGAATTTAGCTACTTTGAGCTTGCCCAACACAGCCAGCGGGGGGTGTTTGACATGATACTGCTCATCCCTCACCACAGGGGAGTGTTGGGAGGGCGGGGGGGATCCCACATCTGAGACGAGGTATAGAAGAAACTCGAAACATAACTTTCCCTGTCTGTCTTCTTATGGTCTTTCAGTGGCTCTGCTTGAAAACCACACAAAGAGGCACTGGGAGTTCACGGCGCTTTGCCGGAGAAGGAGATTTCTCGCCGTGGGGGGGGGGGGTTTGAGTAAACATAACAACCATGTTTATTTGAGCGTCACAGCTGGAAACATGGAGTATGTCGTCTTGTACCCAACTGGGATTTGGCCCCCATGAAAAAAAAAAGAGAGGTCAAAGTGTCTGTCAGTAAGCTTGTCTGATTCATTCCCAGCAGTGAGAATAAATGATACATCATTATTTATTATCTTTTGATCCCTGCTAAGGGGCTGCACGTGTCACTGCTTTGGAGATGTCAGTTATCCGAACTCCGAGCAGTCCGGCACAATTATTAGTCGTCTGGTCGTCTGTCCTCAGCCGTCGAGAGCCTGCGAGCCTCACGCTCTGCCCATTATTCACGCTGACACTCCAAAGTGTGACCGAAAGCCATCTCATGTATTGCGGGGCTCGACGAAAGGAAGGCTTTGGGTGGTCTTGGTTGTGTTTCCAATGTTGAGTTTCTTTGTCTATCGGATTTTGGGAATCCTCCCAAAGATGTGCTCACAAACTGGCTGTTCAAACAGAAAGCGACTTTGAAACAAAACTGCATTTTAAAACTCAGCACGAAACATTTTTGTTGTCAGGGGACCGGCTCCGTCTCCAGCGTGCTACAGTCAGGTCAGCGCGTCCTACAGAGTTCATGTGAATGTAGGTCGACCAGAACCAGTCACATGAGAACACAGGCATGCGGTTTGTCCCGCCACTCACTCGCCCATGGGAACACCCCACCACTGTAGCATAGCTGTTCCTGTTTTTAGGGATGAGCTCAGACCAGCCTCATCAGATCCTTTTCTTTGACTCCCTTCTTTTTTTTTTTTTTTTTTTTTTTTTTAAGCTTATTCATCTTACCTCTGAATAGAGCTGGGACCAGGTGCCACATGAATGGGTACTGCTCTGATTAACCTCAATTTCCGTCATCCTTTTGTATAAAAAGGTGAATTTTAGAGCAGTCGTGTCGAGGTTGACCGTCTCAAACGGCAGAAACACAGACAAAAGTGACTTGGGTTACAGGATGTGTTACAGCCCCAATGGGACAGACAATGACTTGGCCACAATTGAATGTGCTTGCTGCCAGTGTCTCGCATCTTTTCAAATGCCCCAAGTTGTCTCTGTGCAAACATTATAGCCCAAGAATAGAAAAGATCCACTTGTATGGGTTTCGCTCTCAAATACTTGTATCACTCATTCCTTTTGTTGGCATCACGGAATTAATATAAGGTGGCATTCATGTACTGAGGAGCGTCTCGGTGTATGAAGCAAGTGGCCCTCTTGAATTTCCTGCCGTATGAATTTTCCATACTCAATATTTTCTTTTGTTTTTCGCCAGGAGAAGTTACTACACAGAAATAGTGAATTCCATGCCACAGAGGATAACAGGGGCATAACTCAGCGGGCGAAAAGAAGTCCCGGCAGGCAGCCAGAAACAGGTATGTTTGTTTATCATAATTTACTAATACTGTCTTGTCCTTCCACATTGATACAGAAGATGTGTACTGGCCCTATATTGTCTCCCAGCTCACCTCTGTATTTGTCCAAATAACTCCAAATTCAGTTCCACACAACTGCGTCGCCATTGATTTCTGGTGCACCTGCATCAGTCTATTTACTGGATACGTAATTGGCGAAGGCCTCGTCGTCTGTTGAGCAATAGTTTCTGTAAGTCTTGTTTGTTTGGAGGAGATTAGGTACAATGTAAATAACTTTCGGTGGTCTTAAAGTTAATACATTTTCATAACAGTTTGTTAATGTTTTCTCACTTTTTGTGGCATTGTTTTTTTTCTTTTTACTGCTTTGTGCTTACTTAACAAAGCAGCTCCACCACATAATGTTGCAGAGTTTATAGAGCAAAGGTTTAAATGGCATGGGATTGATTATTACTTGGATAGCAAACAAGGACAACATGGAGTTTGGGAGGGTTTCACCAATTTGAAACAGACAGCGAGGCCCGCGTTGATTTCCGCCGTCTCGAAATATTATCAGGTCCCCAAAATATCTTTTATGTCTGTCAAATAAGCAGAACTTCAGAATCCAACAGTGCTCTCAGTCAGGTCTGAACCTCCAAAAAATAAGAGAAAACAAAATCACTTCATAGTGCATGCTTTCATTTTAAGGAACCAGGTGGCCGTTTCTGAAAGAGGTTATCATCTGAGTCTTTGATGGCTTTCATTAATTCCACCAAATTGATTTATCGTAATCAATGGCTCCACAGAAAACCATATGGCCAATATGTCTGAATTAGCTTTTGTAGTTTTTGTTTAGAATGTGAGCTATGCAAATAAAAAAAGCAAAGCCTTTGAAGTTTCATGTCTGAGTGGAACAAGTGCAGCATGATCACAAGGCATTCCAACGTCTGTGGCGTGACACTGAATACTTGGGGGGGAGTTTAGTGATTGTGTTTAAATTAGAAGAAAAAACTCACCTTTGAGACTTTCTACATAAATCAGTAAAGTCCCGAGCCTCTAAACACTAATCATTCCCAGGTCTCTCCTCTGCTCTCAGCGCACAGACAAAAGCTTTTGTAATCTCAGCCTTTAGATGTGTGTGTGTGTGTGTGTGTGTGTGTGTGTGTGTGTGTGTGTGTGTGTGTGTGTGTCCTGTGTTTGCGTGTGTGTGTGTCCTGTGTTTGCACGTGTGTGTGTGTGTGTGCGTTCTGGGCACTCCTAACGGGCACCAGATCCCAGATAGGGCTGCTCGTTAAGAGAAATCTATGCGGATGCATCCAGTCATTTAGCCAGAGGAGAAACACTGGCCATATGTTTGAGGGGGACTCAAACTGTGAGGTTTTAAGGTTAAATGGCCTTTGTAGTTGTAATGACATGGTAAACACAAGAGCAGCGAGACGGCTTTTTGAAAAGGATTCTTCAGCTGCACACAGAGCATAAACACGGACACACGCACACCAAGTGCATTTTGTCTTTCAAGCACTGACATAGATGCCCCACCAACATCCATGCACGCACACGCACATGGTTGTAAAGCATACACACACACACACACACACACACACACACACACACACACACACACACACACACACACACACACACACACACACACTTTCATCTGCATTCGCCATCTGGGCTTAATTCAAAGAAAAGGATTTTGGCAGGATAAAGTATCTCTCTAATGATCTTCTCCAGTTCCACTGCCTGTGAATGCTTAAGGCACTTGTTCATACAGAGGAGGTGAAACCACACTTACAAATTACTACACTAGAAGATACCACAGACTGACATACCTCCACTCCAGTGTTCAGTGCCGAAACATCTGAATCTGTTATTTTACCTACATGGAATGAGCTGGATACTCGAGACGTTATCTGAGATGATAATTGTTCAGGAGGCCATTTCAAGCTCAATCACACTGTTTTTGTTTCTCACAGAATCGACTGGAAGGGAAAGAAGGAAAGAAAAGAGAAAAGGTAATAAATAATTCCGACTTCATTTCAGTGATCTTGGTCATTGATTCGACCGCTACCTGCTGCCTACCTTCTGGAGGTATCTTTGAGATGTTGTCCAAAATACAACAATATTTTATTCTGTCCGTCTGGCACATTATTCCCATCTCTATCCTTTAATAAAATAATTTACAATCTGTGCAGATGCTTTGCAGATTGTAAATTTGTGATGTCGAGCTATAGAAATAAAATTGACCTGACAGTCAAAAGATGAACTTACCCAGTTTTTTAGTTTGCCAACCATTTTACTTTCTCTCTTTACAGGGAAAAAACGGTCTGTGCCGGGGCCCCCTGGTCCCCCTGGTCCCCCCGGCCCACAGGGGCCGCCGGGCATCCCTGGAATCCCCGGTATTCCAGGAAGCAATGCTGTGGGCCCTGCAGGACCTCCTGGACCCCCTGGGCCACAGGGACCTCCGGGCACTCAAGGTCCAGCAGGTATTAAAACCTAAAATAGAAATGACGCGATAACGCGCTGAGGTAGCCAATAGTCAAGCCAGAGGACTGGAGAACACCCACGAGTTGAGAGATCTGTTCTTAGATTACAGCATTTTCCTACATGGAGACGCGTTCCCACACTAGAAGGGGGCTCAAGTTGTCAAAATCGATGAACTCACTGTGAGAGTTTCTGATGCAGGATGTCAAACACGGTGTGGGAGAGCAGTGATCATTCTTTAAACTATTTCAGTGTTTGTTTTGTTTTAATCATCATCATCATCTACTTTGTTTCCCAGCAGTGTCGAAGGCCAGAAATTTATCATGTCTCTCTCCCTTATTGTTGCAGGGGTTCCCGATAAGACGAAAACAAAAGAATTCCAGGTAGAGCATGTCAGCTATTGAAATAAAATTTTACCCCACACACAATCCCTGATGAAACAGCTGTTCTCTTGTTTTAATGTGTGTCATGTTTTACTCACCAGAGATCTTTTTTTTGTTTTGCTTTTCAGCCTGCAGTGGTTCATTTGCAAGGGCAGGAGACAACCATCCAAGTGAGAGAAGGTGGGACTTCTGTCTATTCTCTGTCTCTTGTAGTTGCACCGCTGTCTTTGACACAAAATTATTAACATGTCAACACCCTTAGTCAAAGAACTGGGTCTGCAACTGTTCTACTATACACGTATACAATATATTACTTTAAGAAAATGTACGATTTTAGTTACCCTAAAGTCATCTTATAGCTATTACACGATTAGTTTAGTAGGCTTACATTATAAATTAGACACGTGTTAACTCGGGTCAAGAGCAGAACCCTCGCATGTTAGCAGATTTAAGTCATCCTGCATCAGTCTAAAAGGAGTGTAAGCATCATTAGAAGGTTTATATATTCTGCCAGCACTGAGCTCTGGTTGTAGTTAAACACTGCTGAACGCTGTTTATGTTGACTGTTTGCCTCTTGTTTGTTTGCTGTGCCATGCTTAGATCTTTCTGAAGGCATTCTTCGGAACTGGAAGATGGTGTCCATCCATCACCGCGTGTTTAAAATGCACTCTCGCTCTGGAGAGCTGGAGGTGCTGCTGGACGGTGTCTACTTCATCTATAGTCAGGTAGAAGTGAGTACGGTCCTTGACGTAACTCTTATAATTTACAGTTCAGAGTCAAAAGAACTGGCCGTTTCTCTGTAGCTAAACTTAAAAACCTGTTCGCTTTGCTTATCCATAAATGTTTGAGTTATATTATATGAGAAATATTTCTTTTCACTCTCCCTAAGTGAACGTCTATAACTCAAACCCTTGTTTGCTACTCTGATATTCCAGCTGTTTGAGCTTTAAATAAGCTCTTTAATCTCATGTGGATTTGTTTTGACTACCCATCTCAGTCTTCTGTGAATTGTCTGTCTCCACCAGGTGTACTACCTCAACTTCACCGACATTGCCAGCTATGAGGTGATGGTGGACTCCACCCCGTTCCTCCGCTGCACCTGCAGCATCGAGACGGGCCAGCGCAAGTTCAACACCTGCTACACGGCTGGGGTTAGCCTGCTCCGCGCCGGCCAGAGGATCTCCATACGCATAGTGTATGAGGACACACTCATCAGCATGACCAACCACACCACCTTCCTGGGAAGTGTCAGACTTGGAGAGGCTCCATCTGCTGGACAGAACTGATAACTACACAACCACCTGGCCTCTCCATGAAATGCCCCTGTTCAGAGGAAACTTAAATCCTCCGAGTTATTAACATTGAGGAAGCCCCTGGGTGACTTTTTTGGCTCGCTTTCACAGTTCTGTATAAAAAAGGACAATATAGACTGTTACACTTCCCCCTCACATTGATTCTGTGCAACGATATCAGCCTTGATGAGCCTCACCAAACAAAAGTTTCTATTTATATTCACCATGTTGTGTCAACACAGACGGCATCTCTCTTTATAACCAGGAAGGACACTGCGCTGACATGTACTTAATATTTACATATTGTCAAGTGCTGTTGAATGATAATCTTGTATCTCCAAAAACACCAGCTATTCAGAATGTTGTAGTTGCAGTTTGTATACTTGGCCATTTTAATTAATTTAATTATATTAACAGTTATAAGTAAGTGGTTTAACATGCGCTTAAAGCACCATATGCCCCAAGGTTATTAAAAAAAAAAAAGTTTAAAGCAAGTATAAAGGTATCTATGCAAAGCTGAGACAAATGAGAAAAACTGGAGTTATAAGGTATTCACAGAGCAACAGCACTATATATTTTGCACACATTTGCACTACAGCATCCCCGCAGAATATCAGTGATATGTTTTGTTACAGTGCTATTTAGTTACCGTATGAATGAATCCATGTGGAAAAATGATAGTTGTTTATACGTCTCTGTACATATTGTATATAAAAAGGGATATACTTTTGTAAATGGAGTTGATTGATGGATTAAAATGTTTCATTTTCTGTCTAAATACATTTGTCTGTCTCGTGTTTGTGAAGCCGGTGGTATTGATTTAAAAGGCTAAAACGTCTCCCATATTGGACTCTGCTGGCATGAGTTTTGACAAGAACAAATGATGCTCTTTGAGGCCTTTGGCTTTATTGAAATGTCGCTTTTACTTTGGAAGTTTCACAATACACTTCAAATTTTGGCTGTAATCTTCATACTATCTAAATGAGTTCCATCTTGAGAGGCAGAAAGAGATAGTTCCTCATTTAGAAACAAATTTTGAAACTGAACATTTGGGTTTCCGGGGTTAACTGATGTGTGACCTCACCCATTTGAGTAACTTGAGGACATCCAGTCACTTTCCAGTCTCACAATGCTTTACAATGCTTTATTATCACTAGCAGCATTTATGTTTTGTCTTAGTCTTTTCCTGGTGCACAGAGCCAGTGTTTTAGAAAGTGATTTTCGTAAACTCCAAGGGGACATAATTCTACAATTAAATCAGACACGTTCTGAGGGAGTCAATGGGAAAATGGCCAAGATGTCTAAAACAAGGGAGGTATGTCACTGATTATGGAGGATGGAGTCATCTTGGACATCGTACTACTGAGATTTATGCCATTAGTGAGTATTCCGATAGCGCTACAATAATATGTTTTGTCCTAATGCTTTGTTTTCTCTTAGGACATAAAGCCAAGTACTTTTCAGAAAGCTCAGAGTTCTCTGAAGATATCTTCCAGGAGAGTGAAACGGCAACAGGGCAGCTGCAGAGGTGGGTTGGAGCAGAGAACAGAAAATGTGTCCATTAGTTACGGTCTAATCTGGTAGTGAGACCATAAACAGTATCTGCTAAGTTAATTACATTAAAGTATTATGTTTATTTCCTCCTCTTACCAGCTCCAACATCATTCCTGCAGTTAACAGCTAACACTAACAAACAGCCAGACATAAGAGGTAAAACTAAATGCAAGTCTTTGGCTGTTGCAGCGCTCTGTATGCTATTATTTTGAATAAGTATGTCTTGCCTTCTCCCAAAGGAAATATAATAGTGATCCCTTGGACTGTTTCTGCGCAGCAAGGAAATGCAATTTCACAAAAGGAAAACAGAATTATTGTCCAAGAAGATGGATATTACTTGGTGTTTGGACAAGTATGGTGTCACTGTAACTCAAGCATAACTAAATTGATATTACATCAGATTTGTTCCAACTGGTCCGCTAATGTTCTCCTTAATTCACAGGTCTTGTTCAAAGGCCCAAGTACAGTTATGGGTCATATCATTCAAAGTTTGGGTTCCACTAGAACAGGGACGACATCAACAGAGATCCTGCGCTGCCTGCAGGAGATGCCCAGTGAAACTCCAGCCAATACATGCTACACTGCAGGTCAGTGAGGCCCTGCTCTGTGGCCATGTTAAAGATAGTCTTCAACAATTAAAAAAATATACGCTTATTTGCTTTCTTGCCAAGAGTTAGATAAGATCATTGATACCACTCTCATGTCTACATGGTAAATATAAGGCTACAGCCAGCAGGCGGTTAGCTTAGCTTAGCACACAGACCAGCTAGTCTGGCTCTGTCCAAAGCATAAACATAATAAACACCTTTATACCTTGTTTGCTTAATTTGCACAGAAATCTGAGTGTAAAACTAACACATTGTGGTTGTACAGTTGATTTGACACCATGCGGGACTAGTTTTTGTCCTGAAGTAGTGACTTCCTGGAGTCTCATCATAACCATAAGTTTCCTGAACTGCTTCTGGACATTCACACTTTTTTTGTACAGATTAAACAAATAAGATATAATGTTCATGAGTTTTAGAGGTTTTGGAAGTAGGATTTTGTTGCCTTTGGACAGAGTCAGGCTTGCTGTTTCTCTCTGTTTACACTCTTTGTGCTAAGCTACGCTAGTTAGCTGCTGGCTGTAGCTTCATATTTGCCATTCAGGCGCAATTGTGGTATCGATCTTCTCACGAGCGCTGGGCAAGAACTTGTATTTGTGTGCATTTCCCAACCACTATATATTTTGTATGCATATGGCGTTCATCCCTCCAGAACAGTTCCAGAGACTATGCCCAGAAGATTTAAAGCTGGCCTCACAAGGAAACATTATGTCAGTTTTTCCTTTTACTTGTCACCTCTGTCATCTCCTCTGATGCCTTCTTCTACGTATTCTCTGCTACAGGCATTGTGCGGCTGCATCAGGACGATGAGCTCCAATTGGTGATACCATACAGGCCCCATGCCCTCATCTCTATGGATGCAGAGTTTACATTTTTTGGTGTCATACAGCTAAACTGAAACAAGACAGTATGAAGATGATAATCATGCAGCTTGTTCCTGGAGGATGTAAGAAACTGACACTGAGCCGTGTGAGGGGATGCTGATAAAAGACAGAGTGGCTGACAGCAGCAGGAAAACTGTAGGGACTTTTGTAATGAACTGCCTGTCTCTACTACTTTTAAAAGCCTTTATCTTTAAAGTATTGTGGTATATCGTTCAGGTAGTCCACCTGGGCTGTCCCCTAGCATTGTTTATGTGTGCTTCCACCTCCTTTCATCAGTCTATTTTAACATGTCTCTTTATACCTTGCTCCACCTCCACTTTGTCTGTTTATTTGTTCCTCTCGTCTATTTTAGAATGGTTTCCGTTTTCCAAAGACTATGTCAGGAACAAACAAAGGTATAAATTTGTATCGCTCTGCTCTGGGGGTGTTTTCCTGGTGGACACGAACTGCTCAACGCTGTCAATACTTAAAGATGTCATGATGAAATTTAAGTTGTTATAAATGGGATGACATGCCTTAGTACAAATAAATTCTCATTAAGGTAATTTTGAATGTATGAATCCATATAACTGGCTGCATTAAATACAGAAATATGACCATCTTTGTCTAAACGCCTGTTTTTATCCAAATTAAAAAGTATTCAGATGTTTTCTTAATAGAAGGTGACATATAAGTGGTCATGCCTTTATTCTCTAAATATAGAATGCCCAGTGCTTATCTAGTGTCCACAGCTGTTTTCTCTCTCCCTGTTTTTTTTCTGAAGCATGGCTATAAGAGGGTGTATCTGTGTGTATGAGCTCTGACAACAGTGGTAGTACAGTTGAACAGCAGCAGAAGCAACAGCAGAGGGAGGATGGTCAGACATATGTTCTCTAATCTCCTGCTACTCTGGTCAATCAGCCATGACCTTTGTATAACTGGACTGACATATGACGAGCCGAAGGTAGGCTCAAGATTTATAATTGAAATTTTGTGTAATATCATTGCAATTGTTTGGTTTCCATGGTTCACTCTTTGATTATGATTAATGTTCCTTTCATTTCAAGGAGCAGTCCTGGAACAACCACAACCTCTATTCTGTCCCTCTGGATTTGGATGTAAGGCTTAGGAGACTAGACCTGTCCAATAACTTCATCAGACAGCTGCACACACTTGCTTTGCCATACTTGGAGCAGCTGGACCTGAGCTCCAACCAGCTGGATCGCATCTCCGAGGGCGCTTTTGAAGACCTGGCTCGACTTGAGGAGTTGAATTTGTCCAGAAATGCGCTGAACAACGACGTTGGCAGTAACGGCAAAGCCCTCCGATCCATCAGTCGACTGAAGAGTTTGGACATATCAATGAACGACTTGAGTGATGATGCAGTGGAAGTGTATCTTCAAAACAAATCGTGTCTTGATCAACTTAAGATGACTGGTAATGCTTTAACAAGACTTTCACACAACTTGTTCAAAGAGAGTAAAGGTTTGAGGGCCATTACTATTGATGACAATCAGATATCGGTGATAGAACAGGGGACATTTGAACCATTGAGCCAATTAGAGGTGCTAAATTTGGCCAGAAATAACCTTGCGCATATCTGTGATTTTAAACTACATCAAGTTAAATATCTGAATCTTAGTCAAAATTCAGTTGAGTTCTTTGTTACGCGTGAGGATGACCAGTTGTACAGGCTCGAAATTCTTGATCTGAGTCACAACAAACTCCTTTATTTCCCAATTGTTCCAAAAATGAACAGTTTGAGGTATCTGCATTTACAGAATAATTTGGTTGGTGCCTTAAATTCAGAGGCTACAATGGTATCGGAGGCCAATGCTCTTTATAGTGAGATTATGAGAGAGACAACAATTAGAAAGAATATCCTACACTCAAACTGGAGGCTGATGCCACTGATTTATATTGACCTGAGCTATAATCACTTCAGGTCTTTCCCACTGGAGACTTTGAGCCATCTTACATCATTAGAAACTCTGAATTTGAATTTCAACTGTTTGCAAAACATCACTTGGAATATAAGAAATGACGATGAATCAGGATTCCATCGGCAGCTTTTCTTTCCCTCCTTAAAGTACCTTAACCTGCAGAGTAACGGACTTGCATACATTTCTCCATTTTTTCTCAATGCGCTCACACAAATAGAAACATTAAATCTACAAGACAATTCTGTACAACCGTGTGCCTCTATTGACCAATCAACACAGCAGATGAATCTGAACACCTCCTGTGTTGTCATTGGCCAGCTAAGGACGCTTAAACACCTCAATCTTAAAGAAAACAACATCAAAATGCTTCAACCAAACACGTTTCTAAAAACCTCTTTGGTTTCTCTGAACCTTGCAAGAAATTCACATATGGTAGTGCAAAGGGATGCATTAGAGGGTGTGCAAAAGACTCTTCAGCTCTTGATCATCAGTGAAATAAACATGACCAGCTCTGATCTGTCTTTACCCTGCATGCCAGCGTTAACTCAGCTGAACATATCTAACAACCACCTCGATGTGATTCCCAGCAGTTTGAGCTGCTCTCCTCTGACAGAAATAGACATAAGAAATAATCATTTTGAGTCTTTAAACAATTCTTTGATCCTTGCTTTATCGGTGCACCTTAATTTTATGTATATAAGTGGAAACTATTTTAACTGTTGTGACAGTAGATGGCTGATAATCCTACATGAGCTGAAGATGAAACTGCCTGATGTCAATGACGCCGTATGCTTTACAAGCGATAGAAACATTGCAGTGACAGAGTATCTGAAAAAGCCTTCAGGGTATTGTTTGTTTCATACAAAAGCACAGGAAATTCACTTTGGAACAATGATCATCATTGTTTTATTCGTAACTGTAATGTCGACAGTGCTCATCATATTCACCAGGAAGGTGTGCTGCACACAGAGATCATTTATAGTGTGATATGTTAAATCTGTTGTCATCTACGCACATGGGTTACATTAAGTAAGCAACTCAAATACAATAGTGAGAAACTGGATAGCAAACTAAAGTAACTGAAATTCCTTTGAGCTTCATTTTGCATGACTTTTAGTAATAAAATTCAGTAAAATTTTCATCATCACAATTATTTTCTCATCTCCATTCAAGGCTTTCTTGTATGGCTCCCCCTACATAGTATTAATCTTGTAGAACATGCATCACACTGTGTGACCTGTGCAGCCAAATTGTTGTGATTAAAATTGACTCCCAAGGTATTTGGTTACGATATGTGTGCCAAATCGCTAATCAGGCGGAGAATGTTTGCCCATCCTTCATTGTGTAATGTTTGCAAGCAACTAAACGTTTTGCCTTGGCTCAATGTTGTATGATGTCTCTGAGGCCTTGCACAACGTTCCCAGAATTTGAACTCCTGAACAATTCAATAAAACGCCAATAAGAGACCTTGTACACTTTAATATATTTCACTTCCTGCATCTGTTTGTGTTTTGTTATGTATAATCGGCTCTGGCCCTGGTTATGAAATATAATGTGGCATCAGTTATGCTGAACATAATAATAAAAATGCTGTACCTAATAACCAGAATATGTTGGCAGTATTATTTTTAGAGTACAAGTACACCTTTTCTATACCTGCAAAATAAATCACTGTAGTTCGGTGAGGATGAATTGTGAATTTCTGTTTTTAGTCGAGCAACTATGGTAGGCTGGGGCTGTTTTTGTTTGTAACCACTGCAAATTTGAATACAAATATATTGAAGAAAAATAGGTTAAACTAACAACACATGAACAATCTTTGAATTTCATCCCACAGTGCTGCTCTACAGACAATGAGGTGGTCTGGCGAAAAATGTGCAAAAGCCTAATGACATGCTGCAGTGTCAAATTAATCAGTAATTCTGTGGATTTTATTACACACTGACATAAAGCAGCTCAAGGTTCACTGGAGAGAAACTGCAGTTACAGGAGGATATCCTGTTAAGCAATCCTCTTATTGTCTTCTCATTGACACATCTTTCTCCTTTAAAACTGATGCAAAGAGTCATTTTGCAATTCTCATGCACATTTCCACTTTGTCCAGCGGGTACAGCCAGGGCTGCGATGCCATGAGTGCCAAAAGAGCCAGGATGCCTATCAATCTGACTCTTGAGCAATATAACTGTAGGAAATGTCTTTGTTGCCCCACCCACAAGATTTAGATACTAGATCAAGTAGCAGCTTGACAAGTTCAAGCAAAGAGCACTGGAAGAAAAGAACACTGTGTGGTTAGTATTAGGTGTAAAACCATAGGAATGCAAGTAGCAAATTACATTCATTTTTCTACTTGGTGGTTAATGGTAGCTGGCATGTAGACATTAGCAGCAGCTTGTTTGTTAGCACATAAAGCAAGTATTTAAAACTATCACTGTCACACTCTCACTCAAACTGCATTTCCAGTAAACCCCATCCTTACAAGTAAAGGATTGTCATCCTTGCCCAATTATAAGCCTGAGACTTTGGAGTGTCTCTTAATAAGGATCACTTTATCTTACATCAAATGTAGCATAAGTCACTGGCATTGCCATTAATGTTGCACATATCTTGTTAAAATCAGAGTGAAATCTATTGCTGTATCAGTTCTTCTGTAAACCCATCCCTTGATAAAGTTACTATCTAAGCATCTAGCTGTTCTTCTGCTCTCATTTTCTTTATTTATTAATTTGCTGACCTGGAATTGCAGTTTTTTAACAAATGCATTTTGCTCCTCTACCCATGTGGGCAAGGTCCATAATACAGTAATCCTCTTAACAATATTATTTACAATGCACATGCAACTTCTTTGAATTAATCAGTACACACTTCAAGATTCAAGGTAAATCTGTTGTCATTTTACAACACAGGGTTGCACAATGCAGTTGAAGTCCCTTTATGCTACATAAGTAAAGCAAAAATAGCAAAAAACAATGTATGGAGCAGTGAGGTGGATAAGTTGGATGAGTCTCACAACCTGAGGAAGGAAGTCGCTCTGTAGTTTGGTTATAAAGCAGCTGATACTTGTTTCCACTCCCAGATGGCAGCAGGGTGAACAGGTTGTGGCTGTGGTGGGTTTTGATTTTGAATATCCTTTGAGCTCTTTCGCAGGCACCTCTTTTCACCAATATCACAGATTTTCAGTCGATGGGTAGCAAAGATGTTCTGGGAGGTTTTATCACCCGCTGTAGAGCCCTCCTGTCAACAAGAACTTGAGAGGGACATTTTTCCTTAAGTTTCCTTAAAAATACAATTGTGTTGTTTTTTTTCACCAGAATGGAGTTGTGTGATGACCATGTCAGGTTGTCTGTGATGTGGATTCCCAGGAACTTAAAACTTGATCTGTAATCTCTTGTGCCTATGGACCCCAGTGCTTGTACCCATAAGGCCTGTTAAGTAATTCATACATGACCACAGAGGTCCCTGAAAAAGATGCTCCCAAGAATCTATCATTGTATCAGGCTAAGCAGTCTTAAATGCAACCCATGACATGACATTTCATCTAGTTTACGCATTCTGTGGGTACATTAGGCTACAACCCAAAAAAAGGCAAGAATCATGCAAGTAATGATATGTTACATCACCTTCATCAGATATGCTGAACTAATGTTGGCCATACTTATTTTAATTTTATTGATTTATTTGGTAGGGATAGTGCACATTATTGAAACATTCCTGTAAATGTGAGTTAGCCAAGAGGCTATTTTTCATCTGTAGTCCCTTGACAGATGCTACAAAGTCACATTGGCTTAATTTTTAGGATCCCTCACTGTTTTTGAATAAATTAAAATTTTAAGTTTGAGAATAAGTTGAGATAGTTTGGGCCCTGAGACCTCTAATCATTGGCTTTACCAGATAAAGATAAACTCTGAGCGCCAGCTATGTTCAAGTGCTACATTTAACATTTTAATTACAAGACCAGGTTGAATAATCTGGTTTTGTAATTAACCTCGAGGATTTTTTGTCCACTTCAATGTTTCCAACATGGCGGGCGCTGGCTCGTCAATGTCTGTCGGAGGCTGAAGAAGGAGCAGGACACGTTTCACCGACAACCGCGGCTGGAATTAGAAACCATCGAGGACGAGAAGAACATGAACCTCCAGTGCCGAAACCCTAACGCTGTAAATACGGGTAAAAACTGGTAATAGCTAACACCGTCATTGACATTTTTAACCTAGCTAACACTAGCTACACAATTAGCTAGCTAGCTAGCGTTAGCCACCAGAGGTGTAGTCCGTGCCCGGCGGATCCAGTCCGTCCCAGACGACCATGACTCCTCAGCAGTACCCCTCCATAATCACACAGAAAGTGCAGTTAACTTTCAAACTCTTCATGCTGGAGATTGCCCGGAATACACTTGAACAAGAACTTCTTAACCTCACCAACAAGGTAAGTTAATGTTAGCACCAGTCTCACATCTTCAGGTTATTGTCACCTGTAGATTCATTGAAGTAGCTAGTGCACAAGCCACATGGTCAAACCCTGCTAACGTTAACTTTACCCACAAATGTACTTAACTAGTTGACTGAGATTGCAAAATTGTAATGAAACAAAGCACTGATAAAAATTGTTGTATGCAAGTGTTGCCAGAGTTACAATTAATGTCTATTTTCAGTATTGTTGAATACTTTTCCAACTCATTTATTTGTTAGCTTAATGTATGTTAGTGTATAACAAGTCAGAAATGAAGTCTGTTAATGAGTTGTCACCTTTTCTCAGTGCACAAGTTTTTTGGTTATTTATTAAATTGTCAATTGATTACCAGAAATGTGTTTCGCTAATTCTTTTTAAATTAAAATGTAACATTTCCTTTTCTTACAAAATCACTTAAGCTTGTTTCACTTTTCTCTCAGGTCTATGAAGACGTTCAAGGTTTCTTGAATTCAACAGTTTCCACTGTTACTGTCTTCAGTGATCTGGTTCAGTCTTTGGATGCAAAATATCAAGCCATTAAGAAGCTCAATGGTTCATTAAAAGACCTCGCAAGTGGTAAGTCAAGAATTAATCAAACAATGTAAGCTGCTACTGTGACATCCTGTATTCAAAGTACATTGCAATTAATTCCAAATGCATGTTGCAAAGAATCTAAAAGTCCTGTGAGCAGGTGTTGTGTGTTCCAACTCGCCAGCCAATAAGTGACATTGGATATAAGTCTAATTTCTGCAGAGGCCTTTCATGAATAAATAAAAACAACCGTTAGAAATTGAATGGTAGAGAACATTAGGCGGCGCAAGATGTTGATGCACATCTGTAAATCACATTACCATGATCTAGTACCGAGAGACCGATTGCTTCCACAATCTTCCGTCTACAAGACAAAGGGAAGCAAGATTTGTTACTGTATGAAAAAATAAGCTTTCTTAATTGAACCGGTACGTGATTTAAAGGGGAATTTAACATCAATCCAGATGATATACACGTGTAGACAAATTAACTATTTTTTAATATAATAGAAATGCCATATCTGCCATCAGCATTACTCAAGTTGTACGTGTGTTATTTAGGAAAAGATTTTCATTGCCGCTTAATTTAACTCTCTTTTCTGCTTTCCCCATCTTTACAGAGCCACACATTTGTGTCCAGCCTACTGTCAGAAATGGAGCGAGAGCAAATCAGCTCCAGCCACTCGGAGGCAAAAAGGTCCTAATGACCGATGTTCTCAAGTTTGGGCCTATGTTGCAGAACTCGCTCATGGCGAGCTCCATAGCCAAAGCAGTCCAGGTGCTTGGAGCCACGCTGTCCCACCAGCAGTTTAAATATTTCCTCATCTCCCAGCCTGCAGCAGTCCAGCAGGACGACATGTTATGCGGCATCCCGTCCAGCTGCAACAGCGCCGCTGCGACTTTGAGCTCATCCCCTCACTCACAGGCTGAAGAAAAAGAACACTCTGTTATTTTTGAGGAGAAACGCCCATCAGATGCTGCGAATCTTCCACCTGCGATTACTGAGAGACCCGAGAATAACCCAGAGAGGCCACCGCTACTACTGCCTCCCATACGAGCTCTACTCCCAGAGATCCGTAACCCTAAACCAATGAAAATACCACCACTAATGAGCTGGGGATGTGAGGAAGATGTCCAGGTGCAACACCAAAAACAAACATCCTCTCAGCTGCTTCACTTCCTCAAAGCAAAAGCTAAAAAGACGGGTGCACTAGAGGTCACTGTCATGGAGTGGAGTAAGACTATGTGCACGTCAAGTTTGCCACAGGGGCCGACCATCAAAACACAAAGAATGATCAACGCACTAGCTCCGAAAACCTTATGTGCAGACTTTGAAAACCAAGCCCCAGTCTTCAGAGTAAAGAGAGTGGAATCGAGTGGCTCTCTGACCTACACTTGTGTGATCGCAACTAAGACTGAATTATGGGATATTGGAGACATCCTCACAGAGGTGGGACATGGAGAGTCTGAAGCTCACCCCTTGGATAATAAAGACAGCCCAAATAAAACGGCTCAAGAGGACTCCTGTCTAAACATCCAGTGGAAAACCCAACCTCTGCAATGCACAGAACCAGAACCAGCGATTAACTGCATTACCATTCCTGAGTTCCAGATCCGGAGGTTTGAAGAAACTGAAGTTGTGGTGTCTCATATTGTCAGCCCAGGTAACTTTTACGTACAACACCGAGACTCCATCATGACGCTGCAGGCCCTACTCGCAGAGTAAGTCCTTTTAGCATGGATTCCAATCTCTTGTCTGCTTTTTCTCAGCTTTTCTTAACCCTCACTGATTCCCTGATCACATTAACAGAATGTAGGGAGAGCCACTTCTCCCTTTTTGTTCATTACTGCTTTCTTTGTAGATTTTCTTTTTTTTTCTTTTTTTAATAATCCACATGTTTCTGGTCATTATTTCTTTCTCATTTGCAGCAGCTGGAAAGCCAGTAGTTCATATGCCGAGCAGAGCTGCATTCCAGATATTGGAACTAAAGTAATGGGTTGGTTCCCTAAGCAAGAACAATGGTGCAGGGCTCAGGTGACGAAGATATGTGGAGTAAGCGGGGGTGCGTCCAGTTCTGTGTATTGGAATGGTTTTGCAAATGCGTACCTCTAGGTGGTAGCAGTGTCACTTTGCTCGCCTGCAGTCACTTGGGAATTCCTTCCTGGATTTTTTTTTTATGCTCTCTTGTCTTTTGGATGTCAGATGATAATGCCGCCGACGGTGCTGGGAGTGGGACTTCCATTAAGGTGGAGGTGAAGAAGCTGGACTACGGTGACACAGGTTGCCTGTCACTGTTGAACATCAAAGAGCTGACCACAGAAGTGGCCGCCCTACCGCTGCAGGCTGTCGAGGTCTCGCTGGCAAATGCGAGTGGTTCCCTAATGATAATGTTTGGCTCTATAATTGTTCACATGTATCTAGAGGACCACCAGCGTTGAGAGGGTTGAATTAGAAATGTTTTCCATTTACAGCGGCATGATATTGGAAAAGTAAATGCACCAGTGTGGTTCACTTTGAGAGCAAATGAAGAGGTTAGATCTATAAAAAAAAACTTGCTCTTTTAACCAATTGTGTGCTCTAGTAAACAATTTATTCTTAAACACATTGGGTGTTTAGATATGACTGGTGATGACAGCAAAACAGTCACACCCGCGAGCCAACCAACAGCAGGGAATAACCAAGCTGGGGAGAGAATCCTCCGACACCAGTCGTCTGTCTCTGACCCGCTGAGGTGAATCCTCCGAGCAGATGCGGACACCAACCGGTTGGGAAGTGTAACAATATATACGGCTCCTTATTGAACTGGCGGTCCTGCCTAGACGTTAGGTTTATTAATGGGACACACTGGATTTAGGGCTGAGCACGTCTCAGGATGTGACTATTGCGCATGCACACATTGCAGTGTGGATGCTGCAATGATATCTATCTATCGATCGATCGATATATCGTGCAGCTCTACGTCTGATACAGTTACTAATGTTAAAAAACAGTCAGCTACCTCATCCAACTATCACAATATTAAAGTAACATAACTTTCTGTTACTTTTCATCACACTGCAGTGCAAGTTATGCCTTCTAGCTGTGGAAATGTAATTTGGCACATAAGTGTTGCTTAATGTTAACTTGGAGCAGCCGCAGTATCCGTTTCTACTTCAAATATACAATATTAGTGAAATTCCATTATGTGAAATAGTGCTAAAAGTCCCCATTTTAACTGAATGTATCTGTAATCTTTCTTTTCTGTAACTCTAATGGAACACAGTGGCCTTTTTTTGGTATCCTAATTACATAACGCAGTTTAATGTATTCTGTCACTCCGACGTGCAGATTTTCAATTTAATGTGGCTTTATTGGCATGAAGGTTTCCGAAAAAACGGCTATACCAAGGCATCAAAATAAAAAAAGTACACAATGTTAATATGAATAATAACATAACATTACATTATTGCAGATTATCCCTCTCAGATTTGCAGAAAATGGTTAAAATACTGTGCTCCGCTGTGAGAGTGTAGCCTCAGTTACAGTGTTGGCGTTTGTCCACATGATCAGTCACGGCCTTATCTATTGGGCAAAGGAAATAAATGATCTCGGTTCACGGTATTTATTGTTGGTTTCCTTCCCCCTAGGTGATGCCTGTGAATGGGAGGGATTGGTCTGAGGAGGCAGTGGGCTGGTTCAAAGCAATGGTGCACAACAGAACGCTCTATGCCAGACTGTACCCACAGGGGCCCAAAGTTACAGTCGAGCTCTTCCTGGAAAAGGGAAAGCTCGGAGCTATGAGGTACTTGATTAGGAAGAAATCCGTTAATTGTGACTCGTACATTTAGAATTAACAGCAAGTATGTCCCTTTTGTTGTATTTTTCCTGCTAACATTGTACAAATGAAATGTTTGATTGCATTAAGAAGTAGTACAGGGACTGAAAATTGCTTGTTGGCCTTTATAATGTGTATATACTGTACGGTCATAAGGACAATACGACACAATATCTTAACTGTACGCTGGTATTATCTACATTTCAGGAGGGGTGCACCACTGTCTTTGAGACTGGCCCAGAACGGACATGCAAAACACAACAAGCTGAAGAATGTTGGACTCATGAAAAGAAGTAAGTTGACTTATAGTTTGGAAATGGTTTACCCCAAATTGTGCATCTACAGTAGGTGGCAGTGTCACCTTTGTATGACCAGAACAGCACTCATTTTTTTTATTTTTTTTTTAGGCACAATTCAACTTAACATGAAGAAACAGGAGTCTGAGTGGGAGAAGTACCTCATCTCGTGCTATACTCAAAGTAAGAAGTAATTCAGAGAGTAGGGAATGTTTCTAGTTTTGTTTATGTCGCCTTGTTTGGCATTCAGGTCAAATGTATATCCAAATGGCAGACCTGCCATGAAACACAAATCCAAACACAGACATTTAATGATCCTTGGATCAGAGATAAAGTAGTAGACATACGGTGGTCTTTCAGGTTACACAGTGACAAAGTGCTGTGATTTGCACTTTGCAGTACAAGGATATTTAAATCTAATGTAATATAAATGAACATTGGATTAAGACTGAAAGCTTTGATTGGATCAGCTTTCTTGTGTATTTTAATGTCTTACATTGCAGTTCTTAATTAAAGTCAAAGCTATGTGTAGTGGTTGTGAGTGTAAAGCTAATGTTCTCTATAACATCATTGCAACTAAAAAATATTTTGACAACTGACAAAAGAGCTGTGACACTGTTTCCACAAAAACGTTGGTAAACTCAGTTTGTCTTTGAAGCAAAAATGTGTTTATTTTGTATTACTTTTTAAAAAGATTTATGTATGATGTGTGGGGACATGAACATTTCCCTTTGTACTTAAAAACAAGTTCAAATCCTGTTTTTCCTGCCACTAGACGGTTTCACTTCAGTCTAATTACCTGCCCTCTATTAAGTGATACTTGATTTGTCAGTGTGCCACATACAGTAGGTCTGTTTATTTTCCTTTCATAATGATCATTATCAGAGCCATGTTGCCTTAGTTCATATTGAGTTCTTGTAAAATGTCAGATCTATTTTCTATTTCCAGTGTGCATATTTTTCTCTACTGTCATAATAAAGCTGTTATCTAAAAGTGTGTGTGCTCCGTCTGTGTTGTAGATTAACGTGTTCTCCATAGAGGGAATATAAATGAGGTTCAGTTCATTCAAAGAATCACCAGGCCTTCCAAACCCTCCCACTACAGTAAAGCTCATGGCATTGTGAGCTGCTGTAGATCATCTGATAGTACGTGACAAATGGCCACATTGTGTTTTCACTTGCATTCAGTTTGTTGCTACTGTAATTCTTGTTTCCACTGTTGTAGGGAGGAGTTTGACCACAACAAAATGTGCAAGCTCAGCTGATAATAGCCAAATGAAAATTCTCAGTTTTGTTCAGATGCTGTACCGTAGATCATTCATAAGCACGTGTTTTTACAGTATAAGGCAAAGTCATAACTGCGAAGTAAGCTTTAATGACTGGATATTTATTATAAAGAAATGTGTCAATGTGCGCACAAAAGGATATGAAATCAATGGAAGGAAATTTAATACAAAACTAATTATTGCTCAAAAGTAGTGTAAGCTAAGTCATTGAGTTACCATGCAAAAACATCAGCAAGAACAGCACCTGGCACACAACAATATTTAGATATGTATAATTGCAATATATTTGCTTATTTTACAGTATAGCAGCATTTATATTTGGGACATGGTTATGTTACAAAAATCAGCTTGAACAAATGACAGTACTGGTTTAATTAAAGCATGTGTATAAACGTCTTTAAGACAGCCTCTCATTTTCTACCACATTGGTATTTTGCATATGTGTTTTCTGGATGAATCTGCGAACCTGTTGGTGAATCTGTGCTCTGGATGACAGTGACTCAGGTCAAAAGCTTCCTTCACTTCCCTGCCCTGCCAAGCACAATAAATAATGTGTCAGGCTGAGGCCTTTTGTGTCCACACAGATTCCTCCTTTTGCCCGGGGTAGGCGGAAATCGAGGCGTTTGATCTGAATTCTAAAGAGTCTTGTTGCAGCCCAATAAAGGCCGCCATTGTATGTAAATAGTTTATATAAGAGCATATGACCGCTATGGTGCAGGGCACTGGCTAGTGGCGGAGGAATGATTAGCATTTTCCAAATGCATGCTTCTCAATCCAGCCTTCTGGGTCGCTAAAAAAAACAACACAATATTTTAATTAATTTCTTCTTCGTACACATTTTTGTGTACCACCACAGCTGAAGGTAAAATGTTCTCTCATTCATTCTGTTTTATACTAACATTCAGTGTGCAATGAGGACAGATGTTGTGTGTGATGGCTGACATGCCCCATTGCCTTGACTCGACAAATACATTATCATTACCATTTATAGTAGTATTTAAATTAATCAGCTTTTTAAGTGTGATCATTTCAAGTTTTTATTCTGGTGAGTTCTGTAGCCTTTCTTACAGACAATAGAGGTCTCTCAGTTGTCTTCAAAAAAATAATAAAAAACATCTCATAATGAGATGGATGTCTTGCTTGTTCCTTGGAGAAATGTGCTGGCAGTCTGTCAGTCTGTCTGCAACTGGGCTGTAGGTCAGTTTGGGAGTACAGTATTAATACAGGGTGAGCGAATCACGTGGCGTGGCGAATGTTTGGTAATTGGCTTCGTCCTGTTGCGTCTTGTGACGGTGCGCGATGGTAGGCCATCTCCCCTGCTCTTATACGGCCAACTTGCGTCTGGGCAATTCTTTTCTGTTGTTCCTCACTCTGCCAGCTTGATGCTCAGGCCACAACTCAAGATGGTCATCTTCGGACCCAGCGCTGCTTACGCCGCTTCGCCTTGCTGGCTGAGCCTGGTAAACAGTTAGACTTTTTACTAAATTACTAAATTGTTGTGGACGACGACAATAACTAAGTTATTTAAACTGATAATCCGTTGCTACAAATAATACTTTTGCTAAATGCGAAGGGCTTAAAAGTGCATGTTTTATTAAGAAAGTGGGTAATTTTATTTTTCCTGAGAGACATTTTGATAAAGTTGACTTAAATGTTGATGTACATTATAATTTGGTTTTAACAGTGGACCTTAAGCTATAGATGTAGCTTAGCCTTCATTCATGTAACCTTTATTTTTTTGCAGACCTGGAGTCCAAAATGAACTGGGGGAGCTTTTATGCCGTGATCAGCGGCGTAAACAGGCACTCTACCGGCATCGGACGCGTTTGGCTCTCCGTCATCTTCATCTTCCGTATCATGGTCCTGGTGGTCGCTGCCGAGAGCGTTTGGGGAGATGAGAAGTCCGGCTTCGTCTGCAACACCCAGCAGCCCGGCTGCAACAGCGTCTGCTACGACCAGTTCTTCCCCATCTCTCACATCCGCCTGTGGGCGCTCCAGCTCATCCTGGTCTCCACCCCCGCCCTGCTGGTGGCCATGCATGTGGCCCACCGACGCCACATCGACAAGAAGATGCTGAAGAGGACGGGCCGCAGCAGTCCCAAGGAGCTGGAACACATCAAGAACCAGAAGTTTCAGATCACCGGAGCACTGTGGTGGACATACATGATCAGTATCATCTTCAGAATCCTCTTTGAGGTGGCTTTTCTGTACATTTTCTACTTGATCTATCCTGGCTTTAAGATGGTGCGTTTGGTAAAGTGTGACTCGTACCCATGCCCCAACACAGTGGACTGTTTTGTCTCAAGACCGACAGAAAAGACCATATTCACTGTGTTCATGCTGGCGGTGTCCGGGGTGTGTGTGCTGCTTAACCTGGCTGAGGTGGTGTACCTCATAGGCAGGGCCTGTAAGCGGTGCTTTGGAGGCTCTGAGGAGCCAAAAGTAGCTTGGATAAGTCAAAGATTGTCTACTTATAGGCAAAATGAAATCAATCAGCTGATAGCAGACCAGTCTCTTAAGTCTAAGTTCACTGTGACCAAAAAGAGCCCAACTGAGAAGGGGGAAAGGTGTTCAGCTTTCTGAAACGCTGCCTCTCCTCTTAAACTAATCAGCATTAGACCATGGATCATGTTGCTCTGCATTAGTGTCACATATTCTGTACACATTTACACCATCTATTCATATATCATTCAGTCAGTCGCTTAGTGATTCATCGTTTTTTTGGGTTTTTTTTACTGACACAAGTGGTAGTCGCTGTTGGAACTCGTCTGTACTATTTGGAGCCTGTAGGTAAGGTAAAGGACCACACCAGTGTTGTTGCGTGTTTTAGACCATGTTGACGTTGTCAACAATCTGCCAAAGCTCATTTTAGGTGTTTTCATTTGATTACAGTGTGAGAAGCAACTTGAGCTGAAGAAGCCAGGCCTGTGTGAGCATCAAACCTTCATCATTTTGTCAAAGTTGTCGTCATTGCTTGACAATACGGTTCAAACTATAGATTTGTTATAACCCTACAGAGTCCTACACAGTTGTATTTACAAAATAGACAAGATTTACAAGACTGTGTGATGTTTGGAAATCATGCCCATCAAGCAAATATTGATTTGAAAAATATATATTTTTTTTTTATCTATTTGGCGTTATAGGTGTCTTGATTCTTGGATGACAGTTTCTCACCATCACCAGACTTTTCACATTCAGTCTCCTCAATCATCATTTCAGTTGCTTTATCACGCATCAATAATGTACCTTTGATGCAAAAAAGGAAACGGGCTGCTGTCCGGAAGGCACGAAAACATTAAAACTGAAAAATGCAGTAGTAGTATGCATGACTTCTGATGATTAAGCCAAAATGTGCAAAAACACCAGTGTGGTCCTTTTAAAGGTGCAAAGGTTACAGTAGAGATTAAAATGCTGGATAGAAAGCAAACCTTTTATTTACATCAAACATGTTAATATGTACCATATTTAATTCAAAGCACGGAACTGGAAGGGGCAGTTATGTGAGTAAATGCCATTAATTTTCAGTAACAAGCAGACCGCTGTACAGTGTTCATTTTGTCGACAAAGATTTTGATGACAAGTATTCGTTTAGGGCCTTTTATGTCATGGGCAAATTATAACGACAACGTAATTCCCAAAATGTTTTGTTAAAATCTGTTCATAACTAGTGTTGACTGTAGGGTTTTCACAGACTCGTGTGATCCAAACTTTTCCAATAACTCCAGAGCGTTGTAAAGTTTAAATGTGTTGAAAAAAAGAAAGATGTAATCATTTCCAAAATTTCACAGCATGAAAGAAATATGATTCTTCAGTCCAAATTTTCTCTGTGGTCAAAAAACTGTTTACTCTCCGGCTTGCCGCAGCGCACTCAAAGAAAAGCTCACCCTGACAACATCTGCTCCACATTCATAAATAAAATAATATATAAGATAATGACAAAGCTCTTCTGCCCTAACAATGCAGCGTAAACACTTTTATAACTATATAGGAGCTCTGCTGAAAGTGAAACATGACTCTTAATTATAGCAGAAGACCTCAGTAATGTATAAAGAAGTCTGTTTTGTCAGGTTATAAATATCAGTGTCTGATAACCAGTAATGATAGACGGTAAGTCTGTAACAGCAGCAGCCAGGAGAAATATCCTTCAGCAAAATCCATTACAGTGTTGTGAATCTGTCTGAGAAAATTACGACTAAAACATTGACTAAAATGAAGTTCCAATGACTAAAAAAATCTAAATTTAAAATTCTTGTCAGCTTTAATTATTATCTAACTTAGGATAGTGCTATGGAAATATAACAGATTGTGCCAGAAAACAAAAGACCGTTTTAAAAATACTGTCCAGATGTGGACAGCTGTCATTAAATATCATTCCTCAAGGGATGAAAAACTAAATTAATTTGAAAACACAAATTTTACACAAACATATCTTTACTATTGACCTATTATGTTATCTCAACAGTAGTCAGAGCAACAGTTTATTTCAGTAAACCATGCAAAATCTCAGTACTGTACTTATGTCTTTGTATATCTTTGTATTCAATTGTAAGTACTGCCTACTTACTTCATTGTGGCTTCTGTTTGAGGTGATCTTTTTTTGTTTATGAAAATTGTTAGCGGTTGACCTACTGTTTAACAGAGGCAGTTGCACGTTCTTTCCTCAATATTACTCTGTATAATATTATTCAGTATCTCTCTGGTCCTGAAAACGTCATGTCCCATACGCTGGTATCTGCTCTATTATTTTACATTACATTAATTTAGCAGACGCTTTTATCCAAAGCGACTTACAATTCAGTATCTCTCTGCACACCATAGGCACAGCTACGGGAGCAGTTTTGGGGTTAAGTGTCTTGCTCAAGGACACATTGACATGAGACTAGCGGAGCAGGAGCCGGGGATTGAACCACCCGGCTCCTGATTGACCCTCTGATTGAAAGGCGGCCCTGCTCTCCACTTAGCCATGGTCACCCTTATACAGTTATACACATTGTAGTGCATCCAAAAACCCTGATGTCGATATTTATGCCTAAATCTACATATATGAATTTACACCCAGGTAAACAACCCAGATAATGTATAATTAGGGTTAAAACCGTGTATATTATGTAATATACTGAAATAAAGTGCTTGGTAATTTGACATTATTTGAGTTTCTTTCAAAATGTTGAACTAAATGGATTAAATACTGACATCTGTCAAAGCAAAGTAACCTTGGTAGTTATATCAAAAGTGTTTTCCATTTTCATACTTGGATCCCGGGGCTCATCTCATTACTGATATGTTAAAACAGAACTTTTTTCCCCTCCTGTCACTTCCTTGTAACTTGAGGATGCAAATGGCTGCTCATCTCCGAATCATGCCCCCCATGATAGGAGAGACCCTCGCGCTATATTTAGACCACTTGTGGCCAGACAGACTTAGCAGACACCGTCATTGGCCAGCTGCCCTGTCACTCACTGTAACAAGCGAGTAGAGGTGCTTTAACAGTTTACATTAGAGACTGTACCCTGTGCCAAATTTAACCTCAGAGGGGAGGGGGTGTTTGAGGGAGGGCAGGCCGGACATGGTTCAGAGTGGGTCCAGCAGGTTACGTGTGTTGTGTTCAGTGGGAGACCCCGAGGCCTGGATCCTGATTCCTGCCTTAGCTGTATTTGGAAACGGAAGACTGAGTCGGTGGGTTTGTCGGTGTGGAACAGAGGTTGAGGCCGGCAGAAGTCCACTTTTCCTGTCCATTCAAGGGCATTGCTGGGGGCCCAAAGATCAGCTTTGCACTGAGGCTTGAGGCGAAGCAGGCGGCCTCATGGACCCTCAAAGACGCGTAGGGCTTCACTGCAAGGGATGCATAAGCTGACAAGGTGGGTTTATCCTGTAAGTGTGACTTCTCTGTGATTGTCTGTGAAGTAAAACCTTTGTGGATTGAGGTGCTTTCGGCATTTAAAGTCCAGACACCTTACTCGAGGTAGATGTTGGGACCAAAGGCTGTCGTTTGTTGTACTTATTTATTCTTTTCTGATGTTCATCTTATCTTTCGTCATTGAAGATTACAAAGTCTGAGCGGTTTGATATTGAAAGTATACGTTTGTTTAAAATTGCAACCCAGTCTACAGTAGTTAAAACACAAGCTAGATTTCTTAGTGGTGGCTCCCTAAACATCATTTCACCTGGCACATTTCAGCAGTAATCAGAATACATTATTCCTTCGCAGTAGCATACTATGTGTGCTGACTGTGCTGCCCTGCTAGTGTACAGTACAGCCATCAGATGTAGAATATATATATATATATATATATATATATATATATATATATATATATATATATATATATATATATATATATATAAAATGAGTTACAGTAGCTGATGGTACCGATATGACTCAACTGTTTCTTATTCGCACTTCCCCCACCACTGCCTGGTGTTTGATTTCACCTTGTGTGTGGATCATGTTGCTGTGGCCCAAGCCATGCAGTCCAGGAGCCACATAATCATTACTGGAAGGTGCCTTCCCCCTGTCCGCACTTGCCAAATATATACCCTCCTAAAGTAAATATAATCCTGTCTGTGTCCACGTGGGAAAAAAGTACTACCTGCTCAGCAGCAGAGTCCCCCAGTTGTACACTCGGTTAGCAGCTCGGCTCCTTAGAGAATCGTTTAGTCTGAGCTCTGCTGAACTTGGTGAGACGTTTTAGAGAATTTGTAGTCATCAGGAACACTGAAGCTTACTTTAACCACTGGATAAGTATTATTACAAGAGTCACAAATCAAGCTGAGAAACTATTTTTAGCCTTTTTTATGTATCTCCAGTCCCAGATCTGAGCTCACACAGCCATGGGGGACTGGAACCTGTTGGGAAAGCTCCTAGAAAAAGCCCAGGAGCACTCCACTGTGGTGGGGAAGGTGTGGCTCACCGTCCTGTTCATCTTCCGCATCCTGATCCTGAGTGCTGCGACAGAGAAGGTGTGGGGCGACGAGCTGTCGGGCTTCACCTGCGACACCAAGCAGCCAGGTTGTGAGAACGTGTGTTACGACATCACTTTCCCCATCTCCCATGTCCGCTTTTGGGTGCTGCAGATCATCTTTGTGTCCACGCCTACGTTGATCTACCTGGGACACATTGTCCACCTGGTGCGGATGGAGGAGAAGCACAAAGAGAAGGAGAAGCAGAGGGAACTCGCACATCATTCAGACAAGCAGGCCCTTGTTGTGGATGGTAAGCCAAGGAAGGCTCTGGTGAGGGACGAGAAGGGTCGAGTGCGCCTGCAGGGGGAGCTCTTGCGCACCTATGTATTTAATGTGGTCTTTAAAACCCTGTTTGAGGTGGGTTTCATCGTGGCTCAGTATCTCTTGTACGGCTTTCAGCTGAAGCCCATGTACACATGTGACAGACTGCCCTGCCCCAATGTGGTAAACTGCTACATATCACGTCCCACAGAGAAAACCATCTTCATCATCTTCATGCTGGGAGTTGCTAGCGTATCTCTGCTCCTCAACCTTGTAGAGATCTATCACCTGGGCTTCACCAAGTGTCGCCAGGGCATCACCTTCAGGAGACGTAATCAGTCCCCTGTGAGTCTCCCCAAGGAGCCCAAAGACGCTGCGGTGCCATATGCGCCGTGTTACGACGACTACTTCCACCAGGTCCAGCCAACATACCCGCCTGTACCCAGCTACAACCTCTCCCCTCTGTCTGAGGGCACAGACTCGTCCTTCCACCCCTACCACAGCAAGGCGGCCTACAAACAGAATAAGGACAACTTGGCGGTGGAAAGGAGCAGCAGCAAGCCAGAGGAATGTGACCTAAAAGGAAAGAAAGGAGCAGGATCAGCCCCTGGTTCACCTACGCAGTCCAGGCCAGGCCGCAGTGCCAAACACAGCAACAACAAGACTAGAATAGATGATCTGCAGATATGAGGGGGTTTATGTTTCTCTGAGGGTGTCTTAAAATGCTGTGAGGGGATCATATGTTGTTTGGAAGCATTCATACATGCTGAACTGACTCCCCTCTTTAAGATGGCACAAGTTTGACTCATTCCAACTCAGAGGGGAGTGACATTCATAGGGTACACAGAGAAGCTGCAGTTGTACACTAAGACTGTGGGTCTAATCAAACATCTAACGAGCTTAGACCTCTTCAAGGAGGTTCTGCTCCACTGAGAAGTGTCCCGTAGCTGGCTTTTCTTTTGAAAAGCTTACTTGGATTTCACATTAGACAGTAGCATTAATGATATGCGGTACACATTTTGTGACAACACCATATTTCTCAGTCAGTGTCTCCACTATTCACTATTGTCACAGAGACTAAAAACAAATTCAACAGAAAGATACAGTCTGCTCAGGTTTTATATGAATGTGAATGAACCTGCACTTCTGCATATAAAGTTGTCCAAACTTTGGGAATAGAATCCAGGACAGAACCTTCTTCAGCTCTGGCTTGACCTCATTTGAGGAGATCAGATGGTTAAATTGAACTTCCTTTAACTGTTTTGAGCATAGTTCACTTGCTTAGACTTGAAGTGAAAAGTTGTGCAATACCTGACAACACATTGGACACTAGGAATAGTGTACCTAATTCCAGGAGGCGCCTCAAAATACATTGCACTGGTCTCAGGAGTTCTCACATTTGTACTGACTCTTTTTATTGCGACAGCCAGCAAGTACATCATTCAAAGCACATTGTTGTGTTCATCCTTGTTTATATCTGTTTGTGCCGTTTGTTTTCTGTAAAGCACTTGGTGACAGCCATATTTGTGAAACTGCTTGAAATAAATCTGTCTTAAATTTGCAAAGTAAACAGTGTGTTTATAATCTCAAGCTTTTTCAGGGAAATGGCGGATCATTTCACTGGGACTCATGTTGCAACTGTTATTCATATTTCTCAAAAACAAGATCACCTCAGGAGTAGAAACAATGATATAGGTCATATTTAGTTTCAGTAGCTACAACATATATATTGTAGCTCTGCATCTGAATCTTTTTTTATTTTTGAAACACTGAATCTCTGAAATTAGAATCGACCAGGTGTACTTTGAGTCATCAGTATCCACCCACAAACATGTCAACCTGTTCAAAGCGGACGTGCTTGAGCGGGAACAAACATGTCACGTTAAGTCTTTGCTGTCTGCATGTACAACACATGCACATCTTACACACACGTGTGCCGGGAAAACACAGCACACAGGCAGCCCTGGTATGGAAACCTTGAAATGAATGACATAGCATGTTCATGACGAGGAAGCTGTCTCATACCTTTTGACTAGTACATTCATCATTTTCTGTCAATGCTTAATGTGTCATGGGAAGAACAAATATACTTTTTACTTAACTTGTATTAAAACTAAAAAGATAAATTACTCTTTTAGCTGAAGTTTAAAGATGTGTTAAGATATGTTTGAGTGTAGTCTGTGCATACTATTCCGTACTTTAGTGTGTGGCGGGGCCAGAAATAACGTCTCCCAGACAAAACTGTCGGGAGTGTTATTTGAAATGTATGGCTCCATAAATCAGTAAGTAAACCAGAATCTCTAATTCTAAAAAATGTCACATAACAAATGAGAATAAAACACAATGATTACCCATAGTTATTTTAAAACATACATCATCTCAAGATGTAATAAAGTGATCATCTTTGAGAAAAAGGATTATGAAATGTTGACAGATGAATTGATATGAGTTATGAGTAGAGCTGGATATCCAGCACTTTGAAATAAAATCCTTTTAGTGTAAGGCCAGCATTTGAAATTGTAGTTGATTCGTAATATAAAGGTTTCTATTTTGACTGAATCACGTAATGAAAGTATGTGATATGTTAGCATTAGATGACATGATGTCGTTTTTTTGTAGAAAAACGGCCGTGATTTTGATCAATGGTGGCTTTTTTATTACGTAGCTCTGCGAGTGAAATTAATAGCAGCATCCTCAGCTCTGACACATTTTCGACTTTACAAGAATGGTGATCTCAATGGAGTTTGGTGGGGAGAGGGGCTGAACATTCTGTTTTCAATATATGTTATCAGTGTTTTCTTTGTATCCTCCTTAGAGAAAAATTGCAACATTCTCCCCACTATATACAATAAAGTTAGTTAACACTTTTGTACTGGTTAAATTAATTGTGTCATTAATAAAATAATTTATGACATGGTCCTTAATTTCAACCTTAATATCTTAATGAATTAATCATTTTCACAAAACGACCAAATCGCATTATAGAATTAACAATATAGACTATTAGGACTACTCTCTCACTTCAGGAAACAAAAAGTACACACATAACCCTCTGGGAAACATGTTTAGCTTGCCTTACTCGTTAGCGATAAGGGGCTAATTAGATAGCCCTCCAATTACCTTTCAGTTAAATCAAAAACTCTAACGCGCAAAATAGATTATGGCATAATCTTATACAAACAAAGAAAAAAAAAAACACAATATACAATGCGAAATTCAATACAGCAAAGCACCTACACAAACAAAAAACAATTAAAACTCTAAATGTCAGTTATGATTTTATAGTATATGGGGTTTAACTAAAGATACATTTAAATATGCAGTGCAATTATTTGTAGAGAATCCAGACTGAGGACACTTTTAACTTCTAAATGTCTATGCTTTTAAAATACATACTGTAAAAAATATGTAACGTTTGATGAAGTTGTTTCTTTTGTGCTGAAGCCATTACTTATCTTCTCAAAAGCACCTGGGCAGAGTTACATGGGAAATAACAGCACAGATTGTTACAATAAAGCGCCACCTTGGTTATGTGTAATGTAATAAATGCATGTGCCCACATGAGAATTCTATAACTTTATTCGGTTTTGTTCCCTCTGGTGCAATGCTTTGCATTATCTTCCACTAGTTGTAGCACAGTGCTCTGCTGCCCTCTCTCTTTACTTTTACTCAAACACTGACATGCTGCTCATCTGAGGCTTGTGTCTGCTGTGTACGCCATCTGCTGGGCAAAGGGTATCCGTGAAACAGAGACACTTTAGTTTTTGTAATGCAGATACCAGTAAATAACTGAGTGCATACAAGTGAACATTTATTATGATGCATTACTGTATATCTGTCTATTTCTTAGATAGACAGATATATATTAGGATATATTCATTCAAAGAGTGTGCACTGCATGGGGAATGCATTTTAGGATAAGAAAGGCAGAGAGAATAGAATCATCAAAATGTTGTAGTGTTTATTTATTGCCTGACTCAAGTAAGTTCAGCACTCTCTGGCCAGTTTTTTTTTTCATCACACTCACACTATACACCCAACCTGCTAATGTGGGATAAATGACAAAGAGCCAGAAGCAAAGCCTGCCCTTGCAGCAACACAGCTTTAGAAATATCAGCCAAAAGGCAAATGAGGCCTCTGATGTTAGCTGACTGAATCAGTCTGATTGCTTGCAGGCCTGTCACCTCATCACCAACACCAGCCTAGCTAAACTCAGTGCTGATTGCACAGCTCCAGCAACATTCTGGAAAATACAGTATGTGAGCTACACTAGAGAGCTTGTTGAAAAGAGACTCACAGGGATCAGAGGGAAAAGAACAGAAATCAGATGCCAAAATGGTTTCTGAGGCAGAAAACATTATGATGGCTCGGCATTGTTTGCCATTTCCTTAAATTCATATTATGTTGTCTGTGGAGCAGGCTGACTGTTTGCTGCCACCATGTGACAGCTGAAACTCTCTGTAGAAGTCAATAAGGTTGCTGAACTTTCATCTCGGCAAACTTTATTCTCAATATACTATAACCGGCTTGATAAAAAGCTGGATAACAATGAAATGTCTTCATGTGAATTCTGCTTTGAAAGCTATGAATCAGGTAATCAATTTTGATCATTTTTACTGTAGCATTTTGTTATTGCATGTCAGACGTGTTGCTGCAGTGACAGATGAATTTGCTTCTTGGATGAACACTATAACAAACCTATTAATCTATGACAAAGAGGGGCAAACAAAGACTGGGTACTTATATACAAATACTGTTTGTTTTCAATGGAAGCTTTAAATAAAACATAAAGCTGACATTCTTCAGAAAAAAAAGTATCTAAATAAATTAGTACATGCACACATATCTGTGTGCACATATTTTGGTTTGGTGTGGCTTACGCAACAGATGGTATGGGAAGTGATTGCCTCTTGTGTGACACAGCTTCTTTATCACAGGCACAAATGAATTAAAAACAAAATAAAAAACGTTCTAATATAGTATGTTGTTAAAAGTGTTATAAAAAGGACAGTGTCTTTTGTCATAGCCACCATTAAAAACGTCATAGTATAGCATTTTGATTGAAAAAAATCATAATATAGCTTATCAAAAAAAGTAAAAGAAAAAATATGTTCCAAAAAAGTCATGATATAATATGTCAAAGAGATTATAAGTCAGACTATAATACGTCAAAATAAATAAAGTAATCTTATTGCATGTCGAAAAAATGTCATAGTAAAGAATATAAAAAAAGTTACGAAAGAGTCATGGCATAATATGTAAAAAAAAAAGTCATAGTATAATATGTTGAAAAAAATCATGAAAAAGGTCAAAGTATGTAAGACTTTTTTCAACATGCAATAATATGACTTTTTTCAACATTAGGCTGGAAGCACTGTGAGAGTCATGTTTTTTTATTTCTCCAGTGCCTTCAATCCCACCCAGCATGGATCTTGGACTACCTCACCAATCGTCCACAGTATGTGTGGATATGGGAGTGTGAGTCTGACCTGGTGTCCTGCAGCACGGGGCCCCATAAGGAACCGTTCTAGCTCCATTCCTCTTCACCATCTACACCAGGGGTGTCAAACTCATTTTCACTTTGGGCCACATCAGCATCATGGTCGCCCTCAAAGGGCCGGTTGTAACTGTAAGACTGTATAACTGTAACTACTCCCTAACATATTGTTAAATAACTGTCTCTGCATTTGATTATTGTTTATTAAAGTGTAAAAAGATTGTACATGCAGCTATATAAATGTAAAATTATATTTAAGCACATTTCTGTTATTATAACATAAATCATTTTAATTTCGGGTTAAGAAACCCACATTACTCTATCAAAGATCAAACTTTTAAAGAAAATAACAAAGACAAATATCATCAAGCACAAGTTATTACATTAACTTTGTTATTTTTGTCAACTCTGCATTGAAAATGTTCGTGCATGGCAGCTACATCTAAGAGCTCCTCACTGACGGTCAGGTCTGCCTTCAGCCTCTTATAAACACTGATAGATGCTCTGTATCCGTGTTGTCTGTGCTTTCATCAACAGCTAAAGAAGAAGACAAGTACCTGCTCGTCTCTTCGACTAGCTGTGTTGTTAGATTGCCTGCTAGTTCCTGAAGTCGGTCTGATGGTGTTTCTTCACAAACTGACATTTGTAAAAGTCTGTATCTAGTTGGAGCACACCTGCTCGCATACCTTTAATCATGCACTGGGCTGTAGCTTTTGTAAATATATTCTGCTGCGATTGCAGTCTGCCTTTTAATTCTTGGACAATTCTTGGAGGCTAAATTTAGCTCCGTGTTTGGTGTCAAAATGCCGACGTAAATTGTATTCCTTCATCACCGACACTGCCTCAGCACAGAAGACAGACCGTTTTTTCTCCTTGAAGCACAAACATGTATTGTTTCCCGTCTTTCATTACATTCTCTTCTCTCTGCATACATTTTTCTCTTCGTGGACATTTTGGGATTATTTGTCGATCATTTTCAACTCAATCATTTGTTGAAAACCGCTTTACGTCGCCTCTCCTGTCCGTCTGTTGTGATAGTTTTAATGTCGGCACACAGACAACATGCTCTCTCATAATTTCGACTTTCTATCTCATAATTTCAACCATGGGGATATTTTTATTTTCAAGTCTAACTTTTAATTATTTTGTATTTATTTTTTTACTGGCGGAGTTGCGGGCCTTGAGTTTGACATATCTGATCTACACCTTGGACTTCAAATATAACTCTGCAAACTGCCACCTGCAAAAGTTCTCTGATGACTCTGCAATTGTCGGCCTCATTTCCGCCGGTGATGACAGGGAATACAGGGAACTGAACCAGGACTTTATAGGATGGTGCCAGCGGAACCACCTCCAGATCAACTCCGGTAAAACCAAAGAGCTGGTGGTGGACTTCTGCTGGGGTAAACACTCTCCGTCCGGTACCAGTGAACATCCAGGGAATGGACATTGAGATTGTGAGATCTTATAAGTATCTGGGTGTTCACTTGAACAATAAACTGGACTGGACTGATCACACTCATGCACTTTATAAAAAGGGTCCGAGCAGACTCTATCTGCTGAGGAGACAGGTCTTTTGGAGTGCAGTGAGCACTCCTGGGGACCTTCTTCGACTCTGTGGTGGCATCAGCCATTTTTTATGGAGTGGTCTGCTGGGGCAGCAGCATCTCGACAGCCGACAGGAAGAGACTCAACAAACTCATCAAGAAGGCCAGCAGTGTGCTGGGGTGTCCCCTGGATACGGTGGAGGTGGAGGGAGACAGGAGGATGATGGCTAAGCTATCATCCCTGATGAACAACACCTCCCACCCCACGCGGGACGCCCTCGCAGCTCTGTGCAGCTCCTTCAGCCACCGGTTGATTCAATATTAACAGGTTTTAGTCTGACTAAACATCTCACAAGACTGACAGCCAGTCGCAAGGCACCCAGAAGCAATGCATTGTGGGGCAGTTGAGTATGTGCAGCATTGCAATGTCTCATACTCAGAGATTCTTGCTAATGTAAATTCTCTCACAAACACTAAATCCACATACTATGCAGTGCAGACGCAATACATACTCAATTTTACGTTATAGTATGAATAGTACATTAGTATGCAATGTCTAACACTGCCTATGAGCCTGTGCAATTGATTTCCTAAATAACAGTAGAAAATGTTCAACAAAAACAACATAAATGGCCAAGTTCCTTTACCAATAATCTGTCATTTTCGCCATGCATCATTCAGGTGAATTTGACCTCTGGGTCGTTTGTTTATTCGCAACAAGAAAGCCAAATACATTAGCATATTAAGTTAGCTGTAAGCTAGCCAGCAACCAATATAGCGACCATGTGTTTGTGTGGCTGTTAAACCTCTGATCTCACAACCTTCACAAGAAACTCCAGTTCTTTCTCTGGTTTTCCTCCAGCCCCGCCCCTTTTACATCTCATGCTCCATATGTCTTTATGAAGCAGGTTCATTGGGCAGCTGTTCCTGCTGAGTTACAGACACAATTAATTATTTCCCAAAAAACAAACATTCAACTCAGGAATGTGTTGAGTAAAGAGGCACATGGTGGACATACCGCACTTGTTTGAGATAACATGTAGAAGATAACGGCTCCACAATGCCATCTTCTATGGCTTGCAAACTTGAAGACTTTTACATTTTTTTATATCCCAAAATGATATCCCTATGAATTTTCGTTACATTAGTTAACTTAATATAGATTGTCTTAGGACATCTCTCACATTCTTGTTTACTTATCATTTCTGCTGAGCTGCTGGTTGTTCCTACAGGTTTGAACAAAGGCATCACATACTGCTTTTCTGACAGTGTGGGGTTCATGTCCCCTGTGTACCCCCATTCTTTAAAAGAAATAGCATAAGAAACCAGAATTCCACTACATCATTGCATGTTTGTATCATTAGTGTAACATATTCCTAAATTGGAATATCAATAGTAAACATTTAAACATTTCCATACACAATTTGACATGTCAAAACATTAAAAATCTGCATTGTGTTTTAGTGAATTAACAAAAAAAGGCTTTTGAAAATATGTAAAACTGTGAAACTAAAAAGTTACATGTTCAAGTTTATTTGAGCAAGAGAACCTTTTCATCTGCATCACACGACTTCACTGAGAACATCCTCAAATCACCAAACATCTTCGAGTACAAACCATTCCCCTGAATACAAATTGATCTTGCAAGAATTTTCAGATTCAAAGTTACAAAAATTTCACTGAGCTACATTACACACATTGACTATTAAGGACAGGACGTCATGACATTTTTGCTCCAAAATACAGCATGAAAGTTAAGCACATTATGAAGAGTCATCTTTAAATGTATGCTGATAAGAACTGAAATTTGAGGACAGAATGATCAATTCAGCACTGCAAATTCTCCCAGAATGGATGTAGAGCATTTTGGAATCAGATTCTTTATACATGAACATTACAAGCACATACAGAGTGTGTGTGTGTGTGTGTGTGTGTGTGTGTGTGTGTGTGTGTGTGTGTGTGTGTGTGTGTGTGTGTGTGTATACACGCATCATCCAAAACCCAAGATGTTTTCCTTTGCGACATAAGTTTAACTGCGAGGGGACTTGTAGCACTTGGCCGAATGGCAGCTTATTACTAAGCCTCTTTAAAATAGGGGCCGTCCTCTCCACCGTGCCAGGGAATAATACAGTAGTTTCATGCTTTAACCTTGTGTTAAAGCCTAAGCACAACCAGATCCCCTAACTGTCTGGTTGGTAGAGATGGTACTTTGTTTAGTGCTGGAGCCCATGGTGGTTGGGGCGGGGGGGGAGGGGGAGGGGGCTGCAGATCCATGCCTCTATCTGCCCATCTCCTCCAGTCTTATGAGCTGATAAGGACATGCCTTAATCGTGTTTGCCCTTCCCTTTAGGTGTGCCTTCGTTCCAGGCCACATAAACAAACAAAGCCAAAACCACATGCACAGCGAGCACTGCAACGATGGCTGCATAGAAGTAGCTGTCAGAGCTCGACATCTTCATTGAACCTGGGAAACGGAGGTGGAGAACAGTTAACAGTGACGAACAGCAGCTGCATTACAGTGCCAAATGTGTCTACATCATCTTACATGTGAAAATGAACTTCAATATAAAACTTGATTTTATGGCCATTAGAAAAATAAGAGTAGGAGCGATATGATTATCTTGAGATGAGAAAAAGTTGTTTACTGTTAGAGAGTTTTCTATACCTTAACCTTTAATACCTCCAGTTGTATAAGGTCATTGTGGGCAATATTATAAACCAACGAGTATGTTGTCAGATTTGGATGTATGGATTTTGGCATGTCAGTAAATAGAATACCTACTTATGTATGAACCCTAAACATTTTGCAATTTGCAACAAAGACTCTCTCGTCTGGTTAGATTATATTTATATGGTGTTACTTGCAGCTACCTGGATTGATGTCCGTTGCTTTGTTGGGTATTCTGTGTTGAGATGGTGCAAGTATTTTCATACATGTCTAATATCTTCGATAATATGTCTAATATCTTCACACAACTAGTGACACAGCAACAGGCTACAAGTCATTTTCAGGGGAAGCCGGTGACGAGAAGCTACAAACTGCCGCTCCACACTTGTCGCTGTGTGGCGGGCGTAACGCACTACACGTCAAAGTTGAGCTGCAACGTCAGGTTAATACGCGCTTGTTTCACTTTATTGCGTTCCAATTTTTGAAAATGCTGTTAGCCAGTTCCCAGAGCTTTTTAGCGACTAGCCAACAGTGCCGCTGGCCACGGTTGGCTGTTTTTGTTGCTTTTGTCGCTCGTAGAGTGAACATTAGATTATATAAGACAAAAAGAAAACCGGCTAAGTCAAAATGTTGTATTATTCTATACATGCGAGGGTCCCCGCTGGTATATTGTCTATCTTGTAAGGCGTCCTTGGCTCAATGGGTAGAGAGGGTTGTCCAGCACCAGCAACCGCAAGGTCAGCGGTTCGATCCTTGCATACTACATGTCCTATGCCGAGACACTGAACCCCTAAAAAACTGCTCCCTGGGCGCTTCTCAGCAGCCCACTGCTTCCTAGGGATGGGTTAAATGCAGAAGTAAAATTTCGTATAAGTGTATGACGACAATAAACTGAACTTTGAAAAACAATTGAGAACCTCTGCTCTAGAAAACGCGATGAAGTTCTATGATCTCTCTCTATGGTGGCCTTAAATTGAGAAGATGTGCTAGAAAACTTTCTGTGCCTCAATGCATGCAGCTGGTGCCCTTTCATCTTATCGCCCCTGCCCCTCTGAGAGTCTTTCACTGTCACTTTAGATATCAATAACACTATATATATAATTACTTTTTGATCACATCTATCAGAACAACTTCATCATTTTAAATAAAGTTATCAATGAAATGAAAGCCACTATTCAGACAATGAAGTTCTGCGTATGATTGTCTTGATTTGTTATCGTTCTGATGACAGTTTGCATCAACAATGCAGGGACGAATAATGCAAAAATATTGAAATTGGCTTTTAAACTCCAATATCAATATCTGTATTATCCTGCCAAAAAAAGAGAATCCACAATCAGTCAGACTTTTATCTGGAACAAAAATAAGAGCTGGAACACAGCAAAGAGGGCAGTTGTGTGGTAGGATATCCTTCCATCTAAATTAGTGGAACAAAATAAACGTTTGAGGGCTGACATTGCCCTGCTAACACAAACAAACTAGTGTTGCAGACCTTACCCTCAAAGAGGTACGCCTTTGTAGCAAAGTAGAGTCCAATGGGCAGCGTCACCATCAGGATCGTGAAGAACAACAGTGTCTTGAGGGCTGAAACCAGGGAGCTTTCATTTCTGCAGGAGTACAAGATCAGTCAGTCAGCGCAGAGAAAACAAGATAGTGACAGTACTGTTAAGAAGCCACGGGTTCTGTGCTAAACACTGATGTGAGCATGCCCCTTGCCGGTGATTAATGCCGTGTTCAAGGCTTACACCACATGGAATAAAAGTCTTTTGTAAACGTTGACACATGCTCAACATCAAGCAGCACGGGGTGACGGGTGGTTTTTAAAACAGGCGTCACTCCACAGAAGCTAAGCTAGCTAGCTAGGTTAGCTAACAGTTGATTTAAAGTAGATTACTGTTTTCTCACCCCCGGTAATAAGCCGGCGGTCCAGCGTCCGAAGCTGCTCCGACAGATCCGTCCATTACTGGGCTGATCGGAGACGAGATTAAGATGAAAAAACTGGAAATATAATCGGTTAATGTTAGCGTTTTTCCCGTTTGTGTTGTGTTGTCACAGTAGCTCAAATCCCTTCTTCCGCATAGGATCACGGGATTGTCACATGACCAAGTTTGACGTCAGTTGTCTCGCGCGGCCAAACTTTGTGGCAATAGTCGAACCCATAGATTTAGCCTGGTCCATGTCCTGCAGAAATAAAGGATATTTTTGGATAAAATGTATTTCTTCAAAATATGGAACTAACTATCAACTTTCAAGCAACATGTACTTCCTCTGTTTTTGTAGTTTTGTAGTGAGGGCTGCAATTTGAAATGTGATATCCAGTGCTAAAGTGTTCACATCCTTTACTTTTAGGCCTAGGAGTAGCAATAGGCCTCAACAAAGTAAAAAATACTCCATTACAAGTAACGGTCCAGCATTCAAAATGTCACCCAAGTAGCAACCAAAAGTGCAAATGTAGGCTACACATTATTATCAGAATTTCCCCTTGAAAAGTTATATTGTTGTTGCCCATATAGCTATATTGGATTATTATTAATCCTGCATATAACAATGCATCAGATATTTAAGATTTACATATATTTTGTCTTTTGTTTAATCTGCAACATAACTAGAATAGCGTACAACATTTAATACAATATTAAATGCTACTTAAGTACAGTAGACATACAAGAGTAAATGTACTTAACATTTACTAAAGTCATTTTTAATAGACTACAGTTTCATAAGAATCTAATCCGTTTAATCTATTACAACCTGGGGAACTACATTTACAAGATCAAGCATGAATGTATTTCATGTATTTCAAAAAGCCCCAAAAATGTTTAAGGCTCTTATAAATTTCGTTTTCCTTTCACTTTTACCTCTTTTATGTTTGTTTCAGTTTCTTTGTTTTGTAGTTCATACATTTTGATAAATGAAGGTTTGAAGTAAAAGACACCTGTGTGGGTGGGTATAGGGCATCCGTTGTCCTGCACATTTTATATAGATTTAGGTTGATTGCATTTCAATACACAAACCTATTTATTCATTTATTTATTTTGACACTATATTAGGCTCTAAATCAGGATCATAAAGCGTCTTCTTTGGCTTTGGGGGATGAGAAAAAATACAATTTGAATCATCAAGTCTGGACTGTTTAGACAGAATAAGTGCTTTATGTTGTATGTGTATTACATTACAATCATTTAGCAGACGCTTTTATCCAAAGCGACTTACAATTCAGATTCTATCACACTGTATGCACAGCTTCAGGAGCAATTTTGAGGTTACATGTCTTGCTCAATTATACATCGGCATGCGACTAGCGGAGCCAGGAATCAAACCGTCGATCCTCTGATTGAAGGACGGCCCTGCTCTCCACTTAGCCACACAGATACAGGAGCCCCACTGTGTATCTTATCTATTGTGAGGGGTTAAAATAGCCACAAACACAAGCTTGTCCTGTTCAGGAATTACAATAAATGTTGATTCAAGATTGGTGTACTTTCTAATGTGTGCAGCAAGATGTTGGAGATGTTCTTCCGGTCTGTTATGACCAATCCACTGTACTTCTCCGTAGTCTGCTGGGGGAGCAGTATTGGAGCCGGAGAGACCAACAGACGTACAAACTGGTTTAGAAGGCCGGCTCCATCATTGGCTGCAAACTGGACAATGGAAAAGGTGATGGAGACGAGGACAACAAAGAAATTATTATCCATATTGGATAATCCGGACCACCCTCTCCACCACCTACTGCAGGGACAACGGAGCACTTTCTCCAACAGACTGATCCAGCTCCGCTGTCACAAGGACAGATACAGGAGAACATTCCTGCCCACTGCAATAAGACTGTACAATAAATCACCTCTGGCCAAATCATTCACAAGACTATAATTGCGTTACACTGTTGTTTGTTTGTTGTTGGTTAAAAGAAATCTTTGCACTGCTGTTTAGTTAGTTAATTTAATATTATTCTATTTGAGTCAGCAGCTGTACATTCATAGCCATTATCTTTGCGGTCAAACATCTTATTTAGCTTTTTTAACAGTCAAAACATATTTTTCACTGTTTCATTTTTTCCCATTCCCATAACCAGGATCCAAAAATAACAGCAAAGAAAGGATGGATGTAAACTTGCAAGTTCGTCATTCAAGAATCATTTATGGATGTCTTGTGTCATGTAATGTGCTTGTGCACCCTACGTTCGTGAATAATTCACCACCGCAGACCATTCTTTGTTTAATCGCAGATGTAACAGAGAACCATTTAGTCCATTTCGTGCCGACTGTATACATTTAGTGCCGTGCTCTGCCTGTGTTTCTGGTTGAAGTCTCGCTGCCGTGGTGTCAAGGAGTGGCACTTTCTGCTCCAGTTGGCTTTGTCCTCACCGGTCCTACGCTCAGCAGGTTCCCCAAAACACATTTCATTTGAAAAGACTCTCACTACTGATGTGTGTTAAAAATGATCATGTCACTTTTCTGTGGCAATTTCACTCCCAATGTGTTACCCAACAAAGAGCACACGATGACATAAAACATCTCTCATTGAATAGTATCCTCTAATCTGTTGCTGGATGAACCACTGAGTGCAATTTAAAAAAATTCAAATTCTGCCTTTTTCTGTTTTGTTAGACAATGAGCACGAGAGTTGAGTTGACTTATAACACTTTTTTATTTGTTAATCAGTTCTGTATGCAGACATCACAAGCACAGATGTTAATTAAGACCTCTGTCAATATCAATATCACAATAAAGGCTCGGTTTATATAGAGTACTAGGCCTGTTGATAATGTTCTTAGGAACCTAAAACATAATTGTTCTTCAAAAAACAATATATTTAGATCAGGGAATTCTATAATAATGTAATTAGATGTCAATTTTAATGGACTACAAGTGCATTTTATATGCACATTATGCACATTATAAAGTATGTTTTGTGATTGTACAGACAAATATCTTAATTTAATAATTGATAAATAATCATTGAAGCTGACAATAATTCTAAATAAACAGTGACCTTTTTTCATAAACAGGTCATCCTTAATTACTCCAGATCAAAGTTACATCCTCCCAATACACTGGACTTTTAATTTCTCTGGAAACAAATGCAAAACAAAAAAAATAATTAAATGGTGTATCGCTTTGGGAATAAACGATGAACCCCGTTATGGTGAGATTATGAAATTTAATAAAACTGCATCTAAAATTAAAGCTTGACAAAAGTTGCATTCTCCGTGGAATAACAATGTTTATATCTGTCCAACGGGTCCTTTGTTGCTATTTCAATACAGTAAATGATCCTTCCTCAAGGAGATTGACCTCTGACCTTCCAGAAGTATTTCCCATGGCTCTCTCTGTTTCATTCCATGTGTCACCAGTGCTCTATGTCAAACATGAGGCCCCCCACACTCCACACCACACCACACCTGTTGTTTTGACCAAGCGACAGTGTCAAAGTGTTGGAAATGAAGTTTCCATTCCAAATGAGAGTACAAATAGAAAACACTTTAAAAATAGTTCCGTGCTATTCTTAGCTTTGTCATTCACTTTTGCAACTGCTGCTAAAAGTGAGAGGATTGTTATGAGCATTTATTAGTATGTGCAAGTATTAAAGTAGCCAAGTATTTTGTTAAGTACTGTCCTTTATTGTACTATATGTACAATTTTGAGGTACTGGAGTATTTCAACTTGATTCAATTTCAGAGGCAAATTTGCACAATTTACCATTTGTCTATTGCATTTATTTAATAGTTAGAGTTACTTTATTGCTGAGAATTGTTACCAGTCTCTTGTGTGTGTGCTAAACATGGCTAACTTAGCTTAGAAAAAAGACAGGGGGGAAACAGCTAGCTTGGGTTTCTCCAAACGTCACAAAATTTGCCAACCAGCACCTCTTAAACTCACTAATCAACACATTGAATCTTGTTTGTTATTCTGCTTCATGGAGGCTTGCAGACTACTTCTCAGTCAATACCAGTTGCAACTTTAACCCTCTGTAAAATGGCAATTTGTCATTTTCATACTTCTGCTTTTGCTGATAATAGTGTCTTTTTCGAAAGCAGAACTCTTACTTGTAATTAAATATCTTTTGTTTTCATACTTTTACTTATACGGTCTTGGTAATTATTCCCCCGCTGGTATCATGGCAAACTAGAGGTCACTGTCAACAAACAAGGAACATTTTGTCAAGTAGAAGAACGTAATCATTTACATTTCATCTATAATACCCAGTGCTGTATACTATTCAGACTAAGGTTAAAAAATCTGATGTAAATAATCACCATCATCCACATTTGCTGCTGTCATTGGCTTCCTTGGACCCACGCCACCTAAAACCTCCTGGTAGTATTGTGACCCACAGCCCATTGGGACATGTAGGAACGCATCATATGCATGAGAACACAGTGCTAAACCCGATGCACAAATCCATTAGGAGACTTGCTATTGGGGCAGCAGGCTCACTGTGAGACCCCACTGCTGTAAAATGCAATGATGTGCAAGACCTGAACAAATTCCTCTGTGCAAAGAGGAGTTGTGTCTGGCTTCATCTAGCAAGGCGAAAAACCATCATGGCATGCTATCATTGGGCCATGCGATGCCGCACTCTTCATGCATTGTGTGTTGTGGAAATAATCCTTATCTCACATACCACTAAGAAGGACAATACATTATCTCTGCCATCACATGAATGCTGCAAAGAGCACTGCACATCTCTAGTTAACAAAAAAATGACATGTCTTGTATCTGACATCTGACAACATGATATAATTTGTGATTCCGACACATGTCTAAATGACAGTAAGGATTTATATGTGGCTCGGCTGTAGAAAACTTACCTGAGACTCATAGAAACCAAAGCAAATGGAGCTGACGTGACAGAGAAAGCAGGGAGACAGTATCACACATACGTATGAAAGGCAGAATACAGTCACAGCGTGAATAGATAGCTCTGTCCTTGAACATACCAAAAAAAAAAAGTCTCCACAAGCCATTGCCCTTCATATTAGATCACAGGCAAAATGACAGACAGTGTGGGTGGATAGACTAGTTATCTCAACTATTCATCCTGGACTCTGGTTTGTATTTTAGATTCATCATTCTAAATTTATCATTTATCAACATGCCTACTATTAATTTACAGAGACACATATATCTTAATCATAAGGTATCCAACATTGCTAGAATTAGTAGGAAATCAAATGTATTTGCTGAAAAAAGTCTGCATTATATTTTTTATAATGTCAAAATGGATCTTTTGAGTAGCATGAAAAAATCCTTACTGCACCTCAATGCGTAATAATTTACACGAGATACAAAAGCCGAAGTGTAAAAATGGAAAGTTGTGGTTTTATCCAGGGTTATATGTCAGACTATTTCCATGACTTGATCTTGGTTTTTACTTCATGTTAGTTTTTGTACAGATTGAACAAAAAAAGATCTAATCTGTTAATTACTGAGTGTTGGTCTGTAGATCTTTTGTAAAACTTTGGACAGAAGCAGGCTAGCTCTGTCCCTCTGATTCCAGTCTTTACACTAAACTTAGCTGACTGTCTCCTGGCTGTAGCTTCATAATTAGTGGACAAATACGGGTATTGATCCTCTCATCTTACTCTCGGCCAGGTACCAACAGAGCGTATATCCCAAAATGTCAAACAATTCCTTGGGAGATAACAGGATAAATAAATACAGGTAAAACAAACATTAAAAGGAGAGAATGAAGAGTGGAAGGTGAGAGGAAGAGGAAGAAGGATGGCCCCGCCATTATTCTGTGACTCGTCGGTGTGGCACAGCCGACTCTGTCATCTTCCCTCGAGCCCCTTTAGCCACTCATCTGTAGCTGACCTTGCACTGGCATGTGGGCTGCTTCTTTCTTCCACATCAGAGCACTGTCTTGTAAGATTGCAAGCGGGATTGAACAGTTTTGTGCTACATTGCTGCTCTGCAACTTGATAGCCCCTGATCCATCAAGGCTTGAGATTCTATAATCGTCCACTGAGGGTTTTAATTTAGTCAGACATCAGGCAGCCTGCCCAAGCTTATCTGCAGCAAAGCACAGCAGGATAGAACAAATCAGCAAACTGATATGAAAGTAAAAATGTGCTGAACATATTTATGAATCCTTTGAATTAGACATGGTGAATGTGTAATTTCTTTAATATTCCAGCAGTGCATCATATCAAGAATGCGTCACATTGGCATCTTGGAGCCTCCCTGTGAGGTGAACTGCTCACAGTTTGTTTGCTGGGTTGAAGTTATGCTGGGAGGCTGTCAGAGCTCATCTCAGCTAGGGTGACATGTGCTCAGGCGCTCTTGCACTAACACATAATTACATCTCTGGCTCCTGATGCGCATCATGTCCCCCAGCCATTTCATAAACAAGGAGGCTAGCTGTACTTATCATCTGTTCATCCCCCTTTCAAAGTTTATACCATTTCTAAATCATTCAGGGTCTGAAAGGGGACGCCTGGGGCTTTGATCATTTTAGTCCGATAAATTCATCCATGGAATAGTTGAGGCAGTTAAAAGACAGTTTTGTTTACCAGAAAAAAGTGACTGAAACTGAGGGAGAATTAAACTTTACAGGCAACAAGGCACATATTTTGCCATTAACACACAAAGTCCGTTTCAGACATTTCTTCACACTGTTTTTTTATAAGGGCATCATCGCTCAAGACAAGCCTGAGGGTGAACCAGCATCATGGTGAATTAAGACAGGCTACATTCCCAGTGAGAAGGAGCCTGAGATATTTATCCGGATGAAATATGGAATGCAAACTTCACCTTAGCTTTCACAGAAGCTACATTGTGTCAGATACAGGGGTACTTTGAAGGAAAACAACCAACCGTTAGAATCTTCCACCATTAATGCTGCATTTAAGAAAACAAATAACAAGCTATCCGGTGTGAAGTGACTGAATCTCTGAATGCAGACTAGTTACCTGAATAGTTTTTTCTTGCTTGTCAACCAGGTGGTCTGTCTTTAAATAGAGTGCAGGATCACAAAGAGAGCACAATGTACCGGTGACAAAATTGATTGTTTTCCTCTCAACACGAGGGAATGGTGTGTCATGGTTGAAAAGGAAAACATGATTAAATCTTTACAACTGGAAAATCACACAAATCTTATGAAAGGCACTGGATGAAATATGGCGCACATCCACAATGAGGCTCCACAGAAACTTAATCTAAGTTTCCTAGTAAAACATCAAGATTATACATTTATCTCTGCTACATTATTGTTTGTAAAAGCCGGCGAAGGCTTACTCTTCAGTCCCTCTGTAGCACACCTGGAGGTCTCCATGAGGAGCAAACGTGGGATGCAAAGAGCAAGAAGAATTGTTTTGTATTCTTTGCGGAAGTTTTGGTTTAGCAGGCCATATATGACGGCGTTGAGGCAGCTGTTGAAGTACGCCATGAAGTAGCTTGTGACAAAGAGCCACTCAGGTATGTTGGGTGCAACTTTCATTGGGTTTATAGCTACTGCCAGACCTATGAGGTTCAGTGGAGCCCAGCACACTGCAAACAACACAAACACCATAAACATAGTCAGGAAGTTCCTCACATCACTGGGTTTGGTCCTTTGCTCCGGTTTAACTCGATGTTTCACTTGAATCACCAGCACCCATATCCTCATGTAGCAGTAGGACACCACTAGCAGCGGGATCAGAAAGTGAATGACCACCACTGAGATGGTGTAGTATGAGCTGACCGTCTGGGCGAAGGTGCAGGAGTAGATACGTGGGTCGTACTGCAGCGAGCCGACAAAGAAGTTGGGCACTGTGGCGAGTGCGGTCAAGAGCCAGGTGAGGCCCACGTAGCAGCAGGTGTTCCTCAGACTGTACAACCGGTCGTAGTGGAGGCTGTGGCAGATGTAGCAGTACCGGTTAATGGCGATGGCCGTAATGTTGAAGATGGAGCCAATGACACTCAGGCCCATGATGAAGCCGCTTGCCTGGCAGTGCAGGTCACCCATGGTCCAGTCATCATGGAAGATGGCTGTCAGGACCAAAGGGTAGGGGTACAAGGCCACCACCAGGTCTGCTATGGACAAACTCACCACGAAGATGTTGCCTGGAGAAACAGAAGAGGTTTAGATAACAGAACAAAACATGACCCAAACTGGTGAATGATTTAAGCATAGAGCACTCCCTTTTCACTTCCTGCGCCGGGTTAAAATAAAGTGGGTCACTGGAGGTTTGACTGTGTTTACCACCATAAAGGAGCAGTTTCATTGTGCCCTGGGGGGCTCATTTTGATGAGGCATTTACCATGTCCTCTCCACTGCACGGATATGGATCCAGGCAGATTTGTTCTCACAGTAACTGTTCTTAAAACTAACAACATTTTTATTGATTCTACTTCTATGGATGGCAATGGTGGTCTGCGGGTTGGTCAGTCTACCACTTTGGTCCAAACTGAAATAGCCTTAATTTGGTACAGATATGCATGGTGCCCTGAGGTTGAATCCTACTGGATTTGGTGATTCCCTTTTTCTTTAGCGTCACATTTATGGTTTTTAGTAAACGATTATCATTTACCATTACCATTACCACGATTTGGACGGATTACCATAATTAATTGCATTTCATGTCCACCTCAGCATGAATTGTAATAATTCTGGTGATCCGTTCACTTTTTATCCAATACCGTCAGGTCATCATTTTAATATCTCCAATACTTTGGTTTAGGACCAAATACCTGCAAAACTAACGATATTACCATCAGCCTCAGCTGTACTTTGTGTTTTGTGCTAATTAGCAAATGTTAGCATGCTAACACGCTAAACTAAGATGGTGAAGGTGGTATTTATCAAACCTGCTTAACATCAGCATGCAATATGTTGACATTATCATTGGGAGCAAGCTAGAGCCGCTAGCATGGCTGTAGATTATAGTCTGGTTTATAAACTATGAATTTGTTTCCCAACACACAAATATATTGTGTCACAAAACAGATTTGTTGTATAGACAGAGTTCTATTTGGCAGGTCGAGTCCAATCAAATGCATCAATCAGGCTGTTAAGTTGAGCACATAAAAACCAGGACATGAAGGATTTTAGCGTCAGATTACATCCAAACAAGTTCCCGTTCTCTGTAGGCCAACGCTGATGGTTGTGTGACACTGGATGTCCTTGGAAGACTTGAATCATAGAAAATGACGTCTGATATTGTTACAGTGCAGCTGCTCTGGGTGTGGTTGGGGGGGGCCGGGGTAAAATAATAAATCAAATTGTAATATGTCAGATAAAACGATAGATAACAAGAACATGCAGTACAGTGGAGCCACAATGCAATTTAAGTAGTGTTTTGCAAAAGACGCATCAGCTTCCCATAAATTTTGAGTCGAAATTGTGCAATACAGGGACTATGAGTCAAGATTTGTGAAGTGGAGAGTTTGCCCAAATAAACCCATCTTTTTCCGACATTAAATACAGTTAACCCAATTTTTTACTGATGGAACTCTTTTATATACATATACATATTTATTTCTGTAACCTCCATGTAGTGAGTAGCATCAAGCAGATCAAAATAAACCAGTCTAAAAAGTTGATAAATGCTGTTTGTCATTACAAACTCTGCCAGTTTCTCGTGCATCATTACATCACTGGTAAAAATATAAACATTTATGCTTTCTGTAAATAATCTGTAAAGGATTATAAATAACGTGCCTCATTTTACCAACATTTTTGTCAGACATTGGGGTTGATATAACATAAACTACCTTCTGAAGTTGAAATGTGAAGATGCCAGACTATTGCTCATTCACACAACAGCTGAAACAACAGTGTTGATTGGCAGATATGATGGAAGTGGATTTAAAACATATGTTGGCCATCAATCCTCTGCGTTCAAAGCTTGTTACAATCCCTGCACCCAGGGACAGCGCCGCTACAGAATGTCTAATTTGAATTTACTTGACTGAACTTGATTCATTGAACGTGGTAACAAAGAGAATAACAAAGAACATACAACATCCTAATTATGTCATTATATTCCTACATTCCTGACTGGGGGACTTTTCTGATATGTTTTATTTTTACAAGAAAGTCAGATGTTGGTCTTATTACATATTATTATATTATAGTATTATATCTGGCACAGGTATTTAGAAACCGTAAATTTCCAAGTTACTAAAACAGCACGAGCCATTTCTCAGGCCCACTGAGATAAAAATAAAAGCATTTGCTCTTTGTCCTCGAGTCAGCTCAGTGGACAAATCTGTCAGATTGTATTTGTGACGCTCACACTGCTCACTGTGTGCATTTGTCATTGTGCAGAGGTTTGAATCCTCGCTGACATCATGCGGCTCAGTGCTATCATGTGCTCTGGCTGGACAGGGACTGCTACAGCTGAACCCTCTCACCCCGTTATCATCAAGAGGATGAGGTAAGTGCTAAAACACCGCTGAGAGGATTGCTGTGAAGCGGCCAGATAACTGTCTTTGTTTTGTTGGCATCTATTATTAAAACATTGGCCGAACCACTGCCTCTCGCTGTTTAATTAAACAACTTGGCCGACCCGATGCTTATCGCACCCAAACTCACAGCACTGACAACCATTATTGTTTTAGTGTAAAACAGCTGAACAACAACAACGGTCTTGCCTGCTGACATCCTTGGGAGCTATTATTATCAACGAGTGTGGGTTTAATAGAGCTTAACCTGAATGCTGATTGGTTACAGATCGTCAGAGACAGCTGACTTGCAGCCATCAACTTTTCTGACACCATTGGCTCTGTTGTAATCATCTGATCTTACAGTACACTCTCACAAGAACAGCCGTGTGAAAAGTTGCATCAAGTCAACTGAGTCTTGCTTGAAAGTGTCTCCTTCCCGAGAGTTGAGCGACCACCCTGTGAATTCCCCTAGTGAGTGTCTGTCACATACGACATTTTGTGGCATAAGAAAAATAAATCAAAAACAATACATCAGGGAACTTTTCAGCTCAGCGTGTGCAGCCTGATTAAAAAAATATATGAGACAGAAACAACCTTCCACCCCGAATACAGACCTGCATGTTAGTATAGGCTCGGTATTCAACATATTTATGGCACATTGCTTCATTTTAGCTGAATAGTTCTGAATAATAATAATAATAATAAAAGTAGTAGTAGTAACGGTAGAAAATAAAAAAGGGTGTGATGCGGGAGCAAAATTAGGTAATGAAGATGTATGTGCAAGAGATAAACAAAGCAAAAGGCGAAACAAAAGCCGAGTCATTTTTCAATCTGATGAGTTGCATGGCTGCGTGCACAACTGTATCTCAAAGGCTTAAGTTCCAATGTCAAACCTACCGTCTGTATCCCATTACTCTCACTGCTCATACAGGAAACGTGATTTACTGCGCTTTCATTCACCCGGCTACATTTATACACCTTTGAAAGACAGATGAATTCATAAAAATGTGGAGGGATGGAATCACTTGGATCTGGCTGAGCATCAGCAATGTGAGGCTTATTATAGCCTACAACAAGTGCATATCCAAAATTGTCTTATCATAAATAAGCAACAATAACCTTTCGGCAAGGGCATTAGCGCTGATGAATTAATAGTGACTACTTCATGAACTCGTCTTCAAGGGGCCAGAGAATGTTTTCGAAGAAGTTTAACATTAAAATGACACAAGCTGCCTTTTGGTGAGGCAGCCCGCTATCATCCCAGCCAAAAACATCATTGTCATCATCAAAGGCCATCTACCAATCAGATCCCTCGTGTCTGAGAAAATAAGACTCACAGGCCCTGAGAGAACGCAGACCACCAGGACACAAGCAGCGTCTGGTCCAACAGCGTTTCACTTAGGCGCAATTGCAGAAACATGAGGATGATAGGGAATTATGCAAATTTGAAACAGAACAGCCCCCTTTTCAAAGCAGAGATTGGACAACAGTGTATTTACCTTATCTAGGTGTGGTTTAGTCAAATAATCCCAATCTAATTACATCCTGCCTCCATCCTGACCACATTAGAGAACTAAATGTCATGTACTATTTTGTTGTTGGGAAAAGAAGACATGTTTAATGTAGTGTGCTAAGTGATATTCCCCCTGGATCTGTGCTTTCAATTTAAACTGGCTTCTGGTTTGACTCACTAACTCCACTGACTGAATTAACCCCCCTCTGGACACACCGTTTTTTTAGGTTTTATTCATGATTGTAGTGACTGAGGGGATGCGGCACATGATTTAACAAAATTCAATCTCCAATCCTTACAAACCGCACAGCTCCTGAGATGGAGGTGCAAGCTACACATACACATACACATACACACGCACGCACACACACACACACACACACACACACACACAGTCAAGCTCATTCTTTCGTTATTACCTCCATCTGCTCCCCATCATCGTTTTCTTTCTCTGTGTCTCTCTCTCTCTCTCTCTCTCTCTCTCTCTATCTCTCTCTCTCTCTCTCTCTCTCTCTCTCTCTCTCTCTCTCTCTCTCTCTCTCTCTTTCTTTGTCTCATGAGTACATTTTCAGAGTGTATTTTTAGTATGCTTAACCCCATTGGGAAACTCTAGTGTTAACACCCCATTGGCAGTCCTATGCCTTGCTCTACCCTTTGAAGATTCACTGGATAGATCCTTTTACATTTGCACACTTGAAAGAACCTGCAAACCTTTGAAAATGGAACATATGGTACCAGTTCTCCGCAAGTACATGAAGATATCAAGGACAAAATTCATCACTCAGACGATGCAGCAGCATCTTAAAACAATGTGCACACATACATGTACATTTTTTGGGGGGATGGCGGAGGGATATATGGAGGCCAGGCGATTGTGTTGAAGTGAAGCAGATTGGAAAGGTCCTGCTGCAGTGTGTGTAGAAGCAAACCAGCAGTCTGGATGGTGTGTAATGGAGAGAGGAGATGGGATGTTTTCAGCAGTCTACCTGACACACATTGATTCCACAAAAATATACGTCTGAGTGTAGCCTTTAGCCACTGTAAATCATACATTATACCACAGTAAATCACACATGAGTCCCAGATATGTTATTGTACTATACTGCACCCATCAACCCTTCACAAAGCAGCCATCCATCACAGAAACAGATTTTTATGGTGAACAGATCTTCTACTGCTGTGTCCATGCTTGCCTTTCATAGTCTGTTTAAACATTCATAAAAAAAAAGTGAGCCAATCCTATAAATAGCTTGTTAAGAACAGAGAGCAGATTGATAACAGAAGTAACAACTTCACTCACTTAACGAAACACTAAATTCTGCTGAAGCTTCAGGTTTATACTCAAACAAGCACATTAAGAGCTCGCAGCTACGTTGGTGAGGACTCACGTGTGACTACACTGGTCAGTCAGTCCAATTAGGAGAAGGGTGACATGAGGCCACTAATCACCGCAGTGTCCGTAGTGCACCAGCATGGAGAAGACTTTTGAACAGGCCATTTACTCCTGCCCTCTTGTTTGAGGCCAGTCGACTGTGGCAATTTTGCAAACCAGATAATCAAATTATTATTCGGGCTCCTAAACTCAAACTGCGTTTGGCCGCTATGCCCAGGAACACATTGTGTTATGTAATGTATTTGAAATTGTAATTAAAAGCTCATTATTCCAAACACTTGCTGATCTAATCCCGCTGTCTGGTTCGCATGTGCTCATTAGCATTATGTTGTGATCACTGAGTCTAGTCTTTTGCCTCAGCAGCAGGCTTTCTTGACTTCACTTTTAATTGTAGAGAGCTGCTGGGTTTAATGGTACATGGGGATTGATCTCCCTGTACCTTTATGTTCAAAGCAGCACAATGTCAAACTGTTTTCAGCCTCTGGAAGATACATGTCAGTGTTCTGCTCAATTATGAGGTTTGAACCTTTAATTGAAATGTCCTTTCTTTTAATTCTTGTGACTAGAGAATAAAATATGCATTATGTGTGTTATAAACCCAGTGGCTTGTATGTTTATTGCTGAGACCTTCCTGTGACTTTTTTCTTTGATAATTTTCTCTGCCACTATGTGCAAGACAAACAACAGGCCAAGAGTATCAAGATAATCAAGATGTAATCTGTTTTATATATGAAGAAATGGACAGCAACACACACAATTTGCAACCTAAGATATGATTGATAATTACATTTATTTAAGAACCATCGTCAATATTGTCTTGCAACAGGCAGACACAGCTGACAACCTCGCAGCTCAACTGATTGATACGGTGGAAACGTATTGAGAAAGATACTGCATGGGTCCACAGCAATGCATGCAGTGGTATCAGGTACAGAAGTAGTAGTTTTATGGTTATGAGCACAAGTGCGATACTGGAATCGGTATCGTTACTAGATAAATCCATTGAAATGTTTATCTGTGACAATTGGAGAAGAGTTCCAAATTTACTGAATTGACTCAGTGAGTGTTTAGAATATACTAACATTTGCTAACCATAGTCAGCTAAAGCTGCTGCTCATTCGTGAACAAATAAGGCTGTAGCGGCAAACGATATGAGTATTGAATTAAGGTACTTGTGAATTCAAAAATGTGTTATTTCTTCCTTGAAAAGTTACAAGGCCAATTTGCTATATTAATGGAATCATTTTTTAATTTGAATTTAATTTGAAATATGACTGAGAGAATATTTTCAATCACTAATAACCAAAAAGATCCAAGTGTATTATGTGTTTCTTAAGAACTGGTATTCTTGGTCAGGGAGTTACTTTGCTAGTCGATTGTGACGAGGAAAATAAAACCCTGATAGACACAAGCCTATTGACCTCTAATGTAACTATTTGTGTAGCTAAGTACATTGCAAGGAAAGGCAGACCCTACTCTCCTTCCTTTAGTCAAATATTTATTGGACAGGCACTTAGTTCCTACAAACAGAATTAAAGAATCAATTGACAGACCCATTTCCAAATTAATGCAAGACACTGGAAAAGACAGGAACTAAGTAAAGGCAGGAATTGATTGATGATGGCATATTTGTCAAGAAAGAAAAATGGCATAAGTGACCATAATAAATATCTTCGTTATCTTCACATTGCTGACGCATCAAATGTAACACAACAAAATATGAGATTGTGTTCAACGTAAAACCTACACAAAAGGGCGTTGTAGCAATACAACCGCATTTCTCACCATGGCTGCTCATGGGACACCACAGGTTGTGATATAAGGAGGGATGTGATTTATTTGGGATGGAGAACCATGGATGAAGCCAGATGGAGGGAAGAAGGTGTTATCATTTATGAAGAAATATGAAGGCAGACAGGCAAAGCTGTGGAAACTTCAGCCCACTGAGACTCGAGGCTCACTTCAGATAGCAGCCTGATTGTCAAGCACAGAGCAGAGATCACACGCTACAATTTATATTACATAATTATAGTTATGAATGAAGAGAGGAAAGCGAGGCATCCCACATACTGGAGGTCATTGAGACAGAGGTTTTCTTTTCCTCATTTTGAGCAAATTAAAGAGTCTGTTGATAAACAGATTTTCTAAAATAACAAAACACATTCTTTCACATTCATTTTGATGAAATTAAATGTATTTTGTTTGTCTGCCAGTCCCTGATGTTGACACATTTCACAATTAAGCTGCTAATTCCATCAGCATATATCTTTGGTTCTATTCCAAAATCAATACTCTATCGTTTCTTCATCTCTCACCTGCATTCCTGAGCTTTTTGTTCCTGTACACGGACAGGATGACCAGGACATTGCCCAGGATGTCTACTACGATGGTGAAGATCAGCACGCTGGCCAGTGCAGTGGACACCCCGGTGGAAGAGGCGCTCGTCCCGCAGTCGCTCTCATTCCGGGACAAACAGTCCGACACGTTCTCATCCATCACCTCTCCAAAATCCAGATCCAAATCCATCTTCCCATCAGGGTGCAGCGGCCATGGTGGGAGTGCTTCGATGTAGCCTACAGCTGGAAACAAATTAAATGGATCTACATACCAACAATTCAAGAGGACTTTACTGGAGGGAGTCTTGAACTTTGTGATACTCCTGCTCCGCCTGTGGAGTAGTGGGAGGAAGACGCGAACTCTGACATGACAATTAGAATATTAATAGACTGCATGCATGGACATCTAAGAAGTTAATTTCAAAGGTGATAAAAGATGCCAGGAGCTCGTGTTTCACTGCCGTCCTCAGTGCGGTCCCCTCGAGTCACCGAGACTCTTCCTGCGCGGGGCGGCATTCTGCCCGCGAAGGCTCGTCCAGAAGGCATGGAGCGCTCTCCTGTGCGTAATGACAATGCTCGGAGTGCAAGGCTCATTTACAGAGCGACAGAGAGTCCCGTGTTGTTGTTGTTTTTTTGCGCATTAATAAAGACAATATCTGTCTGCAATTCTGTCTGCAGGCACTCTTGAGGCACTTGTTACAAATCAGCCAGTAAGCTAACTGTTTCCACGGTACAATAGTCTGCAATCTTTGGGTCCCGACCATCTTCTCTGTACCCGTCTCATCAAATAACAACACTGAGTTTCGGCTAAATGTGGGCTTGTGGAGAGCTGTACTAAGGATACCGTAGCTTATTCATTGTGGGGTTCACAACTTGTCAATGTTCTTACTGCTCTTCATTAAAACACCTCTCCTTCCATGTACATGGAAATGGCGCCTTCAAGTGTCCAATAGAGACGCCTGCAGACAAAAACATATGGTTAATATTTTACAATTTTTTTTAATTTTATGAATTCTGCATCACTGGTGTTATATAAAGCATTTATGAAATAATAAACCAAAGTGGGCAACTTCCCCGGGGAACCCAAAACCGCAGGTTCAGTGTGTGTTAGTTATTGCTTTATCTCATTGCTTGAACATTTGTTGGGGAATTTACACAGTTAAAGTACACTATTGACTTGGTTCTGCATTATTACGTAATCTTGTGGCTTGGTGCAACTCCGAGTCAAAATCGGATTGTTGTGTTGTGCTCACATGGTGTATTTTGCCAAATAGTTATTTTTAATCAAATTACCACAAATAAGCTGACTGATTTGTGTGCAAAATATAATTAAGTGTGTTTGAATTCATCCGACTATTTTTGAAAACTTATTGTGTGGGAAATGTTGATATAGTGCAGACAGAAAACTATAATGGAGAGAAAAAGATGAATTTCCAAATTTGGTGTGAGTGTGGTCTGACAACCAGCATGTGAACACACACACAGGGAGGGGACACAGTGGAGGTTTGACCTGCTGAGACTGAGCAGAGTAACATGACTGTAACATGACTATCTCCTGACTGCTGTTTACAGTCTTGCTATTTGCTGGAGAAAAAAGGAAGAAGAAGATGAGATCTCACTGGTTTGCTGCCTTTTTGGGGTTTCAGTGTGGATGATATGTAAAAAAAACCCTGAAATTAATAGTGTGGATGCAAGTTAAGTTTCACACAGAAACGTTTTCAGGCTGTTCTAGTTTGGTTCAGTCTAGTCAGTGACATCTTTCTATGACCTTATCCATGTGGTTTGACATATGTTTCCGTTAGTCTGCTTTATCATATACATTTTTACAGTAATATTGTCTAAACGCATTCGATGGAATGTGACATTCTTCTTTATCGCTGAAATCATAGCTCACTGTTTTGTTTTTATTTTTTTTGCAAGTTTAGAGTATCGAACCAGTATGTGCTGCTGCTGTCTTTGTGTTTTCTCACATAAAAAAATCAGATAAACCCACTGAATCCTATTTGCTTAGCACCAAACAGCTTATAGACGATAGAGCTTCACCTACTGGAGACGGAAAGCAGTTGTTAGCTCATCAGTGATTGACAGTACATTACTTCCATTGCAAAAGCCCATTAAAAGACATCAAAAACCACAGAAAACAAGTATGTGATAACTTTATTGCAAATAGTTGTGCTGCTGAACCTAAATCAGAAATTTTCAAAATCTACTCAAAGTGGGTTTAACATCGAGCTGCACAGATACTCATTGATGTATACATACCAGAACAAATTGTCTAAATCCATATCAGGGCGCATTTGTGTGTGCCATTTCTACTGGTTATACCCCCTTCAACTATAACAACAGGTTTCAAATCATTTAAATGGTGAAGTGGAATATCTAGCAGGCAGTCAAACTGCCACAGGGACATGTACAGTATTATTGACACTCTGGTCCCAGCAGAGAAGTTGACACTGTATAGCTTAAATCTTGCGTATAACTCAACTGTAAGGAGGATCTCTTTAAGGAAAAGCCCATATTCGTAAAAGCATAGTTGCTATTCGGTAGCCAGGTTTTTAAAATCAAGCATACCTGTTTTTATTATGTATTCCTGTGTCTATCTGTGTTTCCTATAAGTTACTCGATGCAGACATTTTCCTCGGGATAAATAAAGCATCTAACACTTTCATTTGTGGTCTAAAATGTTCTTCAGTATCAAATGTCTGCATATATTGTAATAACCATGTTTATTTCTACAGAAAAAGGACAAAAATCTCTATCAAGAAAAAAAGGTCGCTGCTGAAGAGGATATTCAAGAGATTACACTTTACTCTGATCTGTAATCTGATTCCTTCTTTTTGGAAGAGCGAGAGTGTGTCTCTACAATAAAAGCTTTTTAATGAGCTTAAAAAAGAAGTGAGTGATGGAGAAACCTTATGTTTGGATTCATTTAATGTCTGTAACGGTTCAGGGTTTAGCAGACACAGGACACGACCTAGGTTCAAAAAGTCAAGGTTTTTACTGAAAGGCTGTCATACGCAGGGTCAGTACAAACAGAGCAAACAAACCCAGACAAGGGCCCAATCCCAATGACCCCTAAGGCCCTAAAGCCTGAACCCTCAGGGACTAACTGACGTCACCTGGTTGAGTGTGAGAGGCTGTAAGGGCTGGAAATGGTGTAAATAGGAATGGGACAGCACTTTTCTGCAACATTTTAGGTTAACATGGCACCGTCAAAAATAATATATGCAATTGAGGGTATTTATTTTACATTTTTTACTACTTTGAACGTCTTCCAGGCTCTTTCCTCACAAGATGAGAGGTAATTTCAAATACTTGTTTTTGTCAAAACAGCATCAACGACAAAATGAAATGTTTGATGAATAAATCTGTTTAATATAATCTCTGCTTTCATTCCTCTGATTTCATGTGTTTTCATGTTCCATCTTTCATCCTTAATGTTTTGAGTAAATTAAATATAACTGGACACATGTGATCTGTCCTCTTTATTTACTTTTGTCTCCACTGGTTACCCCGTGTTTAACGTCACATTGCAATGATTTGTGGGTAATTTCTTTAGTCAAAGTCTGCATCTAATGCTGACTTACGGAAAGGTTTCATAAAGGGCTCAAAATGTCTGCGAGAGAGCCCTCAAACACTCCATGATTTGGCAGTGGGACACAACCAAACCCTCACAGACCTTACGGGAGTCTGTGACTCCGAAAGTATGGAGATTGAGATTGGGCCATAAAGAAAGCCAAATCACAAACCATGGAACAAGGCTCAGTCCAAAAACCAAAGATAACTTACTTGCAAATTGCTGGAAACTAATTAGGTCACCGGGTAGAAGAAGAAAGTATAACAGGGTAATACTCACGGTAAAATCAGGGGCACGCAGGTGTTGATGATCAACGCAATAGGACAGGAACAGAAATGACAGGAGATGTTAATATACCAAAAAAAGACAGAGAATGATGAAAGAATGACACAGATTGAAGGCCATGGCCTAAAGGCAGGGCAGAACATCACAACTCTCGGTAGAAGTTTTTGCTGTGCCGTTTAGAGAAAAACGAATTCTAAACTTCTTCAGTTTGGCACCTCATTAATTATACATGGCTATCTAAGGAGCAATAATACAGTCACTTTCTCAAACTACAACATTCAAATTACACTCTTCACACAACACACTGTTTAATCCCTTTTATCATAAGGAAAATGTGCATTCCTGTCAGTCAATGTGAATGGGTCTAAAAATAACTGTGGTGATTCAGGTCACACACGCACTGTGGCTGTGTGATACAGTAAATTGTGACACGAGTCAACTTGCGTGAGGAAAAACAACTTTACTTTAAGCCCAGGGGATAGATTTTGCATAACTCAGCAGAAAGTGACAGGTCTTTGGGAAGTGCCGACATAAACACGTTCACGATTACAACAGATGCGCCCAAACTGTCAAAACACTGTGGCCATGTTGGTAGTTGTGTTTCTGAAAAGCTAGGCTCACTTTGTGGATTTAAACGTTGGTTTCACCGCAGGCAAAGATGTCTTCATCCCGGGATGTCAGTGAACACCACGTGCGATCATGAAAATACCTTGACAGATGCAAACTGCTGCTGGAAAAAATAAGAATGTTTGTGCTTTTTAAGAACACTTCTTGATTTTGTTATGCTTTATGTTGCCGACTGCTTTAATATTTTGGAAGGATAATGAAGCAGATTGCTTTACTTCCACACAATATCCATGACGGTAAGAAAGAAAACACCCCATAAGGCTTTTCACTATGTGCCACTAATTGTAATTGAGGAGGTAATAATTATAAACTGCCAATAAATTACCTTAGTTAGCCTCACAACCAACATAGTGTGCCTGGTAATAATGGGCCTAAATGGTCCACATCACTTATTTAAATACACAACAAAACTTTGCAGAGGTTCAACACTGAACACTGAGTGTGTATTGATTCACCAAAAAGATTTAAACAGTTCTCCGACACTCTTTGAAAAGGAGAGATGAGCGCAGGGGTAGCAAGTTTGTTGCAATCTTCAATCTCACCACTAGATGCCACTAACTCCTACTCACTGGTCCTTAGATTGTTATAATGTTATTAATGAAACTACACAAAATGTAATCATACTTAGTCCACGTTTATTAATCTCTCAAAGTGCAAATGAACACATTTACCATACACTTACATCTTTCCACTTACCACTACACCTTTTATTGCATAAATTCTGTATCTGTGTGTCTTTGTCACCACAAGCTTTCATTACTGTACATTGAAAATATGGCTAGGATTGTTAGCATGATTACTTGGACACACTATGTGACAAAAATCTAAGGCACTAGAAGTCATAGACTACGGTCCACATATTCTGCTGAAGCACACATACATCTAGGACAATAGGGTTAAGGACAAAATATTGACAGCAGGATATTCAGCAAATATATGTGACGTAAGAGACATCACATTGAAAATACAAAACAGGAGCACATGAGACAGCTCTTCTTTTTCAGACAAAACAAAGGAGCTCATGCATCAGTCCGTGTAATAAGATGAGCTCCATCACAGCTCTGCGTATGAAGAGCATCTCCAGAAATGATTCACCCATATAAAATGGAAATATAGGCACAATAATGTTCGGGTGTGGCTAATCTCCGATTGGGACCAAGATCGGTGTCCAACCAAGCCTGAGAAGGGGACACAGGTGGCATCCAGCAGGGAAAGTCACGTCACCTGTTTGTTTAAACATCTGGACGTTCACGGCCGATACGTTTTGATTACATCTTTGATTGGCCTCCTGCATATCGGACAACACGCATTGATCTGTCTCTTCAGCTTAAGCCCGCAGTCATTGCACAGACACATGTGTCCACAGGTGTAGATGACTGTGTCCACGTCCTGGTCGAAGCAAATGGTGCATTCTCCGTTTTTTCCAGCAGAGGGCAGTTCTGAGGCGGTGAGAGTGGGAGAGACTGGGGGACTGAGAGGGGAGCTGGGAGCAGTCACTAGATGAGAAGAAAGAAAACAGTGTTGGAAATGGAGCAGACGTGGATGCATGTACACAGGTAACTATTTTGTTGTTTTCGTTTTTGTGGGAAGAGTATGCCAGGTTCAGATCTTCAATAGTGTTGCTCTTATATATTCTATTCTGTATTCTTTGTCTGTGTTTTTGAGCGTGTTTTTTAATTTACATTTTTTATGAGCCATGACAAATACTAATTTCAGAACCTAATCTATGACAAATTATTGAAACTTTTAAAAAGCAGTATGTGTTAGGGCTGCAACAAACGGATATTTTCATAATCAGTTAATCTGCTGATTATGTTCCTGATTAATATATGTAACATCACAAACGTCAAAGTTGACGTGATCTATGTGCAACCCACGGCCCAAAAGTATTCAATTCACTATAATGTTACGACAAGGAAAAGCCCCAAATGTTAACATTTTAGAGGCTTAAAAAAGAGAATGTTTGGATGTCTTACTTTAAAGATGACTTGATTGATGATGAAAATAGCTGCCAATTACATTTTTGGCAGTTGACCAATTGATTACTCAACTAAACTTTGCAGCACTAGAATGTACCAAATCATCGAGGTATATCTCTAACAATGTGACAATGTCATATAAGAAGAACAGAGATCCGTTGTTGCCACTTCAAAAGTGAAACAAAACGTCTTTCCCTCTAAACCATAACCGCCTTCCTGCTGTGACCTGGTGGGGTTTCTACATACACCCAAGGCCTACTGTCAACATGAGGGAACCTACCCAGAGAGGATTCAGAGGCAGAGGAGGATCTGTTGACACTGAACGCCAGGTCTGAGTCACTGTCGTCTGGACTGCTGCTCTGAGAAGTGCTGGGAGATGTGGAGGGAGGACTGGACTGCAGAGTTCCTGTGTCGCAAACATAAACACAAATGAACAAAACCTAGATAATTACATTCATGTAAAGCCTTTAAAGGTGCCTTTCAGATAAAATGTATATTTAACTGTCGTCCATACCATTCCAATACAGAGTCCTTGAGCTGTTTGAGTGTAACGCTAAACTGTAAGGCTTTACACAGACCGACCCTTACCAGTCTGATTAGATATGCATATTTGTTTGTAGTTTCAGAGAGTGATTTTCTTTTAGTTTCCGTTTGATGATAATATTGAGCTGATGGGAGTTTATGTGGGAGTAGTGGGACTTTAGACCGATAGGTCACAGCTCTAAACTGAACAGGCACATGCTACTCATGCTACATGCATTCCTTTAGTCTGGGAGAAAATAACTCTAGGGGCTTCCTAGACTCAATAATAGACTGATGATAATTAATGTCCTTTTGGGGTTTTTATCGTTTCAGTATAACAGGAAAAGTTAGGCATCCTGGAAATATGCTTTCTTGCAGAGAGCTGATTCCAAACTTTGTTACTCATTTCATTTCTGTCCATTAAGGCGAGACATTAGGCAAAAACATTATTTTTCATGCAGTGGTCAATTTTGAGATTGAATTTTGACTTTTTGAACCTAGTTTGTGTCCTGTAATCAACTGGGGAAGTTTCATGGTGATATATATTAGTTATTTCACCGTATCCACCTGCAGTGTCTTCAAAATATGGAATTTTACAAAGCATATCTTATAGGGCATTTTTTCTCAGACTCTGAGTCTGAAACCTCCACTTCAGTACACCAAACATTCCTATTTATATTCTATTTATAAGAGGTTTTTACAAAGGGGTTTGTTCATATATCATTCATAGTATGATTTACAGAACATTTTAGTCCTAAAGACATGGCAACAATTGTTGTTGTTTTTTTCATGGCTGTTACAACAAACAACATACAAAGAGATTTCCAAAAATCCATCTTCAAAAACATTTGACTCCAATATGTCAAAAAATTTAAAAATAATTTCTAACCTGGCTTTATCCAATCTTCAGATTTCTGTTCTTGAAATGTATGCAAATTAGCACATATTCAATAAGATAAGGCATTGTGTCAAACGTTTGCTTCAAGTATTCCTTTTGGCATATCATCTCATAACTACAATAATAGACCAAATGGGAATATTTATGGTTTAGATTCATGACTGTTATTCAACACTGTTTGTGTTGCTGTAAATGCACTCAGCTTACCTAGTATCCTGAGTCTGTTGACAGCCCCATGCAGGCTGAAAAAGGCCCACAGGACCTGAGAGGAGTCCACACAGAGCAGCCTGCCACGTCCCACTCCGTTCACCCCGTGGTGCACCTCTCCGCTGGGCAGCAGACTGAAGCTGAGCACGTCTCCAGAGCAAGGCATGGGGAAGCCTCGATGCACTACCCAATACTCTTTACGGTCCAGGAGAACTTCAGGGTCTGCCGGTAAGTCCCCGGCATGTAGACTAGCCGGGTCACAGGACGTTAAACCAAACAACAGCGCCCCAAAGTAGGGTAGGCCCAGGTGGCCGACTTCCACGTACAATGTCTCACCTACATGCAGCGGCCGGTCACTGAATACCAGAGTCCGACTGCTGTCCAGAAAGTGGATGCAGGCGGCCGAGCGGTCTGCAGAGAGTATTACGTCAGAGCCACGGATGGGGTGAAAGTGCAAGTCATTGTCCAGCGGAGAAGGAAGACCCCGGACCACCCTCGGGGTGCTGAATCCAGTGGAGGCAGATGAGGACAGTGTGGAGGAGGAAGAGGTGGAGGAGCAGCAGGGGATGAGCTGTGTGTAGTTATTGATCTGGAGGTTGGCCATCTTGGCGGCAGCAGCCTGGTTGTTCTCCAGTTGATTGTTGCTGTAATTGGCTGAGTCGTGGCTGCTCTGGGGCAGATAGGCACTCAGACGGGCCGCACTCAGGCAGCTGGATCCCACACTCTCAGCAAACGTGCTTTCTGTGATGGAGAATATGAACAAACAAGTTTGTGACATAGTGTTATACGATCTGTCCCAAGTAAGCTCAGGACACTTGAGTGCTTTTTTCTTTTATGATGCCTGAGGAAAAGCTGGATGCTGAGATGCTATCTACATGTTACCGCAGCCTCTTTGATGTCTGCTTTTGCTCTATGAGCGCTTTTGTTTTTATAGGCATATCACAGGACTAATGAATAATTTACTTCTGCTCTTTTCCCAATTGATTTATAATCTATAAAACATGACAAATCTGTGATGTTTGTTGTTTAGAAGTAAGCAAGTTAGTTCATCTGTGTTGGCCTGCAGTTTATTTGACAGTAACCAACAAATTCTTCCCTTTCTTCCTTAACATGACCTCTCTAGACTTCCACACTTTATGCACAGAGCTCATAGTACAGCTGAGGGGGCTGATATAAAGAAGTCTGGCGCTAGTAGTCCCCCTTTGACTTATGATGCATTCCTTTATTACTATTTCTAGTGATGCTGGAGCAGTTGAGTGCACTGGCCCCTCCAAAGCTCCTGGGATATGCCGCCTTGACCAAACATGGCCATAGCTCTTGTCAGACTGAAGATAAACACACCCAGTGAGTACGAGAGGGAACCACACGGGAGAGGGTGATGGAAGTGAAGGAAGAAAGTGACAAAGCGAAGGGAAAGTGATAGTAAGAGAGTAGAGAGCGGTTAGGAGTGAGATGTTCAGGGTGGATTGAGGTCCGTGGTCCACATCCTGTTTATCTATGTTATGGTTCTGGTTTTCTAGACAAACAAGTTTAGTCACAGATAGCATATCATTGAGCCACCCCAGGCCTTACTACTTACTCCTACTATATCATTGGCCTCTACTGCTGCAGAGCTTCATGTCAAAGCTGCTTTCTGAACTCTCCGGAAGCTGCTTAAATTAGCCGTGAATCTGTTGACACTATAAAAATAAGTTCCTGAGGTTTGGGGGTTTTTAAAGCCATGGTCAAAATACATGGCTTTTTAGCTGACTCCATTTATAGTAAAACAATTATATTAGATTTATATGAATTGTAATGATGGATTGTGCACAGATTCATGACCAGTCAACAGTGAAATGTGTTCCTCTCACTTCTCTTTTGAAAATGAGTCAGCTTCTGCTCAGCTCTCTCGGCTGCAGTCATGACAAAAACAATAAGTATTTTATAGGGGTCATTTCGCAGAGCAAGTAAACAACATAATAAAGTGCTTACCAAGCAGTGTGACCTCCTGAGTGATGCCATAGATATCTATGATGGCCCAGAGCGGACAGCCGATGCTGAGCCCACAGTGGAAGAGGATGGGCTCTCCTTCGTTGATGCTGTAGAAAACTCTTCCATGGCGATCAGCCCAGAATGACAACACGTTGTCCCTCAAGGCCAGTCTCTCAGGCAGAGCTTTGGCCCAGTAGCCGGGCCGTGTCACCAGGTCTGGGCAAGCGTACTTGGGGATGTCTGTAGCGACCAATTCGCTGGGGTCCAAACTGGTGAAACCAAAGCGTAGAGCTCCACTCCAGCCAGTGTGCACACCACTCAGGCGAAGACGCACCTGAATAAATGTTAATCAAGATTTAACTTCTTTTCATCCCTCGCAGTTGAAAGAGCGAGTAATACAGAGTTGAAAACGAACCTTCTCATAGAGGTGGACAGGCCTGTGGCTGAAAGTGATGCCGTTACAGAAGCTGTTCTTGCGTGTGGCACGGCGAAGCTGCCCATCCAGCCTGATATTCTTGCCTTTGGCGTGAGGGTGAAAGCTAGGTGACTCCAAGTTGATGGTGACCGGAGCAGCAGACGTTCTTCTCTCCACTCCGGCCCCATTGTTTGGAAGATTGTAGTACTGCCTGCTGGCCACCGGACGGGGTTGCAGAGTTGCATCTGTGGGCACCAAAATATCAGGGGTGCAGTGAGAGAAAAGAAAGCCGTCAATGATTCAACCTGATCAACCAAATTAGACAGCAGCGTGGTATGTGAACAGCAGGTCTGCTTTTGTGCGGCTCAGACAAGGTCAAAACAGGAATGCTAGTGACAACAGCAACTGGAAAGAGAGATGAACAAATCAGCGCAAAATAACTTGTTTGCAAGTGGTCCATGGCAGTTGGTTTAGAGGGCAGAGGCCAGTTATGTAAAGGAGCCCACAGTCTCACGCACTTCCTTTCCAGCACTGACACCATAAAGCCTCTCTGCTTCTCTCAACAAGTACATTAAATAGTCTCTTTGAGTATGTAACCCACATTTACAACTGTCCCAAATCAGACTTCTTACCACATCCATATGGGACATTTATATTACAGAAATAACACAAGGTAAATTTAGACAAAACCCATGAGCATACGTCAGTGGGAAACATAAAAGGGATATTTGGCTTATGTAAAATCCTCATATATTTGAGCCGTGCTAATATTAATAGCATCACAGTAGAGAGAAGACATAACAACAGCAAAAATCAACAGAAAGTCGACAGCAGATGTGATAAGCCTTCCTCTTATTTATGGGCTACACACACCCTTGGCCTACAGCATAAACAAACCCTGAATAGCCCCTTTCATTCCTCCACAGTTATCTTCAGAAGTAGAATGAATCACACAGCGCCGAGTCAGTGAAGAAACACCCAAATGAAAGGCTTAATCTTCGATCTCATCTTCACAGGAGTCAATGTCCCATAGGGAGAAGAAATTCTTCATGAAGCATCACAAAACAAATTAACAAGGATCAGAAATCAAATGAGACAAAGTGGACATTTGCTTAAAAAAGACTGTTTGGGTTTTATATTAAATCAAATTTAGAGTTGTAGATGGGTGTTTATGGTAAAGAGGAATATTCAAAGGGAGGCGTTGTTTCTACTCGCCTCCAGGGCCACAGAGTGATTACATTTCTCTTTAAAATTCACTGTGATCTGGTGTAAAGACAATAACTCAGTGAAATGTTTCACAGTACATTTCCTAAATTAGACATTATCACTGATTATATTCTAAACTATGAAGTGGCAGGATGAACATCTGTAACATCTCAAATGATGTGCGGGTGCCCCTCTCCTTTCTACTTCTTGGAATTTGCCTTTTGAGGGAGTAAAATACTAATACTTTAGGTAAAGATTATGGAGAAAAACAAGTTGAGGATCAGCCGACAGGCTTCAGGCTCAACTGCCTCACTGACAGAGGGATGCACTGGGACTCAGCAGTTAAAGGATCTACAGTGAAGACTGTTATAGACACTTGTTTTCCATTATTAGATGAAAGGCATAGCCCACCAGGTCATGTACTGAGGAATAGCCCAACTACTTCTGCTGTGAAGAAACTCTTTTTACTTTCTGGTTTCAAAAAAAGCACAACATAAAAAGATTTTAGCTGAAAACGTCTTGTTTGTTCTTGCTTGTTTGTACAATGTAAAACAAACTTAAAGATTCCATGCAGAGGTTTTGACCTCTAGCAGCGCTGTGGAACTGTTTTTTTAATTAAGTGGGTCCCCATTTTGTTTGCCTGGTGCACGCACAGGAGGACACACATATGCAACGCGCAGCCCTGCCAATGGTTTAACACCATGGCGGTGGTAATGTGGTAGGAAATGCAGCAATGTGTCAATAAAGACAGGGAAGAAGAAGAAGACAGCTGGCAACTAAACATGGATGATTGGCTCGCAAAATATGCTTAGCAAATGTTATATAGGGAAAGAAATTGAAGATTACACACAATTACACAGAATGTAAACATTTAGTTTGTTTACAAAAAAACTTTACAGGGCATTTTAAATAATTTTACTTTCTATTTGATTAAAGCAAAATAAGTCTTCCAACAAAAAAATCTGTTGTGGCACAAAAAGAGCAAGGATACAGGTAATTTCCAGCTTCCTGGATAGGAAATATAGTTTAAGGTTAAAACTTTTTTATTGCAGCTCAGACCAGATGGATGGAAGAGTCTTTGATGATTTTGGAGGTACCGTCAGAAAAGCTGTAAGCGTTATGAAACGACTTTCAGAAAATCAGTCGCTTAGCTCTGTGACTTGAATGTAAAGGTAATACATGAGCTTGGGCTTGAGCTAAGTTGATGCCAGAGATAGATGACTACCCAGACCTCCTGCCAACAGCAATGTGATGCTTGCATGATGGACCACCAAAATCATAAGAACAGCAAAAGATAGGAGACATCTTTGAAGTCAGGACTGGAAAGTGACTGAAATTACAGTGGGACCACACAGAGACCTGTTCAGGATCAGAAATGTGGTCATCATGCAAATCTCAGTCAACAACCAGCATATTTCTGCTACCATTTGATGATCAATTGTGCATGTTGGGAATGGTCTCTCCAGATGAAAGAAAAAGCGCAAATAAATGCAATCATAAGACTGCACAAGGCACATGCCGTGCCAAGGGAGGCTTTTGGAAATGTAAAACTGATTATGTGCATCCGTCAGACTTTATCTTTGATGATGAGTCTATTTATTCTCTCATATCTCTAGGCTGTATGTGTAAACTCATTCAGTGAGCAAGACATGAGCCTCTATGGATGTTAGGGTCTGTTTTGCTTCTAGAAATCGTAAAACATGAATTTCTTGGGGGGGAAAAAATGCCTCGATGACATCACTTGATACTCTTTTCACAGCTGATGACTTCTTCATCACACATAAGCCTGCAAAATGATATGCTGTTTGAGATGAACCTATGAAAACCCACTGTCTGATTTATTGTGCACATCTAACACAGACCCAGTAAATGCAGATATTCTATTAATTCCATGTTAATCGAAACCATGCAGTGCAAGCAAGGACCCACGCTGCGCCTGCTCCTCTGTGACTAACTGTTCTCAGTCCAAACCCTACGTCAGCTGGCTCTGGTGGCAGCAACCACATCATCCAGCCACTGAGTGGGTCTGTTGGGGGGCGTGGGAGTGTGACAGACATTAAATCAAAGTGATATGGGGAACTGATTGTCAAGTAATGTGCAGTAGGTGTCATGACAACGTGATATTCTGAGAGCTCATAATCACAGCTTTATGCAAAAAACTTTTTGCTGATGATCACTTCACATGCAGGAATAATTCCAGAACATTATATTTATTAAGAATGATATCGTAGTGTTTGATCAGTTTCTAGTTAAGATTCCATGTTTCTTATGTGATTCATGTGTGACTTGGCTGCTGTAATGCTGCAATTTCCCATTGGGATTAATTAATTAGCCAGCTCTATCTATCCATGTATGAAACAATGTTGTACAGAAGAAAAAAAAACAGGTAACACAATAATAAATCATGTCTGCAATATATATATTTACATGCTGTAACAGATAAAGCAGAAACTGAATGCACAGGCTGCGGTCTTTTCAAGTAATTAAAAAAATGGTAATTTGTTACCATCAGGGATACATTTAAGAGTATAGCATTTTACTGCTAAAACAATGCTCAATATCAATTCTCAAAAACCAAACTAATGTGTTGATGGTGATGGATCTCTGACAATAGTAACAAAGGAGAAATATTAACGACTTTAGGTGATGATGGTCATAATTGTCGCCCTACATTTGCCTTCTCTGTTTTTAATTTCCAGCTATATTCATTATCATGCATATCCAGATACAGTTCTATACCTAATAAGTAAAAAGTGCATTTTCAGAGAGCGCTTGTTTTGGACTCGCTCCCAGGGAATCGAGCACAACTCCCCGTGATGGGAAGCGCGTCCGGACCAGCCATGTGTGTCTCTGGCTACCAAGCGGTTTTTCGCGCAGACGCCGCTTCGTGTGAGCGCATTGCAAGCCTGGATGACACAATGATAACAAGTCTCACCTATTAAAGGTTTGGGTGTCGTATTCCCCATTACATCCAGAGATTCCTCGCACCGTCTGACAAGTTAATTCCGATTGCACTGTGTCTCTGTCCATCCATGTATCCTCGGTCTGATGAGTATCTGCCTGGAGCCAGTTCAGTCGGAGTATCAGCACCTTCGAATTGCGACGGATCTCCCCGCTGAAGCATGGACGCGCTCTTCTTAATGTCAGCCCCAAGCCGCTGCGACAGGCTGACACCTCCGACTGGTGCACAGCAGCCCCCTCCTTTCTTTAGTGGAGCTCCCCTCTGCACGACTTTAAAGACACAGTAAGCAGAGATCCCCCTCAAGAGCAAAGCCTCTGAATAATTTATTTAAGTATTCACTCAAAGCCTGTGATGAAGCCTAATGAGTGTGTAGCCTATAGGACAAACATCATGCTTGAGGATGGTCTAAAGGAAGACGGTTTGTCAGTTCATTGCATAAAGGGCCATGCAGCATGGTGCAAACTTTGATAAGATTAGAAATGATTACAAGATCATTGATCATGTTGTTTTTAAAAAAAATACATTTTGCTTCTTACACCCTGAAGGGGTTAAACTGATCTGACTACAGAAGAGATTTACCAAATTATTGATCCTTTTTGTGAGATGTTTCAATCACAGATCCCACAGACCATCATGGCGGGTTGTCAGACATTAATTAACCACCTATTCATATGTTGGCCACGCAGACATGGATTGCGCAGTTTTAATAAAATCCCAAGCACCATATGAGGAAATCCTCTTATTTCCCACACTATCCTCTGCCCTCCCACAGCCTTGACTGCTGGGCTCCTCTCAAGCTGTTTCCTGTCTTCTGGACTACACCGCTCTCTGAGGAGTCATGGCCTGCAGGGTTTATAGGCCACTGAAGGGAGTGACGGGACAGCGTATCTAACAGTATAGCGGTGAATTGGAGAGGCCTGCAGCAGCTATGTTGTTCATATTGTGACTAATTGGAAAAACGTATAGCAGAGGAGGAATTTACTTACTACCTTGTGTATGCAGGTTGACTACACAGACATGATCCATATTACACACGGAGGAAAAGGGCTTCTGCAGCGGCCAACATGGTCATACATGATCTACCTCAGTTTAAGGGCAAACAAGTCTCGTGAGAGACGGCGTTTGGGTGAAGGCAGGCAGGAACTAAATATAACTCAAAGACAAAAGCATTTGTTTCTGCGTCCTCAATGCTGTTTGTTTAAGCAGGATATGGTGGCTCTTTATATGAGCCTTGGGTGAATGGTGTTTGGGGTGAAGCAAAGCAGAAGTGAAATTCCCCCCACGCCCTTGCCGTTGCCTCAAAAGAAAGATCTGCTACAGCAAAGGGGATTAACACAGGAAGTGAATATGAGGCTGCGATGGAGTCTGCAATCAAGCTTTCCCTGTAAACACAGCAGAGCTGCAGGAACAAGTGCTACTTCCCGTAATGCTTGCTTTACTGCCTGAATGCTGACTATGGGGTGTTAATGAATGCATAACGATTGCTGGGCTGAATCTATTTCAAAGGGAAGGAGCTGTATGTTCAAGATATTCAGCACAAACATAAGCCACTGTTGAATGTTTGCAGAAATGTTAAAAAGCACAGAGAAATCTTCAAGGAATAGATGGACATTTTGGGAAAATACGCTTATTCAAGTGTGTCAGCATGACAAAGCCCCCTAGAGACTGTCGAAATTATCAATAATTATCAACAATTTTCAGATACAAACAAAACATCTGATTTTAACACGGGAGAGTGCTTTTCCTTTCCCGTTTCCAAAATTAATTTTTTTTAAATGCATGACCACCATTATTTACGAAACCATGGAGCTCGACTATGAAGCTCCCCTTAATTGAACCAAAACCATGATTGTTGCTTTTGTACCTAAACTTAGCCAAACCTTAATCGGTGAGTTGTCACATCATAAACATAAAAGTTGTAGGCATAACAGTTTTGGAGGGCACAGGCAACCGGGAACCTCATAGTAACAACAAGACTGGGATTGAATCACAAAGATATAACAAGTTAATCGGTGAGCTTTAGAGGAAGCCACAGCATGCATATTTTGTTACCTTTGGACACAGCCAGGCTAGCTGTTTTCAGTCATTGTACTGGCTGCCGGATGAAGCGTCATACTGCAAGTTTACCATGCAAAAATGAGAGTGGTATCCATCTTCTCTCTGCAAGATGTCAGACTATTTATGCAAGATTACCGGCTTTTCTGTGTTTCCTTGTTTGTTTTGTTGTCAGTGTAAAGGTGTAGTGAGTGGGATTTGGCAGCATCTAGCAGTGATGATGCAGATTGCAACCAACTGAAACTTCTCCCGTGTGCCAAGGAAGTAGGAGAAATGTGATGGCCTACGAGAAAATAAAAGCTTTGGATAAAAGCGTCGGCTAAATGACTGTAATGTAATGTAATGTAAAAATGTGTAAAGCGAATGGTGAATCTAGAGCCAGTGCTTGGTTTTTCCCTTCTTTACTGCAGTAGAAACGTGTACTTTAAGAAAACGCAAATAAATAACATAGATAATTTGGCACACACAATTCAACAATGGTCAAATCTAAAATATACAACAACGCTCAAAGATGAACTATGAAAAGCTTGCACCCTTGATACACTTATACCACTCTGATATGCAGTAAGAACTCGCTCAGTGCAATCAGACAGTCTGAGGACAGTAGAATGTTAAACAACACGCAGTAATTTAGAGAGCGTGTCGGTGGACTGCTTCATACTGAGCCTAACCCTAAATCACAACCCAGCATCCCTCTGAGCCCTGACCCCTGGACACAGTTAACACAGATATGTCAGTCTGATTGCATGACAGCATGACAGAGGCAGAGACGCCTCTGGAAGATGTTGCGGGGGGCCAACTGAGAACGAGCCCACACTGTTGGTTTGAAATCCCATGTAACAAAATCAAGTCATAACTTCCCACTGCAGTAGAGAGCCATACATTCTGGCAAGCCTGTGTGTGTGATTAGTTAGTATGAAAATGATTGGTCCAGAGTGGTGATTTACACCAACAAAACTAGGTGAAGGACATACAGAACAACACACTGTCAGAAAGCTGCATCTATTTTTATTTAACTGGATGCAAACAGGGTTGCTCTGCTCTAAAATGGACCATAATGCACACTGTCCCCTTTTTGGGTATGGAGCATCTGTGAAGCAGCGATCTCATGAGGGCCCCTACAGCGGATAAAGTTATTTCCAGAGAAGGAGGGCAGACATGCCTCGTTTGCTCAAGGAAACTTGGCCCACAGCAGTGTGACTGCTGCCATGCAGAGCAGCGCAGTGACTGGGTCTTGGACAGCAAAGTGTTACATTTGCAGTATTTTAATTCTCTTTAAAGATTCAAAAGCAGTGTAGCAATGCTGAGCAGATGGCTGTTTGGGAAAGTTTGTATGCGGTGGTCTCAGTATCAGGGGAGGGCTGCTGTCCAAACCCCAGTCACTGATCTAATGGATGAAGTGAGTCATACCCACCTTCAATGTGAACACAACCATCTCCATCAAACACACATGGGCCAGCACAATGAGCCACATTCATGCAACAATGTTTTTCTGGTCACCTCTCTTTGTTTGAGCACTGTTTTCTACAGCGCATTCACATTTGTTTTTAATAAGTGCTCCTGTCTTCTCATTAGGTTGACTCTTAAAGGAGCAGCGTGTAGGATTTAGTGGAATCTAGCGGTGAAGTTTCAGATTGCATCCAACTGTATACCCCACCGCTCGATCCTCCATTAACAACCGTGTCGGACAATCACTGTGGCCTTCAGGTAGCGTAAAAACCTTGTGTTTCATTAGTCGGTCCGCGAGAAGAGAATCTGCTCAGTAGATAAGGAGGTCTCATTCTAATATCAGGTGATTATGCACCACTGAAAACATAGCTACGAACATCATATTCCATTTATGTTAACAGATGTGCTAAATCCTAAACAACGTCCCTTTAAGAGGCCATTTGAGTCAAGCACCTGCTTTTGAAAAGCACAGAAAGAGTTCAAATGTTGCCAGAGCCATAGTATAGAGATGATGAAACATACTGAGTTGAAAAAGGTTCAAAAGCATCAGTGCAGCATTTGTCTTTAATTGGAGCCATTTAAGGGGGAGTTCTTGCCATGTGCTCGGTGCCCTCACAGATTGTTCTAATTTCTAAAATCCTCAGATCATGAGACTGAGTGCTGTGGCAGTCTTAAACTGACAAAATGCATGCATGCTCGGTTTCAGTTCTGCAATTTCAGATTTGATTAGATTAAAAACACCACCATGAAGTGAATCACTGGCAAGTGAGAAAACAAAGCACTGCCACTGGTATGAGCGCCGCACAGTAATGCAGTATAATTGACAATTGGTGTCGAACCTTTTACTCATGTGCTCTTCATAATTCTTTACGAAGAGCACATGAGAAAACAAAGTAAATACTTACAAATATTACATATTACAAACAGCAAGCAGACAACGTCTAATATCAGATCTTATAAATGATCTACTTGCAAACATACCCTATGTTTATTGAAGTATATGTCAATACCTCTTCTATATCTTAACCGTAGAACATTTCGTAGAACAAAAAAGAAACAAGTTTTCTGACAAAAAGAAAAAATTAACTTAAGGTCCACTTACTAGCTCTTTCTTGAGCTTTCAACCGCATCTCATGGTCTTCCACAGTGCTTGGTTGTCATGGAGAAACAGTAGATCGGTTGCTCAGTACAACAGAGCAAACTTCATCCACTGAGGAAGGCTGTGACGCTTTAAATGCAGTTTAAATATCGGGATAAATCCAGTATGTGGACGATTATTTCAGGCAAAATATTGTTTCCACGGTCAGTAAAGAACTTTTGTGATTCAACATTCTACTTCAGTAATGGCATACAAACACCCAAAAAGCACAAGTGAAGACATTGTCAGATTCTGATCATCCTTCAAGAATTAGTTTCCCTCAATAAACATTTTGTTTTACGAGTTCTGTCTACTCTTCTTGTCTAAGACCCATTCAGCTCTTCCTGTTGGTAGGCAGGTTGTTAATAATGGTAATGATAATGGACACGGATATTAACTGTGATTTGAGGAATTTCCTGATTCATTTTCCATTGAAGGAGTCTAAATCATGACATTACGTAACATGTCAGCCCCTCACATTAAATGACCCCTGCTATGCTAACACAATGGAAACTGTCAAGGGGCTGCATTGAAAAAATGTTTTGTCTGAATGTCTTTTCAGCTATAATTGAGCATTTGAAAGTATACTAAAATGTCAGTAAATCAATGTTTTGCCCTTTGCTATATATTTGTGCTAGCAAAAGATGAAATAGTGGCACGGCTCCACTAAAATGTTGTTTTAGGCCTCTCTGTCAGTGGGAGACATGCTAAAAATGGCCTTTCAATCCATTTAACCAGATGCACGGACAGTGTTCTTCCTCCATCTGTTCTATTGTCTGGGTTTTCTCTGGGATGAAGAGCGGATGCACCACCGAAGGAGATGCAGGAAGTGGTTTTGGCCCAGAACAACATAACCAACTTCTTCTAGATTTTGCACAGTGGCTTCAGATACAAGCGCAGCTTAACACTATGGAAAAATGAAGGTATTCCCTAATGCATAATCGATAATGTTGTCTATTGTTTTACAAGATGGAGCAATCAATCTCCATATTTGTGATCCAAAAGGACAAACATTGTTCCACTCAAGAATTGTTCCTTTCTCTTTCATCTTTTCAGCAGTGACTAGACAGAAGCATGATTGATGCAGTGGAAAATTCATGAAATTGTACAGTTGACGGAGGGTTAATCACAGCTCTGAGCGGTGCCCAGTCTCTGGCCAAAGAGGAACAGGAAGGACTTATGGGTGTCTATGTCAAGGTCTTTGTCATTTTCAACATGACTCCACACAAACAGCAGCAGGCTCGCTCAAGACGGCCTGTCAGGCACGCGCCAGAAATAGACATTGTGGTCGAGTATTAAAATTTACAAGTCAAAGCTGTATATTTTTATTTGCTTTTTAAAGACTTGTAAAGAGAAGAGGTATATAATGCTAAATAAAGAGTGGTGTGTGTAAATATGGAAGGAGTTTCATGTTGGTGTGTGTATAACTATATAAATGTGTGTTTTGTGGGATAATATTTAAAAATGGATGGATGTTGTTGACCCACAGCATTTCACTGCTGCACCGCAGTTGTAAAAAAACAGTCTCTTGCCATATTCACATTAATCCTGTCAGACTTACGGGGAGGAGCAGGGAATTCTTGTGGTATACACTAAACAACGAACCTATAGTTAAGAGGATCAAAATTAAACATCATTAGAATTTATGACACTGTTCAAAAGGAAATCGCTTCCCAGGCAATTTAAGGCTTGTCAGAATTTGCCTTCAGGGTCCCAAATTCTAACCTCTAAATTGTTTCTCTCTCAAATATTCGAAAGAAAATAATCCAAAATCTCATTAGCGAAATGGGAGTGGTTTTGGGGAACTGCTGAGCAGCTCCATTTTGGGGTTTTCAGCTACAACCATTTTAACATTTTAATGAGTGTCTTTTCATGTGTTGATGATCATTTCTCACTAGAGCTAAGGGAGAAGTTTATTGAAGATAATGTTCCTGAAAAGTGGAACCGAGTTTTCGGTCTTCACTGTACTGTATTATAGTGTGAGGGTGAAAAGTGTTTTTGAAAAATTCCCACACACACAGAAGCAATTAAGAATCAGTAAACACTCAACCAACATGCACAATCAACTATTTCCTCCGTAAACCTCAAATTACATCATGAAATAACTATCACAAACAAAACAAAAAATATGAGATGAGAATAACAATATGTTAAGCCCAATTTGGCACTTTTCCAAAAATAAATAACAGATTTGAGTCTTTCAAACATGTTGCTAGAGGTAACAAAATGTTTACACACAGCCGGCCCCCATGGGGTTACAGACCTTGACCGTGAAGCACTCAGCGACCCGTTGAAGGCCCTGGGGTTATGGCACAAAATACTTCTGCTATTATTACCCTGTGCAGTCACTCAGCACGCTAAAAAAGACATCGAAGCCCACTTTCAACTGCAAGCTCGTTTGAAGTCTCGCTCGGTTCGAGAAAAGATTCCAATGTTTCCACGAAGTGAAAGAAGTTCAAGAACAACAGCCAGCAGCTGTCATATCGTATACTGACCATTTGTGTGCACGCGTTTTGTCTCACAGTCCCAAAGGAAAGGGCATATAGGGATAACAGAGAGCTCCAGGTACTACATTACATAATAGCATATTTCTTTCCAAACCTTTTTTCCATTCCTCTGCAGTTGGTAGCTGGAGACAGTGAGCCAGACCTGAGCTGTATGTATGGTAACCTTCTGCTACTCGAGCTTTCCTGTTGAATGTTTTTCTACCAGTTGCCCCTTTTCTGCCCCTTTCTGGAGATTATCAGGTTTTCCAGCTCCAAATTTCCCATGGAAGGCAGAAACATCAGACTGGACAAACTGTAGTAGTCTGCCCATGTCAAAGGTCATGGAAGCAAAATGTGTTGGCGTCTGAGCATTCAGTATTATCAAAATAATGTATTTCCATATGGTTTCACCTTGCGGCTGATGTTAGATTCTTATTATTTTTCATGATATCATCCCTAGTCTCTGCACTCTAATCATGGCAGGCCTCCAATAACAGATGCCCAAATCCAATACAAATGAACTTGTGTGCAAACTAAAACAGTGGCTGCAACACAAAGCAGTTTTTGTTCCCCACTGGACTCTGCGTCGTTATGAAGGACATATAATTGACACTCTGGGGGCGATAATTGAGCCTCTGTTTCCAGAGCTCTGGATGCACGAGTCACGTCAACTGTCATAAAAGTCATTCAAACCAGCAGCAGCAGTATACCAACAGGTTCGGTAATAACGTGCTGCTCTTTTGGTGTCAAGGGCAATTTCAAGGACTTCAGCTCTCTTTGCATATAGGCTTCAATGAAGGCGGGCAGAGTGGCCTCGCTTCATGAAGCACGCTAACAAACATGTTGTGTGACTTCAGGTCAATCATGCGGTGAAGGTGACACAGTCCTTCTACTACCTGTCCTCAGCAAAACCGCACTTATTTTCAAACCATTTTCTTTAATCAAATTGACCTGTCAACTTAGCTCTACATTCATGGCAGCATTGCCTCCCACATGCCTGTGTCGTTTCCTTTCCAGCCCTCGTATCCATCGCTGCTGTCCTTTTGCCTTTACGCATCTTTCTTCCACAAATATTTTAGAACAAAGTAACAAGACACCAAAGAGATATTAGTTGTTTCTGTGCTAATGGTCTTGAGCTGAGGCACGCTTCTTGCCTCGCTGCTGACTCCGGTGGGCGTAGGTAATTAGAGAGCAGGTCATGTTAGTCCCAGGTCTCCGGGGAAACAGCTGCCATACATCCCTGGTTCCCATGGAGCAGCTTGAAGCTGAGTCCTCTGCTAGCTACCACTCTGTTCTGGGCGGATGACTTTCACTGAGCACATCAAGGCTTTCTTCTTTCCAGCTACCTGAGGAATCACTTCAGGATCACTGAACACCGTCACAAATTCTGACAATATGAGAGGGGGATGTACACTGTTCTGTGTGAGTCCATCATATTTCAGTCATTTGTAAATTAAACAAGATCTTGTGTATTTCTTCTCTCTGTATCTCAAAGATTCACATCAAATAAAAATGGTCTGTAAAAACACTTCCCTTCTTCTACATCCTGATCTTTTTGAAAAAAACTGATGTTCAAATAGAAGAAATTTGCAGAAAAAGAGGAGACATAGGGAGAAAATCAGCCATGTTCCTGTCTTATCATTGGATTTCCAGACTATGAATAAGAAAAATAAATTGAGTACAGGGAGAAACAGCTATTCGTCATGACGGATTTGCAGCCCCACGGCTGCAACTCAACCAGAAAGCAGAGACAGATTAGCAGCAAATGGCCAGACTCCCTCTGACTGTGAGACAGATTATTGATGAGGCTGATGAACAGAGTGCTGGTCTGATTCATTCTAAGTACACTAAAGTGTTTCATAGAAACGGATGAAATCTTAAAGGTAGAGTATACAAAATTGTATGTACGCTGTTATCCGAGCTTCTCCATTGGTGCATGTTCGTGCCACTGACTAGCTCACAGACGCCACTCTGCACTGCTCTCATCCAAAGGTTACACCCATCCTCCGGATCCCCCTCAGGTAGAGACTGCGTCAGACTTTCACTGTCACCATGTTGAGAGCCGGCAATCAAAATGCTCCTAATCTTGTACATGCCTTTAATACATCCAACACAATAACCAACAAAAACTTGTATTCCATCACTATGTTATGGATGTTCATATGCAATGCCTTTATGATTTTGCGTAGAGAATCTCTGCAGATATGGTTTAATACATATCAAATTAGCTGCATGGAATAATAATTGTGTGTCTAATATGGTTTCTCCACAAAAATAAAGTTCAGTTATCTTGTTAAAATGTCTTAAAGGACACAAGATGTCTCCTACTTCAGTGAAAAGTCAGTTTTCAGGGTATGTTTGTGTAAGTTTCATCCTGGACCACAATGCTTGCGCTAAACTTTCCCCCTTCAGCAGATGAGAAAACAGCCTTCTAATGTCCAACTCTACATCGCTCTTCACTATGAAGGTCAAACATAAGTGAAGGAACAATAATCAAAACGCATTTTTGACTTTAATCTAAGGCCTTAGATGAGGGGTTTGCCAGTAAGTGACATCAATTGTAACTGATAATTCCTGTGCTGTCAGAATCCAGCAATGTGTTGGATTGGGCACTATCTGCTGTCTAGAGGCTCACTCCTTAGACGGACAGCATACCAGACATCAAAGACAACTGCCATGGGAAGGACATGGGCCAATTGGAACCCTGTAAGTTGATCTTATGTCCGGGACACTCTGAGACGTTACAATGTACAGTATGCAGCTAATATGTTCAAACAGGTAAACAACTGGGAAAGCAACAGGTAAGGATTACAGCTTTGAAATCCGTCATGAATGGGATGAAAGAGGAAGCTGTGGGGGCCATAAACACCCTGTTACATAACCCTCGCATTTCATTTGAAGGGGGAAACAGCGGGATCAATTTCACAGACACTCGGTTCACCTTTAGCACTTTTACACTGCTGAGTGCTTCCGCCCATCTGTGCCCCTTTTCCTGTTCTGCATGTCCCTCCGCTGCCATGAAGTCAACCACCATCCACGTCCTTTACCGTAGCCCCTGTCTCCTTCTACCATGAGTTCTTATTTATCTTACTCATTATTTTCTTTGCCTCTCCTTAAAGCTAATCGCGCCTCCTTCCCATTCCCTGGCCCTCTTCCTCTCTCCCTCGCCCTCTTGTCATGACATTGGCCTGTGACACATGTGGGAAACTTCTGCGGGGCCCCCGCTTCGGGTAGGACACTGATATACTGAGAGTGCTGGGTGACAAGGCTATTTTGGGAACTTGTAAATATGAGAACTTCCTTTCCTAAAGTGTATCTAATATCCCAGAGGATTATTAACAACAAGAAGCAATACAGAGGCAAAATTGCTGCATGTCCATCGTGACTTCTTGTACAGCTTCGCCTTCTCTTTGTGTTTGAATCGGGGGTATATAAGAGTGAGCTCCAGAATAGCGACGACCACTTTGTTTTTAAACACTCTTATCTTTCACAAAGACACATTTACAAGGTAAAGAGACAATATGGTTCTCATTTACATGCTGCTTTTTTCAGCAATTGTTCTTTTGTCTCTATGACAGCATTTCCATGTGCTTCCACACATTAGGCCACATTTTATTTATTTATTTAGGGAGCATCCGGCTCACAGTTCTATGAATGCCAAAACCCTCTCCCCTGCTTGGAAGTCCGGAGACAAGACAAGAAAGAAAACAGGGAGGAAACATTATTGAACTGGAACTTCAGAGGAGGAAGCTGAGATTGTGATAAGGGGGATCTGGGGTCCTTTAAGCTGCAAACAGATGAGATTGGATATGAACTGCAGAGCGCTTTGCTTGCTTGTAAGGTATGCTGAATTAGGTTTAGGTAAACCACATTGAGACCAATAATAATAATAATAATAAGGGCTGAGACTGTTAGTCAATGGTGATTGATTGGCAATAATTTTGATTATCGGTTAATTATTTAAGTTAGTGTTTCCCAAACTTTTTAAAAATGTGACCCAATTCAGTATTGACCTTTAAAGAAGAAGAGCTATTTTGTGCGTAAAACATTCCTGACCATTTTTACTCCTATCACAACTTTGATTTATGCATGCTATTGAAAACATATTAAATACTTTATAAATGAGACCAAATAAACGCATTAAGGCGGAGTTAACAGGCTCTTGTTTTTTTCCTCTCTTCAGTAAGAAAAACAGAATGTAAGCTAGCCTTTCATATTAGTAGGCTGCAGTTATCACAACAATACAAACATTCTGGCTCCTCGTGTGGCTCAAAGGTGTACTGCAAAAATAAATGTTAAACCAAATGAATTTGGCAGTCCCAACTCAGTCTTTGGGAAGGACTGGTTTGAGTCATTGATCAAGCAAAAATGATAAACATTTGCTGATTTCAGCTTCTCCAAAAGTGAGGGTTTGACCATAGTAATAATATAATAATAATAATTCAGTTAACAAAGGATGAAATTACACAATATTTGAACACTATCCTCAGCTGAACGACTACCATGACCTGTTCATTAAATTTAAATCAACATTAAAAATGTATGGAAACTGCTTTGACGCACGTGCAGACAGTACATCAGTAAAGATCATTAATAGGTGATATATATGTCGAGTGAATACTACTGATAATAAAATGTCTCATTTTCATTCTCTTTTGTCTCTCTCTCTTTCACACAGCCACAAAACACACACTCTCACACACACACACACACACACACACACATGCACAAAGTCAAGCAGCCTTGAATAATTAAGACGGTGCTGAATGTTTAACTGCTTCTCCTTATGCCACCCAAGAGCTTCATCACATGTGGGAGCAACGGCCGAGGTCGTACTCACACTCACAACAGGCGCATCCTTAATTTACTCTCCAGACACACAGATGTGCAGTATAGATACTTAACGCAGCATGTAACTTGAGATTAACTTAGCAGTGATCTGAAAACAGCAGACGACACCCTCGTGATGATGGGTCCTTGTGCAATAGATCAATTCTGACCTGAAAGTCTACACTCTGCTTTCTCAACCACTAGCTCTGTTCTCCACTCTCATCCTCCTTCAAAACACTCCCTCTGTCTGATGGTATCAGGTCTCCTGGTGGAAGTGGGGAGTGCTCTAACATATACAATAAGCACTCGCGCTCTCCAAAGGCAGGCCCTGCTTTATAGCTTCAGATATAAGAACAGATATAAGACATTACACACCTGCTGCTAGCAACCACTTCCACTGAACCACAGAGGAATCATGTCTTGTAACACTGTTGACTCACAGAATGTGAGTTTACATTTTGGACAGTAGATGTTTAAATAGAAACAATGTTTGATGTTTTAGACAGTACAGAAGAACAGAATGATGAAAGATTAGCTTGGCTTTGCTGCAATAATCCAGTGAATTCATCCCTTTTTTTGCCAAAGTCAGATCATGAATGCTGAGCTCCCTATTGGTCCTCCCCCACAATATCAGTATGATATAGTGGCGCCACCTTGTGATGCACATTGGTATGTATGAGAAGAATGACTTCCAACATATTACATGGACACTTAAAACATTTAGAGAGAGTGAGTGAAAAATACTAGACAAAGTATAAAAAATACAAGACAAACAGATGCTCCCTCGAGGAACTAAACTGTCTCACATAAAATGTGTTGTTTAGTTTGGTGCTGAACATAATACACGTGTAGTTATCACAAGAACATGACAGCATCCAAACAGGAAGTGAGTGCTCATGCTCACTACAAAACAGCTTTTTTCCACACTCCACCACTGTTGATTTCTAAAAGTAGAAAAATAATAACGCAACCTATTTCTGAACAGTGACGACAATGTTGTTGAAAAGAGTAAAAGGGAGGAAACAGAGAACGGGGACCATCTGAAAACAAACTGAAATCGTTTGTTTTATTTTCTTCTGGATTAAATTGGTTCTTGTCCAGTGACTTCATTTTCTATTCTCACAATCATTTTGTCCTTTTCCCACCACCCAACAGGGGTCTGGGAAAGCTATGACATCACTAGAGGCCTCTGTAAACCTTTCTCAGCCAATCAGGGCTCAATACAGCAACGACTGAGTGACAGGCATTTCCTGTCCGTCTAAAATAATAAATAATAAAGTTTAATTAATATGAGATGTGGTAGGACTGCTCGGACACTAGTTCAGGGTCAGATATTTAAGCAATACAATTTGGTCTCAACAACTGTACAAATCACATAATGTGATAGCTGCAGTGATAAGACGTGAAAACAAATTATTGTCAGGAGATGGAAGTATTAAAATATAGCCTACAGTTAGTCTGAAAAAGGTCAGGCAATAAGAGTGTCATGTATTATTAGCTTAAAGTATATTGACGAATGATAAGCTAATGTAATTGTATCTCAGGGAGGAATATGATGTTTCAAGTGTTGCTCTGATAACTACCTAGACAGCTACAACAACCACTAAATGCACCCTTGGACTACTTGCCTAACTTTTTCTCTATCATTTTGAATTATGTCATGTTGAACAGCCTTAGGAGAAATAAAAAGTCAAGTCAACGAGGTGTGAAATAAGTGAAGAGGCTAACTTACCCTCTGTGAAGGACTGGTTATGTCCCATGTTGTTTCCCAAACAAAACGTTGATATTTAAAAAATAAACTCTTCAAGTTGATGACGTTTACTAGAATAAGGGTGAACCTGGTAGTCTAGTGGCTTCTAGCTGGTGTTGTCTTGTTGTTGTGGGTCAGGAAGCTGTTATTTTAGCAACAAGACCAAATCCCGCCTGAAATTTGAAGCGGTGTAAACATGAGCACGTGAATATTGTTATCTCTTTATTTTGTCCAATAAAATCAAACCTGAGAGGGGAAGGACGTTGGCACTTGGGGAATTTGTCTGTGTGTGCGCGCGTGTGTGCGCGCGTGTGTGCGCGCGGACCGTTAAACACAAGACATCAGAGGGGAAGGCCGCTTACTTCTGTTGCACTCCACAAAGCGGTTTCTAAAAATGGTGAAGTGGGCGTGCTTGGTAATATTCCTCTCCTCGAGAGGTGAGCCTGCAAGCCACTGATGTTTGCTGTGGCGTCTTATTTTTATTTGCCCAAAGCCTACATACAAATCGACCAAAAAAATATAATAAAGGCAAAATAAAATGATTAAAAGGTTTTATTAAAACACTTTACATTGAGGAGCTCAAGTAGCTACTCTGAATCTTTTGTAAACTACATGATGCTGTAATTAATCAGGCCTTTTTATAGAGCACAGTTTGACATGTCACAGTAGGAAAAGCACAGCTGTAAATGATCCAATTCATGATGGCTGAATTCCATATATCTGCTTTAGTTCCGGAGTCCTAGTGAGAGATGGAAGTATTCAGCGGCTTTACTTAAAAGTGGCAATACAACAGTGTAAGAATACTTTAATACAAGTTAAGGTCATGCATTCAGCTCATCAATATTATCAGCAAATTGTAGGCCTACCTAAAGGGTATTAAAAGTAAACTGTGAAGAACCTCAGTGTTGACATTGCTGTATTCTATAGTTTTGTTGTATTTCAATGTTGTAGCTGCTGGTCATGGCGGAGCTAATTTGAACTAGTCACTGTAGTTTATTAAATAATAATGCATCCTATTATACAGTGATCACAAGCTTTGTGTATGTGTAAAAGTACAAATAATTATAACTGATGGAGTGGACGTATAAAGTAGCAGAAAATGGATATACTCAAGTAAGTACATATTAAATTCTTGAGTAAATATATTTAGTTACATTCCACCACTGTGGTGCATCCTGATTCACTGCTACACTGTCATAGCTAACTGGGCCATCGCTAATGTTATTAGTGAGACTGATGCTTTACCTACTATGACAAGGCAAACTCTCTGCTTTGAAACAGCCCTGCTGCTGAAGTTTGCTGGATTGCAAGTCAGTTGTTCCTTTTTTATTTTCAGCAATTCTTTCGCCGCATGTATTCTCCTTTTATAAAGGCTACAGTGAACTGGTGAAGAAAAATTTCTTGTTGGTTTTGACTGCGATCAGTCATTTTGATAGCAGTAAAAGCACAGGTGTAACTCTCTCTACCAGTGTCACAATGGTCTACTGTACATTTCACTACTACTTCACTGCTACCTCACTACTCCTGTTGTTAATAAAAAGCTACATCTGGATTTTAATGTTGTCATCATTTGAAGCTGAATTGTTGTTTGCTTATTATCTTTTATTCTAAATTAAATGTATCAGTGTTGCAGTTCAAATGAAGTTAATGATCAGTGAATATAGATTACTCATGTAAACAACAGCAGCCATGTTGTGTGTGTCTGCCTGCGGCCTGTTGATCTTTCTGCGCTCACATTGATCGTTTCACAAGCTCTTCACTGTCAACAGAGACTTTGACAATTTGGACTACCTCAACTATCTGATCACGTAAAGTCAATTTTAAAAACGTATTGTGTCATCAAACTGCACTGATGTGTTGCTGCCTGAGTGAATCAGCCTCAATGCTTCTACATGCTAAAGGAAATAGTTTTATCTGCAGGATGTCCATTTCATTCATTCCCATTACAGATTGTATTTTTTATAATTGTAACACACTTTATCTTCCATAGGATGGCGCTCACACCCAATGAACTTGGAAGAAGGCATTGCTCAGTATCAATGATCCTCTGTGAGGATCCATCCACATGTGGGATGCTCTACTGAACATGTGTTCAACACACATTTGATCCATTCATCTGAGAGTGCTGCCACAGCTGTGGTTCTCTAGACAAAACTACTAATTTACAGCATCACATCAAATAGAATGGCACAGAATTACATTTCATAAATCACGCATATTTTTAATAGATCTTGTCTTGTGTGTGTTTTGCACAGGCCACACAGCACACATTAACCAGTTAACTAAAACAAACAGGAGAAATGTTAATGAATGATTTGACTAAAACTTAAAGTTAAAACTTGAAAATAACATAAAAGCAAGCAAAACATTTTTTATACATCTCAGTTTACAGCATGGGACAAACAGATATCCCAGTTTATCTGGGCAGAAGCAAGGCTAAGGGTCAAATTTAAGACACTCCAAATCGACAAGGAAAACGGAGGTCTTGCACTGCCAAATCTCAGAGAATACTATTACGCAGCTCAATTGAGATACATTGAAGAAAACTTTTGAAAAAAACTTCTGAAAAACTCGAAGGAGAATTTAATTTAGAAAATGGGGATCTGTTCAGATATTTACATCTAAGACATTTCTATGATACAGGAATTAAAAAAGGAATTTCAGCAGAAGGTAATGAAGTGATTGAACTGTTGACAGGTGCATACAAACAGTTTCCAAACTGTACAGGAGACTACAAAAACGAAACGGAAGAAACACACTATATGTAAAACGGAAATGGGAAGTAGAATTGAAGATTAAACTGTTGAAGAGTGATTGGCATTCCATGTGTAGAACATAACAAACTTCCACTAGCTCTAAAAGATGGAGGGAATTCGGTTGGAAGAACTTAATCCGCTTTTTTATTACACCACAAATAAAACATAAACAATTGGGTAAAGTGCAGCCACGCTGGAGACAGTGTGGGCAGATGAATGCCAATCACTCACACATTTTCTGGACATGTATAAAAATACAAACATTCTGGGACAGGGTTATTCAGACTCTGGAGGAGATTCTAAGATACAAGATTCCCAGGGACCCTCGGATTGTGTACATGGGATTGATACCTGGCGACATAATCCAAAAGATGGACATCTACCTCTTTAAAATCCTCATACTCGCAAGTAAAAAGGCCATCACAGGGAGCTGGTTGAAAAGTGACCCTCCAAGTCCAGGACAGTGGCTGGACATTGTAGAGGAAATACACTCTATGGAAAAATTGACTCTTTACCTAAGGATCAAAGCAGGGATCCATGATCAGCGCTGGGGAAAATGGACAATATACAGGAGAAAAGATGGGTAGCATTCTCAGTTGGTCTGAAAAGTACGGATCAGTACTTTTACTTTCATGTTTATTTTTATTTTTGTCATCGTTTTGTTGTGATTTTTGTTGAGTGAAACAGCAACTGGGGAAAAAAAAAGAAAAAAGAAAAAAAAAAAAACTATTTCTGTCAAATATTTGAAGTAGATGTAAATGATAATGTCTGATTACAAAACACACAAGTTATCTAAACCTTAAAAATAGAACTATGAAACAATATACATTTTAACAACTATTAAAATCAAATAAATGTAATTAATAATAAGCTTTTGGCTGTGTTTTTTCATCTGAAGAACGGCCACAGTAATGTTGCAAGTGCCACCAGCTAGACCATATGAGTGGTGATCATTTCTCAGTCATATGGGATGTCCCATGCTTGCTTTTGCCAACGGCCCTCAAATCTCTACTGCAAAACCTTTGCTTTTAGTATCACTGCATTACTTTAGCACTGCAAAGGACAAGAGTACTGATCCTTTCCTTGACTTGTCTCCACCTTGGGTTTGACCAGAACAGCGTGGCGTTTTGGTTTTGTGATAGCAGCTGATGATGCTCTCATATCACAGTTCTCTGATAACAATCAGACAAACTAATTACACTTAGGTTCATAATACAGATCTGCAAAGATGTCTTATAACTGTAGTCATACAGCCATGCGGCCATATGAATCCTTTTCTCTGTAATTAGCCAAAATATTACCCCAAAACTTGATTTGTTTAAGTTACCGAGCACATCTGCACTGCCCTAATGTGATTTATGTCTGCTCATGTATGATCTTTGTGTCTGACATCATCCGCCCAGAGTGCAGTCAGTGCAGAAGACAGGATGCCAGACATTCCTCGAATACTCCACACAGGATCTCGCTGCTGCTTGTGAACACAACCCTGTACCTCCAGTGAGTGGAAAAATACAGACTCAGCTCAGACTCAGGGTGGTGAATGAGGCTCTGGAGGGATTGATGGGTGTCTTACGTCTGCCTATCATTCAAATATGTGATGTGCTTTAACGATTACAAGCAATTAAAAGTTGTTACTTCCACACGTTTTTATTTTATTTTTATTCAACAGCATATTGTTAGAGAATGAATGATCCCATTTTATACCAAAGCGTAGCAGAGCTCTTTTATCTGAACAGGTGGAACAACCACAAACACAATGGGAGATGAATATCATATGACTTCTGTAGAGATGCCCTGGTTGATAAACCAGAGCACACCGTTAGAGCCGACAAAGTTTCTCTTCCACCGTTGTCAGACATTCCAGATGGGGTTGTTAAAGGAAAGGGAGCCCTGCTGGCAAGGAAAAGACACTTTACTGCGGCCATACGTAATGTCCTGACATTCCTCAAGCTATTCAAGTCTCTGCTTATCATGTCACACATCTGTCCATATCTGGGCTCCTGTCACGCAAAACAGCAGCATGTCTAGGACTTGCTGGATTTGCAGGACTTAAAACAGAAGGTTTGGGAGAGGTGTGGGGGGTGTTTTACCAGCAGTTTGAAAATACGAAGCTGCTTTCCATCTCTTTCTTTATTCCCTTTTTAAATGTGGTACCTGCAACATTGCTGGGTTGATTTATCCATTAAAAGTTTTTGAAGCAGGTGACACGTTGACGTCTCTTACAGGCAACTTCCATGTTGCCGACAATACCCAAATAAGATTTAACGTCTGGCTTGACAGACTGTGTGCCTGCACTCTGCATTGATGTAAGGGTTAGAACGAGCCACTCCAAATGCTACAGTCCCGGGACGTCACAGAGGCCTTTCCCATGCAGTCCTAATCCTCTTACAGATTTACTCCAGGAGAGTATTCTGCCATGACATCAATGTGTGTAAATCTTCTCACTCAGGATATTGTGTGTGTTTGTGAGAATGGATGTGTGAGTGTGAGAGACTTAATCCAGTTTCAAGGTACAAGCAAGTGTGAGAGGTGTAATTACCCAGCATCCTCCAGTAATCACGATGCCAGGTCACGTTCACACTTAAGCCCTTCTCACACAGGAAGTCGGAAGTTGGATTTAGTGAGTAAGGTTGTGGCCTTTGTTGTTGAGTCTTGTATACTGTGTGTGTCTGTGTGACATGTGTGACAATAAAAATGATAAAGTTGTTTATCTTTGTTTGGCGATGCAGCTGAAATTGACTTGAAAATTCAGCTGATGTGATGCATTCCTGAACATATTTTTTATGTTTTGGCTTGCTTGATTTATATTGCTCGGTTTATACTTACCTGTTTGTTTGCTTTTGTTGATTACACAACTTTTGTATTTGCTTCATGCTTATTCAGTTGGGATTCCTTGACTGTTGTTTTTTATTCAGTATTTTGTTGTTGTGTTTCCGCTGCTTTGTTTTATTGTGCAAATAAATAATTCAAATCAACTTTCTCTACTCAGACACATTTTCGTTGCAAATTGAATGCAGAAGCTATTTACAGGGCAGAAAGTAGTCTCCATAAAAACTATTTTTGATATACTGTATGGACTTATCGGTGCAGCAAACTCTCTCCTAAAGAGACTTACACATTCAGCAGAGACAAAACAAGAGGGGCATCCCCATGGATGAATACTATCTCAAAACTGCAAATACATGTCAGGGCTACATATTTTGAAGAAAAGATGGTCTGACGTGTGTGTTAAACCTGCCTTGAGAAAGACTAAAATCAACCAAAACGTTGATGAGATCAACTTTTGTTTCAATTGGATGTTTTTGTTTGATGATATATTTAAACAACATGGAGCAAGGTGAAAAAGGTGCTACGGTTTTTACCTTTTCAGTATCTGCTGGACGATAGTGTGCTTTGTGATCTTTGTGAGCCATCTGCACTCTAAACTGCAAACCTTCTGGTCACAATTATTACTATTTTTTTCCATCACAAAGTGAATGAGACACAATAACAAATCATTTCTTTGAAAATAAAGGCAGAACATTCCCAGATACTGCGCATATGAACTCATTGATATGGTGTTTTGACAATGCAATGACAGTGTTATATTCTAATATAAATCACTTCTACTGAGAAGTAGAACTGACAACATGTATGGTTCATAGAACTGAAGATAGGGTGTCATTGTGTTTTATAACGATGATGGTGAGCTCATGTTCTTTTATTGCAACAATGAGAGCAAGCTTGTAGCAAATCTTTCAAATGAGTCATTTGATTACATATTTAAGTCATTTAAACTTTAGGTACACGTGAATAAAAAGTGAGTATGTGTCACATATCTCATGTGGAAAAGGTCATGAAACTCACATCAACTCCCACATATTTGATCCAAACTGGATTATGTAAAAAAGGAAGGGTTGGGGTTGTGCTTCTTCCTGTCGTGGCAGCAGTGTCTGACACATTTTATATCCATCGTTTGCTCTGGATTGTGTGAAATAAAATGACTTTGAAGCTGAGTCAGAGCTCAGTTGCTTGATGGAACAGCCAATTGACAACTTAGTGACACTGGCAAATGTTGCTACGGTCATTTCTGACTGAGTGATATCGACTAAACATTTGAGGATATGATAAGAAACACATTTATCAGAAATAAATTAATAAATGTATGCAAGATTGTACTTTCATTTTTGAATATAATCCAGTCATAAAGGGAGAAAAAACTGCTCGCCTGGTATCAGACTTGGCTGAGATGCTGGAGCTACAGACTATCAAACTTAATGAAATGAAGCATCCTGTCTCTGACCAGATAGCACCTTGACATTGTCTCACACACACACTTGAAATCACAATGCTTTAATGTCACTGACCTGGCTGAGGGCTTTTTTCCCTCCTAGGCTCCCTCATCAGATCATGAAAGATGCCTAACAGCTTTCACACACACACACACACACACACACACACTCCTGCCAACAGGACAACAGGAAGTCTAAAGACACAAAGGCGGGTGGGCTAGTTGGGGGGTGGGGGGAGTCGCACATATGTCACCAAAACCACAGCTTGTGGGAGCTGGTGAGGTAATGAATAAGCCTTTTATCACAGAGGCATCGTCACTTGTGATGTTTTATTTCAGAGCCATTCATTTGCATTGCTGTCAGATAAGAAGTGGGTGTCAGTTTAAAGAATACATTTTGTCATCTATCAGAATCCATGTATAAAAAAGTGAAAGAGTTACTAAAATGTAAGGTTTCCCACCAAAAAAAACCTGAGTTTCATTAAATGTTGTTATGTAAGGCCTTAGGGTATCATCATCATCATCATCATCATCATCATCATCCTGTCTAGAGAAAGTTTTTTCTCACACCCCACCAAGGGTCAAAGCCAATGTTTTGGCTAATTTGCAAGCCAAACATATTCCTTTCCCTTCAGGGCCGTCTCTGTCTCCACCTCCCCCATTGGTGTGGGAGGCAGGGGACACAGGGACACAGGGCCGGGGCTTGAATGAGCCCTGAATGCTCTTTAGTTGTCACACTTTTCCCAAACGCCTTGCAGCTGCTCCTATTGTGGCCGCAGAGGGAGGGCTCCTTGGCTGATTCTTTAAGCCTCCTGCTGCTGCCCTGGTCTCAGATGGGTTCATAGAGGGGGAGTGTGGCCCGAACAATGGCTGACGCCATGACATCATGCTTCTAATGTGGGCAAAATCCTTATGCAGATATACGATAGGATTCCAACACATGGAACAAAACAGGGAAAGATGTGTCTGACAGGCCAGAAGGTACATTTTACTGCGGCTTTGTTTTGTCGTTTTGATTCACAGGCATTCAAGTTAAGAAACTTTCATTTGTTGAATACATAAACATATAAATTTTTACAACTCAAACCAAGTCGGACAACAGAAAATGTTACTGTTTTAATGATAGATGAATAAAAGTATTTATTATTTTTTAAACACTGTCATTTAAAATGTGGATATTTGCTGGTTGTATTAGTCTTCTATTATATTTAAGGACATTTCTGGTTTTGGATTGTTGGTCACAAAAAACAAGCAATTTGAAAGACAACATGGGCTTTGGGAAATTGTGGTGGCCTTGGTTAGTTAGTTGCAACCCTAAAATGTCCGTACTAATGGCCACATACATGAACACATATTTATTTGTAAGGATAGATGAAGAGAATTCAATTACTTTTGGGAGACATTAGGTTTATACATTTGCTTTTCATTTTGGACTTAATTGGTATAATTATAACCTGAAGATGCCACATTGTAAAATTAAAGCTGTTTTATGTATTAGCTACCTCAAAGTAGCTAGAATAATTGGTATATGGGTAGATAACCAGTTGTGACATATATTATAAAACTACATATGTGTAAAAATATTTGCAAGTCAAGGTGCATTATCGGCCACTAGTGAATAAATCTTCAGTCAGACATAAGATGTAAAAAAGTGAACATATTCAACCGAGTACAAAAGTCAGGTTAGATTTATTAAATGTATAAAAACAACATTTCAACAAACATATGCAAAAATAGATATGATAGAGAAATATATTACTTTAGTTCAATAAATATGTCAGAATGCAGGCACAGAGGACTACGTGTCCCCATTTTAGTAGTTTTGGGGTTCTGTCCGTCTCAGCGCTGCAGTACAGAAACATGAGGTATTTAATGGTCCATTTCCCCAACGTGTCAGGATCGTCAAGGTTTCATGATGTCTTTGAAAGGCAGGTATTTGCATTTGAATTGTCAACCAATTCAACTCTCAATCTGAACATGAAGATTCCTGCCACATCTACACTGAAAAGAGGGGGATACATTCATTGTTCGTCACATGAAGGAGTAACTTCCACGCCATGTTGGGCAATGGGTTGACATGGCTTTCTTTAGCCAGTACAAAAAGCAAAATGGACATTTGAGAGGATAAGTCAACATTCCTGAGATTCCATTTAGTTCAAAAATGATTACGATTATCAAAAGCATTTACCTTCATGAAATCAAAATTTCAAATCGATCCGTTGAATAAAGAATATTCAGATACTTCAAACTTCCTCAACGGGAATAATCTCAACTACCCTTTCAGTCATTTCCCAAGTCATCTAGGATTAAAACTGGGGATGACTGTCACATTATGAGGCACAACATGTATACTGCCTGCTGGTAGTCTATTCTCCCTTTGAAATGATGAGGCCAACCTACAGAGATTTGGCCAGCAGGTCACAGAGTCAACTACTAGTTCCCATTCTGTCCAGTGATACCAGTATCACAATAAAACGGCTGATAATCAGGCCCGTGTTTTTGGCAGTGCTCTTAGCAGAGGCACTTGTGGAGTTGCAGTTCAAGTCCAAACAAAGTCTGTGCTCCCCACACTGTCCTCAGCAGCTGGGAGAGGTGGTGATGGGACTGTGGAGGAATGACAGCTGACCGGCTGAGGTGTGTACAGGGATCGACACTGGGAAATTGAAGACCGTGCTGTTGTTGCCGATTGCTGGACTGCCCGCCTCCGAGGAGCAGGTAGACGAGGCCAGGACCTGGGACTCGAACTGGAGGAGCTGACCCATGAAGCTGAAGTTGGGGGAGATGATGCTGCGGCGCTGCTTGACAAACTCGAAGGCCTCGTCCAGCTTCACGCGGTTGGTCCGCATGAGGTAGGCAAGGCAAATGGTGGCGGAGCGGGAGATGCCTGCTTGACAGTGCACAAACACACGACCTCCTTTATTTCTCACCGAGTCTGTGGGGGGGGGGGGGGGGGGGGAACAAGAGAAAGCAACATTAGTTCACTGTAAACATCTATCAGGTGATGAAATGCATTTACAAAGAATGGAAGTTTAAAGTCTGCCTGTCACAGGAAGGCAAAAACACAAAAGTCTTTGCAACACTTTCAGTTGCTATTTGAATTCAACAGCGCTCATTAAGACCCAGGAACACGGTCAGGAGGGGTGCAGGGTGTGAGCTTGTGGGGGGTTATTCCCAAAGGAGGCCGTCTGAATGGACAAAAGAGGGGAACAGACCCCTGCTGGGGGGTATTGATCTGGGAGGAAGGCCGACAGTGAGAGGGGAGAAATTGCCTTTTGTTCAGCCAGAACAAAGAGTGGTGTGGAGGGGAGCCATTGAAGCCCAGCCAGCCTCCCCACTACAAAACTAGTTTGGGGGCCGCGGCCTCGCAACCCATTCAAAGGGGGCATCCTGAGAGGTGCTGATGATGTAACCACCATTATGGCCCGTGCCGAGCCAGCTGGTCGGTTTTGGAGGGAACTTTTAAAAATTTAAATCCAGCAGCAAAGAGTGTTGTAAAGGAAGAGGGGGGGGGGGGGGGGGGGGGGGTTGTCGCTTGCCATCAATGGGCTCTGGTGGTGACAGCTGTGATAGGCGCTCACATTTGGCAGTTGAGGGAGCGTGAAGGGGGTAAAGATGATGGACGTACTCACCGATAAACTCGATTGCCTCGCTGAACCAGGAGCTGATGTCGGCTTTGTGGTTGTCCTCCACTGGGATGCTCTTGTAGACGAAGGAGTCCACAAAGTGGTTGGGACAGTTGGCCGAGACGTTGATCAGAGCGGTGATCCCCAACATGTCCAGCATGTCTTTTCTTGAAGCATGGTAAGCACTGCCAAGGTACAGGAAAGGCAAGATCTCCACTGGACCCCCCTACACAGAAAGAAAATAAACAAAGCAACCCCATTCAGTAAGCACCAAAACACTACAACAGGAAGTAAGACACAAACGTGTACTATTTAGTATATGTGGTGTGTATAAAATAAAGATACTGACCTGGTCATATAAAGGAGTATTGCATGGACTACAGCTTGGGTCTGCACTCTCAGGATGGCTGGAGCTCAGGGGCAAACTAAGCCCCTGTGGAGGGGAGGGTTTGGTACATGTCTCTGGATACTCTGTGGAAAATGTCTCAAAACCACCTGAGAAGGGGAGAAAAAAAATACATGTCTATCAGATCACAGCACCGAAGCACAGCCACGTTTAAATATGGGTCTCCAACAGGGTGACAACTGCTCATGGGTCTATTTTGGAACATTGTTTACTCCAGCACCAGCTGGTATGGTGACAGCTGTAATCCGCATTTGTTGCCCCGTTGTTAGGAAACAGTGAAACAATTGTGTGAGGCAGTAAGAGACCTTTTCTCTCTCTTACCTTTGAGAATAAAAACCCTGGCTCCACAGGGGTCGCGACACAGGGCCGTAACAGCGAGCATCAGCGTCCCGTCTTTCTTCGCCTGGCTTAAGTCCGAACTGCGGTCGTCGAGCAGCACGACCGACTGGTACTCCCCGGACAGGAGTCGGTTCCTAGTGTCCTCGTTGGGGACAATGTGCTCAAGTCCTAGACCTCCCCTGGCTCTCCGGCGCACTATGGTGCTGAAGCGCACGTTGGTTGAGCCCGATATGTGGGACGAGTTGAAGGACAGGAAGGAGCGGCAGTCCAGCACCAGGCAGCCCGGGACGTCGTCCTCCAACAAACAACGGAGGGACGCACAGTCGATGGTGGGGACCTCCATTATGACCATAGTAGGACGGCGGGATTTAAATAGTAAATCCAAATACATAAAGCTTGTACGGCAGTGAAACAGAAGTTTAGGTTATTCGCAACAAAAAAAGACTTTTCCCCAAAAGTATTATTTGAAGCGGCGAGTCCTTTGTTCCGATTAGTTTGTTCAGAGAAAACAAAACGCTTTTAACAAAGTTTTAAGACTATCGAAGCTAGTCCTTTCCTCTTGTTTGAGTGTATCCGGTAGTTTTTGGTTCTTCTTTAAAAGTTTAGTATATACAACTTTACAGTGAGCTGCTTCTGCCTCTCAGCGCTTTGAAGAGCGTTTATATACTGCTCGTGCTTGTGAATGAGAAGGCAATAACGTCAGGTGGACCGCCCCTCTTGGCTTCCTGTCAGCACTGCAGACGTCATTCCTCCCCCCTCCCTCTCCTCCCCTTGAGCGCAGTAGAGCAGGACGGGGCTCGTGCACATGCTGGACATTTTTTAACGTGCGCACAGCACGTACGCGGGGACGCGGTGTCAAGAAAGTTTTCAGTGGGAGACTGGAGTCTATTTTTGTTTTCGTTTTATATTTTATAACACGTGTAGAATTCACGAATCTTATGTTTCCAAATTACCAACCGTTTGCGTAAAATGTCCGTGGGTCAACAAATAAGAAATTTGCCAAATTTTCCATGATGTTAGTGTTTAATTAGATTTCTATTTTGCCTCTTCAGCTGAGGGTTGACAAATAACAAGATAATAAGTAAATATAGGCCACGGTGGCCATAAAAGTTTATTCTTTGTTTTTATTAGTCAGAGGTACATAGTGTTCAATGCCCCGAGAGCAAAGGCTAACCATAAAAGTTAATCACTGTATAGAAATCTGAAGTCCAGTAAATTTCCACATGCTGAGAAACAAAACACTGGTCTACCAGGAAGACAACAGCAGATGGAGATCTTTTGACCTGTCCCTTCTGTTTCATTTGTGACCTAATTCAAAAATGGGAGTTTTTGCCCACCAAAAAAGTGTATTTTTAAAAATCAAGCATGATTAGCTTACAATCACTGTGGGAAACCCTTTTTAATTCATTCATTCGTGTGGTTTTCTGACTCATGGGCAACACTGCAGTCTCATAATATGGAGGCAGCATGATCATTATTGACAGACAACAGGCGTCTAGAGACAAGAGGGGGTTTTGAAACTGCAAAGCAGAGTCATGTCGGCATTGTTTTGTTGTGAAATAAATGTTTACTAAGCAGACTTGAAGACGAGTAGTGTTGGGACATATCCTACTGTTCAAAATCCCATTGAGTTTCAGCTCAATTGAGATAGATAGATAAATAGATAGATAGATAGATAGATAGATAGATAGATAGATAGAGAGAGAGAGAGAGAGAGAGAGAGAGAGAGAGAGAGAGAGAGAGAGAGAGAGAGAGAGAGAGAGATAGATAGATAGATAGATAGATAGATAGATAGATAGATAGAGAGAGAGAGAGAGAGAGAGAGAGATAGATAGATAGATAGATAGATAGATAGATAGATAGATAGAGAGAGAGAGAGAGAGAGAGAGAGAGAGAGAGAGACAGAGAGAGAGAGAGAGAGAGAGAGAGAGAGAGAGAGAGAGAGAGAGATAGATAGATAGATAGATAGATAGATAGATAGATAGATAGAAAGGAAGAGGGGGAGGGGAGGCTTTAAAGACAAAAACTTAACCAATCACAACAAAGTGTAAAAACTCTCCAGCCGGTTTAACCTCACACTCCTGTGAGATGAGTCAACTGTTTGACACATGCTGGAATGTTACACACTATACAGTGGAGGCGGGTTAACCACGGCTCTGAAAACACTCTGTACCAAACATTTTGTCTTCAAATGCGTCTTCCCCTCAGTCACAGAGCAACAGCTTTACGTCCTGGAAGTTAGGAAAGAAATCAAACACCTGGTGAAGTTGTGAGCAATAACAGCTAGAAGGGGCCTGGTGAAGCAATTGTGTATTTCCATGAAGTAGAAAAGAGAAGACCATGTATGATTGAAACCAAAACATTAATTTTATGTTTTATAAGTGTTGACATTTATCCGCACATATGTCCTCTCAGAATACAAACTTGTCTGGGTGTGTCTGAGTGTGAATATTTAAATATAGCCTGAGTTATTGCTCTGTTTTGGATTTCCATAATTATGGACAGTAAACCAACCTTAGCTCTCTCTCACCCAGAAAGGGAAGTGAAACAGAGGACGACACAGAGGCATTTCCTGTGGTCCGACCTCGCTGTCACTTGCTGTCATCCCTGCCTGTTTACTGTCATTGTCACTACGGGCAACAACTGAGCCATCAGTGGGAAAACACAGGGCCTATCCTGTCTTCTAGTGTCTCGACCAACAAACAAGTATTTGAGACAAAAAATATTTAGTTTCATGTACAGTCTGTTTGAGAGTGGGGAGAACAAAAAAAAAAAAACATGGGAAAAACCTTAACTGATGGAGATGACATTTTTTCAACATCATCAAAGCATTCAGCCCTCTGTTTCTGGATTATGATGGGAACATAGTTCAAAAATACCTCTATCTCAGTTACATGTGATGACAACGGATAACCATAATGGGAACATTTAGTATTGCTGAAACTTTAAACCCATACACAAATTAACTTGTCAATCTTATAGTCAACTTACCAAGCACTACAAGTTCTACCCTGTACCTTTTTGCACTAACATGTAATATATGTTGATGAATAATTTGCAAGCTTTTCTGACAATGTTCTAAACAGTGTAGTTGGTGTGTTTGGTGCCAATGGAGGCATTAGAACTTCACCACAATAATTTTAATAAAAAAAAGGCAATTTTCTCACATGGTTTATGGACCGTTTTTTGTCTGCAAACTTAAAAAACGATCCAGAATGCACTGCAAACTTCAGGTTGGTAACACTTTACTTTAAGTAGTATAGTTAATACATCATTTATAATGCACTATAATATAGATGTAAGCAGATATAAGGTATAAGAAACGATATAATATAATATTTAAGTGGTAATTAATGTATGAATTACTCACAACTATATATTGTGGTTATATTACATTATATTGTCAATCCCCAGCAGCTACAGAGGTTTCACAGGAGGAGTTACTGTAACAGATACATTTATAAACGCTTAAACATTTATTTATTTTTTAACTACGCCTAAATCATACAGTATACTGTAAGTTACTATTTGGTGCATATTTATTATGTTGGTTATATACATTTTAAAAGATATGTCTTTTTATAATATTCTAGGATGCCTTTTGAATATCTGGCCAAGGAATTACCGCACACATTATTTTAATGTAGATAAAGAAAATATTTAAGCATATACTATACTGTATTACAGGCTACAGTTACCCACCCTACAATGTATTGATTGTCCAGGTGCTGCAGATAGAAAGTGACTGGCTAAATCTGGTTCGAAACATCTCTTCTCTCTATGATATTAATGTGTTGTGTACTTGGTCCCGAAAAAATAATGTAATAAAACGGAGAAAAAAAAGCTCAGAATTGTTTTGTATTATTGTAAGTGCTTCCATTATGATTTTTTTAAATACTAGAAAGTTTTCAAAGGACGTTTATTAACACAAGCCTTAAAAACCTGATAAAAACGTCGCAGCCGGAAGTAGAATCAGAAACAAACCGGAAGTAGCTTTCAGCCAATCAGCTTTTGCAAAGCGTACTAAGCTGACGTCAGCCCGGTACCGATGAACAACCGGTAGCGTTGAAGAGAGCTCTGTGTTAGCCCGTTGTGTGTAGCTTTGTCCGCTAATCCCCCTGTCAAACGTGCTAGCATCATGCCTTTCGATGTTAGGAGGTGAGTACGGAGCTTCCGTTCATTTTGGGTGAGGTATGAAGGGATCATTGGCGGTGTTTTCACAGTCTGTGAATTAAGGGCTGGCAAACGCATCGTCCACTAATGAGCGGGTCAAAGTTGTAACAGTGGTGTTTAACATGTGGCATGAATGGGCCACATTGTCGCTTGGGTGCAGAGTTTGTGTTGAGTCCGTAGAGTGATGTTCAGGTACGCTCACAAGAGTTTTTTTTATGTGAGGGTTCCTGGCTGCGCATGTGCAGACGTCCTCTCTATCCCTGATGCGTCCTAATGTTTGTAACACGTGAAACTGCGTACAGTAGCCTCAGGGCATAGTGACGGTCACATTGTTTTACGAAACAAACGTGATGGTCTGAGCTAGTGTTCTTCACAAATCAATGCCCTATAATCATCACAATACACAGAAAAGTGTAAAGGCATTCAGATTCATTAGCTACCAATAAACAGTCCAAAACACACAATACACATCCAGCAATACACCTGACTAACAGAACGATTCCACTAACCTATAGATACTGTTGGATATCAGACACAGAGCCAGTAGTCACACCTTCAGGTCTGTTGGAACAGTCAATAGAGCACTCCCCTATCAAAATATAGGACAGGCTGTGGTGACTTCCTAATTTGGGCAGTGATACTGTCCTGACTGGTAATCTGTCAAACTCTTGTGGTCGCAGCCACATATCCTGACATTTGAGTAGAAAGTAAGAACTTTAAAGTAGTTGGGCTGCAACCAAGAATTTATAATTTCACTCGTTTTAAAGTAACAATTCTGAACATCTTCTTATTCCAGTTTCTCCAATGTGAGGCGTTGCTGCTTTTCTGTGTTTTGTATAACTGTACATCTAACATTTTGGGGCGTTTGGGCTGTGGGTCGGACATAAGAAGCTTGTTTGTAAATGTCACATTGAACACGGGGGTCAGTCGCAGCCCTGGATAGCACACTGGAGACGTCTGTCACAGTTGCTTTCGTCTTTCAGACCACAGCTGTGTTGAATTTACCAACATACAGGATCTGGCGTAACTTTTGTTTGCACTGCAGCAGTAGATGACCCATGTGTGAGGGTTGTGTGAGAGCGGGTGTGTCACGGGGGTTATCAAGTGGTCATGTCCCGTTCAGAGGGTTCTCTCACTCGATTGTACAAAAACCTGCTTTGCAACAGTTGGAAATAGTTTGATTGACCAACTAACTAGTTGAAACACACAGGGGTTAGTCACCAGTGTGAGAGTGTAGCAACATAGATTACTGTAGATTACACCCATGAGCTAGGCAGCGTGTATTCCCAGAATGCTTTGCTGTATTTGACTGCTAAATATGTTAACCAACACCAGAAGTTGATTGACTATGAAAGTGCTACAACTGGTTTTATTACTTTTCTGATTGTCAACAAATCGCGTGGAAAGACCAGCATTGTGTTAATTTTGTCTGTCGTTACTCTATGATCGCTGTCTGTGGCTCTCACAAATATGTTTTTATTGTTAAAGAAGGCTTAATCATTTTCTAAAACAGCTGGGTATTGTAGTTTTTAAGAAAACATTACTTAAACTGGTGTTAATAATGCATTTGTTTCGGACTATTTTCAGCTGCGGATTAATACACGTTAGGTGTTCTAGGGCGTGTTTAGGCAGCATAATTGCTTTGGTTGCTTGTTAGTTGGATCGGTAATTGTTCGTTTTGGACTCTTCACAGAATTTATTGATGGAAATAGAGAAATATAGAATATCGTCGTCTTTATCCTTTCAAATGTGCTTAAATATTTGTTTGAAACAGAGTGACTGCATTCCCATCCACAAACCAACCATCGTAGGAAGAGTTGTCTTAAAATGCTTTCTTTATACACTTCTTGTTGATGTGTTATTACTAAACACATATTAGACTGGATGTGAATGTTCTGAAATGCCTTTTTTTCATGATACAGTACCTCAAATGGTAATAACACTGGAATAACTTATAGCTGAATGTATTGGCTTTCTGTGCTGCTCTTGACTGTTTTCTCAGCAGTAATATAGACAAAGATCAGCCTCTATTGATAAAGATAGAATGACATCAGCTCCTCTGAGTGAATAACTGAAAGGCTTTTATCCCCAAGTTTAATTGACCCTCCGATTATGTCATTTATTGACACACGCAGGGTTTGGTTTTGCACTAACCTGATGATGTAATGTGTTTGCTTCTAAAATAAGTAGACCATGGTGACTTCAGTAAGGATGCTCAGTGTCAATAGATGTCTTTTAATCTTGGCCGTGATGAGTGACTGTTTGCTGTTTTGATACTTGACGCACACTTCCAACAGGTGATTGAATAGAAAACCTACGTAAAAGAGAGGCGTAGGCGCATGTGCTGCTTATTGCTCGTGATGCGAGGTGATCAAAAGTGAGAAGAAGAACATTCATCATAAACATCCGTTATGTGGCTTTTGCTCAGCAATACATAAAAGAGGATGAACTTCTGACTCACCGTGACTCATTGGCGAGGTACGTTCTATTTAGCCCTTTCTTGAAAGGGGCCGTGTGGTGTCAACAGAGAGATGCTGGTACACCATGTCCTCACTAATAACACGTGAGCCCTTCTTACAGACGACTGAGCAGTGGGAAGCGACGGAGGGAGGTGTGTTGACTGTAATTCAGGAAATTACAAACCTCAGCAACGGACCGAGAGCTGAGTGAGAAATTAGGATTCATGAATACAAAGTGTTCTGAACAGAGAAGATTAAGTGAAACTGAGTTCTCCTCCAACCTGGAAATAAGTGAGCCAGAGTGTGATATGTTACATTAACTATTTAATTATATTAAGTATTTAAGTATGATGCATTTCAATCAGGACATTTTAAATTATTATTATGCTTTAAAGAAATACTGAATGTATTTCTTCACAAAACAATTTCATTTTTTAACATTTTTTATTTCAACTCATGCATTTCAAATGATGCATTGTGATTTTAAATGCTGCCTTATCATATATAAGTTTAATTGAACGAAGGTATATTAATGTCATATATTGAAAAACAGCTGGTGTGATATAAATTCCGCTTTACTGGCGTTGTTATATATTTTATTTAAATTAAATGTGTAAAAACTACATTATCGTCTAGTTGTTTTTTATAATTGTTTCGCTATAGATGAAATTAGTTCATTTTATTGATTGTTTTATTCTGAAGTCAATGATCTTTTTCTCGTTTTGGTCATGTTCCCTTCACCAGTAGTCTGACTTCTCTGCCTCCAGTCTGTAGACGTCTTCATTGTCTCTCGAGATCAGTCCTACACTGTGCTGTCGTCTGTGTATTTCAGAATCCTGATGGAATCGATGGACAGACCTCCGTGTTAGGGTCGACTGTATCATCTGGTGATAGTGCTGCGATGCCATAACATTATTTTAGCCCTAACCTCCGGCCCTTAACCTAAAGTGTAATTCAGACCGTGTGTCCAGATATAACAGATATAACAAGACTGCCGGAGGACAGATGTACAGTAACATCCATCTGATACTTCTTTTTAAAGTTCACATGCGTAGCATCAGTTTCCATCTTGCGTCGCAAGTGACCAGACAAGTGAGATTTTGTTTCCTCGCTCGTATTCGAATTTAGCAGCGGGAAAACTTTGACTGCTAAAAATAGGTGTTTGTATGATCCTACAGCAAGAAGTGAGGATCCTCAAAAGTGTTGGCAAGGTGTGTGCAAAAATGTACATGATTTTAAACGTACACATACATAGATGGCTGTGTTTGTGTGTGATATGATACAACCAGGATCTATTTATGTGACATTAGTTGTTTTGGTTTGGTATAATGTCGCATAAGGTGAGCATGCAATCCTTGAATTGAAGTCAGAAATATGGAAATCAACAGAACTAGAAGACTTTCAAGGTTTTCACATGACGATGGTGTACATGTGGCTGGGTGGAGAGGACGGGAGGAAAAAGAGTTATCCTAGACGTTATGATGATCCTGATACAGAGACGAAGGGGAGCTGGCGGAGGTGTTTCGGATCCAGGGGGTCCTTGAGCGGTAGACGAAAACAAAAGAAGTGAAAGCTGAGGCAAAACAAGAGAAGCAGCGGGATCTGGGCGGGACAGGAAGCCGTCCCTCCCACTTCTCCCCCGTCCTGCTATGCATCAGCTGTGATTATTTCACCGACCGCTCTCGGTGGAAGGAACGAGAACAGATGCGAGTGTTTTGGGACGGAGATGAGGAAGGGGAGTGAGCGTGAGAGTGGAGAAGAGGGAGCGGGGGGGGGGGGGGGGGGGGGGGGGGGGGGTTGGTCAGTGATGAAGTTTGGGGTCGAAAATGTTTCACTGCCCAAAAAGGACATGCGCGAGAACTCATGAACCTGAATAGTTTTGGTGTTGAGTTGCAGGTATTTTTTTTCCCCCACTTTCTCAGCTTTTTCAAATAGGCAACAGCAATATTTCATAAGAGAGTGGATTGTGTGAGGTTGCGATGATCCTCCTCCGCTTCTGATTCACACACACAGTCTGAAAAGTCAAAGCAAGTTGAAAATGTAATTGTACAGCAACTTCCAGAAGAGAAAACTATATCATTTAAAGTTGTTACTGTGTGTGTGTGTGTGTGTGTGTGTGTGTGTGTGTGTGTGTGTGTGTGTGTGTGTGTGTGTGTGTGTGTGTGTGTGTGTGTGTGTGTGTGTGTGTGTGTGCTTTGTGTGTGTGTGTGTGTGTGGGCTTTGTGTGTGTGTGTGTGTGTGGGCTTTGTGTTTTCCTTTGTATACGTTGGTTGAGCGTCATAGACCTTTGTTGAGGTCAGGTCAGAATTACAGAGCACATATTCAAACGAAGAGGTGTTACTCTGTAAAGTGTGTGTGTTTGTGTTGAGGCCGGGTGTCTGGACCTGTTGTGTATAGTGGCGGTGGTCCAGAGCTAACATTCCACCACTCTTTCGTAATATCGCGCAGCCTTATGGGTACAGAGTGTTCTTCTTTTCTCAGCACGTAGTGTTTACATTTTATTTTCTCACTCCCCTTTCCCTTTCTTCCTTTCTCTCCTCAGATTCGATATCTACAGGAAAGTGCCAAAAGATCTCACCCAGCCCACATACACTGGAGCTTTCAGTAAGTAGTCCTTCACCCACAGCAGGCCCAGATTATGAGCTTTTTGTGGGAGTTTTTATTTTGTTAAGTTTTAGTTGCCCACTTGTCCACATATGTATGTTGGGTTAATCATGTAAAATGTATATCACTAAGTTTGGTGCAATGAAGTTCTGTCCCCCATTCAGTCACACAGTTAAACTACACACACTTGATTGATCCCACTCTCATGTCTGTACTTAAAATATGAAACTACTGCCAGTTGACGGTGGGTTTAGCTTAGCACAATGACTGAAAACGGAGGGAAACAGCTAGCCTCGTTCTGTGTGAAGGTAACGTAATCCTCCAACAGCTTGTAACAAATTTACACAAAACCAAACAACAAAGTTTTATTGTTTTTGCACCTCCATTTATGCGCGTATTAAACAAATGAGATGTAATGTGATAAGTAGTGAGCATTAGTGCTGGTGGTCTGATTTAGTTTGGGCAGAGACAATCTAGCTGTTTCCAGTTTTTGTGCCAAGCTTAGCTAAGTAGCTGTTGGTTCCAGCTTCATATTAAGACCACAGCGTGTTGTTTTGACACGTCTGCCACTACGATTGCTGTTTAGCATACTATGTAGTTTTAGGGAGGTGACTGAATTGAAAACTGGGGAGAAGTTGACAGCTGTAGTTCAAGTACCTGCCTGTCCCGGCGCAGAGGTGTGTCCTGAGCACAGGGAGTTCCTGTTACAGCACAAACTAGTATGGTATGAATGTTAATGGCCATCGCCTCAGGCACCTGAGGAGAAGAAGAAGAACCGGTGACTGAATCCAGTCATGTGATTTCCTGCTTGTCATCAATATGTAATTGTGTCATCACGGAGTTGTATAGATTATACACTTCATTGAAGACAAAAAAAAACCTAATGACACACCTTTTGGCTCCACTTAGTCATCTACTAGTATTGGTTATTTATTGGTCAGCTGATGAACAGAATGACGATCCCCAAAAGCAAACTGATGACATCACGGTTAAGCAGTGCTGTCACTGGACAGTGGACAGTTTGAAACGGATTACAAACACCTTCCTGGATGACAGGGAAGAGAATGGGTTTGCTAAAGATATACACACGCGTTTTTTTTTTTTGTCGCCCACGAGGAAATGGATGGAAGTTCTTCCTGTGCACAATCAACACCCTTCCTGTCTCCATCCACTGTCTAGGGGTGAGGGCATCGGGTTGATTTGGATATTAGACTGTTATTGCTTCACCCTCAGCAGGTCGACTCACATTATGGCTTGTGTGGTTCTGAGGCCACCAGAAACGGACTCCCCTCTACACAAAAGGCCAAATATTTGACCCCTGTCTGCTTTTGTTATTCTGTTTTAGGGCCACATTCCTTTAGAGTAAAATTTGGACGGTACTTACTTTGAACAACAAAGTGTGTGTGTGTGGGTGTGGGTGAGGGTGAATATGAGCCTTGGGCAGTGCAACAATCTGGAACAGTCTGATTCATGATGTTACTGTGTCCGATTCTTTGTGTCACAAGCTCTCTGTTGGAATTAAGCAACTTTTTGAGCCCATTTCATCACATGGTGTGAGCGAGCCCTGGGAAGGATGAGCTTGAGTTAAAATCAAGACCCTTCATGTGAGGTCTTTGTAAATCGTTCGGCTTGTCATTATTTCCATTGTGGAGCTGTTTCAAACAGTAGCAGCCCATTACGGGAAGAATTAGTCTTCTTATGAACCTGAATTGGTGATCTGTGTGTCATAGCGACACTCCCTATTGTTTGTTGGTTAAACGCTAGCTTATGTAAAGCCTCCGCCAGCCGCAGGTTGGGGCCCTGCCAACCACACGATCATGTGACTGTGAGATCCTAGGAGACAGTTGCCACGTAAACACGCCTCACCTGCTGAGAGAGAGCTTTTCTGACCGAGGCTCTCGTCATACCGGATAGACCACAGTTGCGCAGACACAGATCAGTTCCTTCCATATTTATCTTAGCGAACACATGACGACGTTTTATGTGACCTGATTAGTTTGACACATGAAATGAAACGGGCAGCCTGAGCTTCTCCTTTTTAAGGAGAAGTTCAGGCTTTATTTAGGCTCGGACTGAACAAAAATACTTATTATTCAAGGTTAATGTTCCTAATTTGGTTTCTGTTTAGCTCTTAGTCTTCTTTTTAGGAGCCATTTTTGGTCTGGGGGATTGTCAGTGTGTGGGGTTGTCTAAAGGAAACCAAAAAAAGAGCTGTTTGTAGGATCTGCGTAGCATGAGCTCACCTCTTTTAGAGCCGATATGCTGTAATGGCTGCCTGTTACGCGAGTATTTAATGTATAATTAGTGAAGGAGGGTCTTTTAAAAACCTGTGTAATGACAGGCTGAACACTGCCAGTAAAACTGCTATTTAGGGACATTTTTTATGGCCGCTGTGATTTCATTAATGTGAATATCTTAGGTCAGCCATTCCCAAAGGCTGGAACAACCCGGCCCATTTGGTTTGCATCACCCCTTGAAATGCCGGTGTAACTTGATGCCATGCGTAAGATCAGCAGTGAGTTAAGTGTTTAAACTAGGTGTCCATTCTAACTTTCCTCCTCTCTGCCCACAGTTTCCATCCTCTGCTGTGTCTTCATCCTCTTCCTGTTCCTGTCTGAGCTGACGGGCTTCATAGCCACAGAAATGTAGGTATCGCTGCATCGAATCTCAGAATTAGTGTCCGTCTCGTAATGTCCTGCGGCTGAAACACAAGCGTCAAGAGGACAGTTTGTTTGTTGCCACGCGGACTCAGGATCTGCTGAAATATATACAAGACGGGAGTTAATGATGAATGTCGATGCCCTCATTATGATGTGTTCTGCTCAGCCCGTGTTTG